>NW_023340257.1:11907160-11908439 GCF_004916995.1 Morone saxatilis | reverse complement strand
AGGAGAGTGAGCTGAGGCCACTTGTGGAGAGGCCGACTACCCCGAGGAGTGCCCAGGGGTGCTACCTTCAGAACAACACAGCAATCCTCGGTGCAGTCTACAAATGTGTCCCGGTGCTCTTACTCACCTGCATCAAGAGTGGGAATCTCACCACAAGTGCTTAGCCTCACCACAATATGGACCTCTGCTTGAACCTTCTATGTTTTTCGTGAGTTTTGCAGCCACCATAGTTTCTCCTACACACTTCATAGCCTCATTCTTAGGTTGTCAAATACAGCCTGGAGCGATGTTCAGTTAGCAGCAAACTTCACCACTAGATTCCACTAAATTCTATATTGGTCCTTTAATGGGTTAACTGCAATTGTTCCCATTATATGATTATAGGCTATATGTCTTAAATATTGTAAAAGTTAGCATGTTATCATGCTGAGCTAACATGGTAAACATTACATTCGCAAGCTTACATGCGAAATGTCACAGGCTGAATATTTTTCACTCAATCCACAATTTTGCTTAATGAATGAAAATTAGCATTTTAGTCTTTAGTGTGACAGTAGACTTACAGGCTTTTTTCAAAGGGACCTTTTGAAATGTCACCATTGGAAAGGCACACGTTAATAATGGTTGAATTCCATTTAGCCGCTTCATTTTCAGGATCCTGGTGTTGTGCCACTGAGACATCAAGAGCAGCTTTGCATCAATATAACCTACTTTTTTCTAACTCCTTTTTCTTTATAAAATGTTTTATAATTAAATCTAAAAAGCCAAAAGTCACTTTCCCAACCTACTCTTGACATTCAAACCTCCGCTCTTTGGCCTCAAGATATTTTTCATCCTTTTTAAAAGGAAATTTACAGAACTCCCCCACCTGGCTGGTACAGAGCAGAACCTGAGATACGCAGAGCAGATCAAGAAAGAGTGGCTGGAGTTTGGACTGGACTCAGTGGAGATGGTGCCCTACGATGTCCTGTTGTCCTATCCCAACAAATCACAGCCGAATTACATCTCAATCGTTGATCAGCTTGGCAATGAGGTAAAGTACATGCACACAGAAGACATGAGACATAAGATGATCAATTCTGTGTGAAACGTAGACCCACATATCCAGTCAAATGCACATACCGAGAGGGATAAATACATAATGAACATATAATTCCAGCCTTTATAAAGTGCATGTCTTGCAAAAACTTCTGTACTTGTTTCTGCTGTAGTTGTCATTACAGTTTCCTTCAATCTCTTATAGCATTAGGGTGGCAGTCATACCCTGCGGAGGGCCAGT
>NW_023340257.1:11901249-11907149 GCF_004916995.1 Morone saxatilis | reverse complement strand
AGTCTTATGAAAGCTTTACCAGATTTTATTATAATTACCGACAACACTACCTAAAGAATACATTGTAAGAGTGGCAGGACTGTACCACCTATTTCACCTCTTCTACAAAAGGGTTCCCCTTTAAGTAAACACACAGGTATGTCCACAAAGGAATACAGAGGCTGACGTAAAAATATATGTAAACAATCTTTATATTAACCATATTCTTAAAATCACACACTTTATTACATATTCTAAAATATAAACAGTTAAAGAGTACAAAAATAAATGTACTTCAGTCAGGTATTTCAACAAATTCAACAAGATTAACAATCTTATAATCAAGTGACACAGTGTATTCTTAGTTCAAGGGAGAGCAGTAGAGCTGCAGCCCAGTTTACCCCTGTAAGCACTGAAATACTCCATTCTCCACACTCACCCCCACCACACCCCCTCACCCCAAAGGGACTGTGATTTTCTCACGGACATGAACAAAAACACTAATTAAGTCCAAACCACTGACTACTTCTCAGTTTGTTTGGGGAGATAACAAAGTTGTGCATTGCGTGCACATGTTACACACTTAGATTAAAAACACAGTCACCACCACTCTCCACTTTTCTGCTCTTAGTCTTTTTCATAACACTGCAAGACAGCTCATTCAAGTCCAAGGTCCTTTTATAGCCTTGTTGTGAGATAAACCTCTGTATGTGTCATATAGAAAAGATAATGAAACACAGATCCCGAGGTGATGGCCTGACATGTGATGATCAGGTCTGACTATATGCACCAGTCCATTTTTCAGCTGTCAGCAGAACAGCATCAACTGGTGTCTGCAAATAATTCACTGAATTTATGCAGCAAGCATTTACAGTGTGAACCCCAGAGGTAGGAAGTAACAAACACTTTGTTAATGTATTTAATTATTTTTGGTTTTACTTGAGTATTTATTTTTTTGACAACTTTACAACTTTACTTTTACCCCTACATTTGTACACAGATATGTGTATTTTTTCTACTCCGTACATTTTCAAAAACAACCTTGTTACTTTAGTTTTAATGCATTTCAGACAAACTGGAACTAATGATTAAACAGTCAATGAATTTATGAAACAATGAATAATTTCAGTTCTAACTGCATACACTGTTGAGTAGTTCAGTCTATGACAAAGCATCATATTTTACAAGATTGTTGTAGGTTTTTCATGTAAAATTTTAATGTGTAAACTAACTAGTTGCTAAAGCTGTCAAATAAATGGATTAAAAGTAAAAAGTACAATATTTCCCCTAGTGGTGTAGAAGTATAAATACTCCTAGAATGATCAAGTTCCTTAAATTTGTACTTAATTACAGTATAAATGTAGTTATATTGCACCACATTTACAAAGCATTTATTATTAAAGAAGATAAAGGGCTATATTATTATTTCATCAAATTTAGTTTGGCCTCATCTTTCTTTCACAGGTGTTTAACACTTCCTTGGCTGAGCCAGTTCCAGAGGGTTATGAAGATGTGTCTAACATTGTGCCCCCATACAGTGCCTTCTCTGCCAAAGGACAGCCTGAGGTACACTCGTGCACACACACAAGTTTAAATACCTTTAAACAGCTCCATTCCCACCTATCTGATTAAACAAGATGTCTCCTCTTTCTTTCTCTCAAGGGGGATTTGGTGTACGTGAATTATGGTCGTACAGAAGACTTTCTTCAGTTACAGAGGGAGATGAATATCAGTGTCACTGGGAAGATTGTCATTGTCAGATATGGGAAAATATTCAGAGGCAATAAGGTAGGAAACATCCTGGCCACAACTCCACATTGTTAAAGTATTCCTATCAGTCTAGAGTGTTGTCATTAAAAGGCCTACACATGTGATAATGTAATGGATGGTTCCATATCAAAAGTGGCTAAAACAGCCAAAAAACAACATTTAGATGGTTTCAGAAGTGCCTTTTATCTTTTCCTGCTCATTTAGGTATTTGTAGTTCTGTACAGATCAAAGCTCTGTAGTAGTGGTGTATACTTATGAATTCATCACACTGTAACATTTGAAAATATTTTCTCACACATTTCACACACACATAATATTCAATGTTCCATCCATCAATGTTAAATCAATCATCAGTATTTTGTGATCCACACAAACATAAAAAAGCCAACAATAAATCCACTTTGGTATCATCAAAATGACTCATTGCTTGCTGTCTGTCTTGCTCCACCAGGTGAAGAATGCTATGTTAGCCGGAGCAAAGGGGATCATTATGTTCTCAGACCCAGCAGATTACTGGGCTGCTGATGTCCAGGTATAATGCATACTTTTAACCAGAGCATTTTTTTGTATATGCAACAGTCATCGTTAACGTGATGCAGTAGAATAGATGCAGTAGTTTTGGACAATATCTCTATAGATTCAAATAACTGTGTATGTGTGTGTGCAGCCTTACCCTGATGGCTGGAACCTACCCGGTGGAGGAGCTCAAAGAGGAAATGTCCTCAACCTGAATGGAGCAGGAGATCCTCTCACACCAGGGTACCCCGCTAAAGGTGTGTATGTCCATGTGCTTGTACACATGAGTGTATACATGTGTTTATCTAACATAGTCCTTTCTCCTTTTTTTTTTACTACAGAATATACCTACAGATTCAGCCTTGAGGATGGAGTAGGACTTCCCAAGATACCTGTGCATCCAATTGGCTTCCATGATGCAGTAAACCTGCTGAAGTAAGTCTTTATTTCTTTTCTTTTGCCCACTTTTTCATTCATTCACAGTAGTGCTATTTTAACATAAGTTTAGGTCTACAGCCTCACTAGCTTCAACATGTACACAATGACAATGTTAACATGCTGATGATTATGTAGCGTTAACCTTAGTTTAGCACACAAAGTACAGCTGTGTCAGGTTTGACTGTGGAACAAAAAGTTATTACAATTCAACACATCGGGAAATGGTCATCTTTTCCATATTTATTGAGATATTTCAGTGTGGACCAAAGTGGCGAACTGACTGACAGACTGACATTGCCATTGACATTGAGCAGCTGATTTGTATTATTTAAAGAGAATGTGAATTATTTAACAGGAACATGGGAGGACAGATCCCACCAAACAACTGGAAAGGAGCTCTGAATGTCTCCTACAGGACTGGTCCAGGCTTTGCAGATGACTTCAAGAGCCAGTGAGTGCTTATATTGAGTTTTTCCTTTGTGCACTGTCGAAGTGATTAGTTGTGTTCACGTCACCCTAACATGACTCAAACTCTCCCATCGACCTACTTTTATTAATGAAACTTTTTCCTCCGCAGTTGATAGTCTCTCCTTTTCACTGCTGTCCTATATGTTTCAGGGTTTGAACTGTCTCTCTCCTTTTGTTGCTCTTCTTGCTCAACTTTAATGACCAGTGGCAAGTAGCCAACTGATGTACAATAGAGATCCTTGTGTTGTACCTCTTGTGTGTGAGAGACATACACATCCACACACATACAAGCTGCACAAATTAAGCATGTCATATGTTCCCATATGCAACAACAGTAACTGGGTCTTTTTTGCTTTTTCACAATAGTGAATGTTTTGGAGATTTCTGGAACAACAACTCCCATAACAACAAATAGAACACAATTCTTTTGCTATAAATCCTTGGTCTGTTTGTTTGTCTCTGTATCTCTTCTTGTGTATCACCCCTTCATTAATCTGTCTGTTTCAGGAAGGTGCGTATGAACATCCACACTGACAACCAGGTAACCAGGATCTACAACGTCATTGGCAGGATCAGAGGAGCTCTAGAGCCAGGTACTGCCCAACGGGCTGTAGTCCTTCATTAAAGCTTTGAGCAACATTTTACACACCAACACAGGTTAAAATAGGATGACATAATAACCAAATGCCTTTTGGTCATAAAAAGTATTTGTGCAAGAAACATTGATTTCAGAAAAACAAAACTTTAGCAGAATTCTGTTTCTGTAATCAATCTGTATCAGTCTCTTAAGTGTGTGTGTGTGTGTGTGTGTGTGTGTGTGTGTGTGTGTGTTGTGTGTGTGTGTGTAGACAGGTATGTGATTCTAGGAGGGCACCGGGATGCCTGGGTGTTTGGAGGAATTGATCCCATGTCTGGTGCTGCAGTGGTCCATGAAACTGTCAGGAGTGCTGGCAAGTTGCTCACTAAAGGTACGTCACTACAAGTGTGTGATTGAGTGAATAATGGTATCAGTAGTCAATACTCAGTGAGTGTGTGTTTATGTGTCCTCAGAAAGGGTGGTTCCCAGAATTCATGTTCTGGATTGGTGTCCTCACTATGTCACAGTGACAACAATGTGTGTTTGTGTGTGTGTAGGTTGGAGGCCTAGGAGGACAATAATATTTGCCAGCTGGGATGCAGAGGAGTTTGGACTGCTGGGATCTACAGAATGGGCTGAGGTATACATACACCAACCCATACACCCTAACACACTTACACACACACACACCACACACACACAAACACACAAACACTGACCACACTTCCCCTTATTAACAGGATAACGCCAAGCTGCTGCAGGAGAGAGCTGTGGCCTACATCAATGCTGACTCTGCCATTGAGGGTGAGTGTGTTTGAGTACAGCTTTATATATTATAGACAATGTTGAGGTTGAATTAGTTTTGATTCAACTCTTTTGGATTCCAGGCATGTACACACTGAGGGTTGACTGCACTCCATCTCTACACACTTTGGTGTATGACCTCACTAAGCAGGTGAGCAGAGGTACATCTGAAATAGACTTGAGTAATGTTGTCTTTCATGCTCAGTCTTATGTTTTATTCCTGCCCCTACTTGTCTCTTTCTCTTCCTTTTCTGTAGATAGCCAGTCCAGAAGAAGGAGAGGAGGGAGTTTCTCTGTACGAGAGTTGGCATAAGAGAGACAACTGGACAAATGACCGTGATGCACCAAGGTACAAAGCCTCTCAATCAGTTGTACATTTTGCTCACAGCCAGAGTGTATACATACTAACCACAAAACCAAAACAGTAAAATACACAAAGTTAAAGAGAAACAAAACTTCAGCAACCACAGTAGCAATGTGTCAATCAGATGTTAGTAGAGGACAAAACAACAAGAGGCTGAAATGAGAGAAAAGACAACCACGTCACAACTGAGAATGACTAATTGTTGAGAAATGATGCAGTTTGGACACACTATGTGAATACTATTTAAAACCTTTGACTCTATCTTTAATCTCCATCTTGTGTTTCTATGTGGCCGTGTGTTTGGCATGTGAAATTTGTCAGTTGGTCAGAATGTCAGTCTTCACTAATCAATTAAACAAAGCATCAAGCAATTACAGTAATTAATCGAAATCACTGAATCAGTCGTCCACTTTTGTGTACTGTAGGATCAGTAAACTCGGGTCAGGCAGTGATTTCGAGGCCTATTTTATCCGTCTGGGAATTGCTGCAGGCAGAGCAAGATACACCAAGAACAAGGTGAGAAATGCTGCACTGATTTATCTGCATACACATTATTCATTGTTATTAATATGAAGGTATATTCCTGTATTTGCTTAATTATATCTCCGTGTGTGTGTCTGTTTGTATTGTGAGTGTACAATGCAGTGCATATCCATGCTATTAGGTTAACTATGTTTTGACTTGAGTATATTAAACTACACAAAGAGTACAATAAGCAGAATTTTATGATCCCTGTGAATCTTAAAATACTATCTATCTATCTTGTTATGTGCAAGCCTGTACATATGTGGAGAATTACTCTGATTACTGTTCTTTTTTGTCTCGTGTGTATTTACACTTAACCAAGTTGCCTGTTTAAGCAGGGACACCATTATTTCAGTTGTACTAAGGTTAGAGCATAAGTAGAAGGTGTAGAAAGCAACCTTGTGGTAAAGGATACTGTGGACCTCCATGGACTCAATGTAACTCTGTGTCCTCTGTGTG
>NW_023340257.1:11897327-11901149 GCF_004916995.1 Morone saxatilis | reverse complement strand
TTGTATACAAAACATAAAAAGCTTGATGTGTAATCTGGAAGCCAGTGTAACTGATTACCAGCAATCTTTATGTCGCCATCTTGGAAGCGTAAAGCAAGACCATTTAATGTTTGCTTGGAGCAATCCGTGTGCTTCTTTAACTTCATACCCTACGGATCATAATGATAAACGAGCTGTGCCCATAGGTCAGTACAGAAAACTAGACCTGTATGATACAGTAAATTATAAATTGGGCATGTCAATAAAAAACATGGTAGAGAATAATGTGTGAATGCACAGGAACCCCATGATAACGCAGGGAAAAGCAGGTGTAAATAATCCTTGGTATTGTGCATGCTGCGCTCACTGGTCACACTGTTACGACTTTAATGGTGAGACTTTAACAGGAACAGTCACCTGTTCCACTGTTCACACAACTCTGTTGGCTTTTCCTGCTATGACGTGGTAAATGTCTGGTTGAGAAGGCAAATATTAGGTGGTAGTAGTTTTAATCTTTGCCCAATTCTGGGTCATTTTTCATTTTATGGCCTTAAAAGTAGAAATAACAAAAAAAGAATCATTGTTGAAGTAGTTCAAAACCCAAAACAGGAAACTTAACTGAAACCAAATCAAAAAATGAGAGCACAAGTGCCATATTTAGTGGTCAATATTCACTGTTGAATGGGGACTATCTGTAAAGAGATGCCTTAAACCAAATGGAACACTTAGATGTGGTCTGAAGTATGGAAGTGTGTTGTGTAGAATGTTTCCATGTCTAATTGAAAATAATAAAAATCAGATGGGAATCATCTGTGCTGTAGTCCAGACCACCCTCGTCGAGTACAGGACCAGGACTAGTCGAGACCGAATCAAGACTGAGACAAAACAAAATAATGCTTTTGTCATTGCCAATGAGATCAGTTTTGGCAGGCAGGCATGCGATTGCAAGTGAAATAGATTTTCAACACCCATTCTAGATTTTAAATTAAACCAATAAACGTTTTCTGTACAAGCTTCATCAGTGGTTTTCTTTTGAAGGAGGAAGTTAAATCAGAAGAAATAAACAATAAACATATATTGCAGGACTATTGCAGGTCTCACTAACTAGAATATTTGGTGAGACCAATGACCGAGACAAGTCCAGCGAGTCTACAATAATAGAAATAAACATAAACAAGTCCAAGATACTCCAGTACTGACTGGATTTCAGTTTTTTTACATTTACTCTCAACCCATTTGACCTTGTTGTAAAGATACCATAGAAAGATCTGTAATACCTCCAGTAACACTCATTAATGTAACACTCACTCTTCTCTGTTTCAGGCATGTAATATTTGCTCCCAGCAGCCATAATAAATATGCAGGAGAGTCTTTCCCCGGTATCTATGATGCATTGTTTGACATCCAGAACTCAGCTGACCCAAAGAATGCCTGGGAGGAAGTGAAGCGTCAAATCAGCATCGCAGCATTCACCGTTCATGCTGCCGCCATGACCCTAACACCACCTGCATGAAGCACATACAAACAGTCAGCCACGTGACTGAGCTGACTATTGAAGATTTTAACACCAGAATGTGAAGAGAGGGAATACACCACCTGCAACATGCACAGAAAAGAACGATCCCTGTTTTCTGAACCAGCCTGTGGGAAGAATGAATCTGAAGTTAGAAAACTGTTTTTTGTTATGTTGCAACAGTAAAGGAATAATTTATGTTTTTAACATTTTCTTGTCTGTTTTCTTTTTCTTCATTGTAATAATAGACACTAGCCACAAGGGGGGCAAATAAAATCAATTCACCCATGTGAGCAGAAAACAACTGATATCTTGTCCATGACACATTTAGCAGTTTTTAGGTTTTACATCTTTATATTCATGTTCATATTTATAATAAATTACTTTCCTTAAAGGCAAAGTACTTTTGCACACAACCAAGAAATACAACAAAAAGACTTTAAAATAAGCGTACTGTACGGCAAGGAATGAGAGACAGAATATATAGCAGTGAAAATTACTTTGTGACATTTCAGTTCCACAGTTGGACAGTGAATCAAGTGACAGAACAGACAATTAGATGCTAATCCACTCTAGCTCACAGAAGGTTTAAGGCAATAATATAACATGATAAAATATACGGTACATATCCTTCAGACACAGTATTTCAGTGTTGAACAACAAAAAAGACGGAAAGACAAAAGCAGGAAGTGAGGTTTTAGGCAGCAACGTATGTTTGGCTTTTTCCCGTTGTTGACCCTGCGTGTGTGTCCATGTGATCGGCTCGGCCTCCAGAAACCTCCAGCTTTGCATCAGTCATGTTCACTAGACTATTGTTCACCTCCTCAGCCTGACAGAAGTTTAGGTCTCTGTCTTTTTATGCATAAAATATACATCTTGTTCCTAAAGTATAGTATTTCCCAAAGGCCAGTTGAGTAAATAGAGTCTCATGTATGTATCAATAATTCAAAGTTACATTTGCTACTGAGTAATGCCTACTTCCCACCTCTGGGTAAAGGCTGAACGAACCGATAATTCATCAGCTTTCCTGTTCAACATTGCACCTACAACAAAAGAAGCATTTTCTCATGTATGCTGCTTACATAACACAATGCATTTACATGCTTACAATACGTGCATCTTCCAAAGATATTTGCATCTAATATGACTAGACACAGACTTTGTGTCTTCAGGCTTCTGACCATGGATTTACATGTGTTTTGTGGAAACAGGATGTTACTGTTCATTGTTCTTGGATGGACACAGAGACCTCTTTTATTTAATTTAAATATGGGTTGACCTTCCCTGTCGTGAACATGCAACACAGTGGGAGAACAGTGTTTCCAAGGAGCATTACACAAAAACAACACAAAGACATACATGAATGTGTTTTGCGAACCATAAGTTTCAATCAATACTGTAATATTTTGCAAATATGGTCAAACTAATAAGAACTAATACGGACACATCAAACACAGTACTACGTGTTTAATTTGGGAATAAGTGAGAAAGCAAAACATTCCCTAAAATGTTGTATTAATGGAGACAGCTGTTTTAAATGGACTCCTCTGGTCATAAACACTTGAAGTGAAACTGAACTTGACACACATGTTGAGAAGCTTTATTGTTTAAGGATGTGCTGTCAGTTTGCTTTGTCATACCTGTGGGAATATATTTACCATCCAATATCATAACAATATCATTATGTGTGTTTTCTTTTTTTTACCTTAAAGAGGAGTTGATAGACAGGGATACTAAAGTTTCAATTAGAGTTAGACTGATTGTCCTCACACTGGTAACCTATTAATACATGTACACACAAGCCCACATGTCACAGTGCATACCATCCACAGTGCCTCTAGACATCTCATTAAAAGTCTTTATCCCTTTAAAATAAATGAGCACCCTGGTGTGGGTGTGTTTCTATGGTCAAAAGGTGGAGAGGGTCAGCAGCTCTATAAAATGATGTAACTACCCTCCTAACACATTGTGGAGAGTGAGGAGTCCTCCTCAATCGGGTATGTTTTTAATAGATTCACACCTGGTGCTGTCATTTTTGTGTTTTATCCTGTTGTTTTATCCTGTTGTTTTATCCTGTTGTACATGAAGGAAAAGTGTTTTACACACTGTAACAAATTGTATATTACATTCGCTGCTGCAAGTTCCATGCAGTGTACTGGTGGGAGACAACAAGTGTTTTTGATTGCCAAAGCAATATTACACAGACTCCTCAATTTGTAGACTTTCTTTCTAGTTTTAGTGGCCATGGCACAGTTCATCCATCTGTCACTGCTGCTGGGTAAGTTGTCTTCAGAAACATTAGTTGAGATCTCACCAAGATAATAATTAAA
>NW_023340257.1:11892467-11897227 GCF_004916995.1 Morone saxatilis | reverse complement strand
TAACTGGCATTGTAAAACTTGATCAGTTAGTTTACACAAAATCTGCTTCTGGTCGGTTATGTGTTCATTCATTATCTCTCGATATATCTTATCATCCTGAACATATCAACCCTCCAGATGTCAAAAAAATGTAAGGTCCACACAAATACTATCTGGCAACGATCAAAAGTGAAATCGAGATGGTCTCGATGAAGAAATTGGGGATCTGGGGACATTGTTGAGAGAGAGGCGGAAGATACAAAAGAAAAACAATAGAGAGTAACGTTAGCCCATTCCCTGAGACACCTAATAAAAAAATTAATCGACTCTAACACAAAATACTAACATTCAAGACAACAAAGTAAGCAAAGTTCGAAATCAATACAAAACAAAATTTATAAAGACCAACCAACAGAAAACAAAAAATACCAACCAACCACCAAACAAACACCACCACTAAACAAGATAGAATAAAGCAATTCATTTTACGCAAATGTATGGCTAGTTGATAGAAAACATCACATAAACATAAGTACAACATGGTAAAGCCAATCAATTGATATCCCTGTGCAACGTATTTATTCCACAGTTTAAACACATGACTATCTACGGTCCGAGCACCTATCTAACGACCAAGCTTGTAGAACTTCATAAATAAGAGTCGGACACAATGTATGAGTTGCTCATACGGGCAAAATAAAAAAACAGATCCACTATAGTGCCCCACTCACCCCTACAACATAAGAGTTCTCGAGAGGCAAGCATCACCCAGCTAATAATAACCTTGCAGACCCCAGCAAGGCCATCCAAGAAAGAATATTCATATGAGTTGCTTTTGACTCCTCACGCATCCAGATAATGAATAAGATTAATAAGCACAGCAAACAACGCTCTCTACAGCATGGCAATGGCATCACTGACACCGTAAGAAATCACATGACTACACCTCTCTCGTTATGGCGCCTCCCATGCAACAAATGTGGCAGACAGATTCAGTGAGCGGATGATAGAGAGAAAAAAATGAAGCAAACCATCCATGGATCCCTGACCAAGCACTACCCGAGTACTCAGATAGGATGAACAAAATGTAAGAAGAAGCGATAAGAATACACGTGCCATCTTCTTGCTGGTAAACAGTTCTAAAAAAAAAACCACAGTTCTAAGAGCACAATAAACACAACACAAGTTGACCCAACAAAATCTGATTTATTTACATAAATTTATATAAAATCATTCCTTGTTTGTTTTCATCTGTCATTTTCCAGGACTCCCTGGAAGAAGAGATCCTGTATCTGTATAACTCTTTTCATCTGTATAACGCTTCTTGTCTGTATAACTCTTCTTATCTGTATCTGGACAACCCCTGGATAAAATAAGGATACATAATTTTACAACTTGACAATTAATTCATATCCATTCATTTATATAGTCATGTTTTATGATAAAAAAAAAGTCCTTATAACAAAATACCTATGTTGCCCTTTTTTTTATCATCAATCTGACCAGTAGACTCAACAAAATCATGAACAATATTCAATTCAATTCAATTCAAATAGTTTATTTCAAACCAATCAGATGAAACAAATACCAACCAACACCAAACAGAACAACCACCTTGGTTTGAAATGGGGATGGTAGAAGCAGAGCTGATCTATTTCAACAACATCATGAATCCATATCCATTCATTATACAATCATGTGAGTATTGACCACTGAGTATGTGAGTCTGATCACTACACTCACAAACTATCAAAACTAGGCAAATAAGTCAAAGGTGTGTTTGCTGTTCTACTTTTTTTTTTTTTTTTTTACTGTTCTAGTATTAGTATTCTACTTTCAGAATTACTCACAGAAAGGCATCTGCTTCTGCAGCAAATTACCAGAGCCCCAGGCTGCAGCCACTTTCAAGAGCTGAGAGAAAGATTGAGGGGGTCGTTTTTTTTAAAGCCTGCTGATGTCATCAGCGTCTGTGTAAGAAACATTCATTTGCATTGCAGTGGAGGAGACCAGAGACAGAATGTGGAGTCAGAAATATATTTGTCAAACATTATTTGTTCCACCATTTCAATCATTTCTTTCAACTTCAAAGCTTGAATAACTTAGGGTATTTTTATTGGAGTGGACAATTCCTTTTTTTTCAGAAATTGGGGGGGACATGCCATGACATGACCTGCCCCGTCCCCCCCGTCCCCCCCGGGATCTGCATCCTACCATAGGAGTCAATTAGCATGGCACATCTTGTCTTGGCAATATTTGATTTCTCAAACACCACCCTGGAGTTCCTGTTTAACAGTTTTCCATGAGGGGTGAGAACACACACACACACACACACACACACACACACCCACCCACACACTGCCTAAAACCTCCCTTCCTGCCTTTGTCCCTCCTCTGTCTTTTTCTGAGCCATTCCAGTGTCAATATGTAATAAATGTAAAATCTAAATTAAGTGCATTTCTTGAACCTGTTAAATCTACTAAAATATGTTTCTAAAGGATATTACTGGTATTGTGTGTTTTTAAATGTCTGCTGTGAGAAGGCAAAATTATAGTTATAGTTATAGTTATTTTTAAATCTTTGCCCAATATAACTTATGGCCTCTAAAAGTAGAATAAAGAATAAAGAATCACTCTGGTTGAAGTAGTCACATCCAGCAGTGAGTGTGAAATGTATGTGAACTAACATTAGTTGTAAGAATGTTGCAGAGCGACAGATACAGGTGTAAATACTTGCAAGTAGAAAATATTTGATGACTTCACTGTTATGTGATACTGATTTAAATCTTACTGACCATTCAAATTTAAGAGAGAACAGAGAACAGTGCCATTCAGTGGTCATAGTATGCAACTGCTATGTGCTGTTTGTGTTTGTGTGTGTGAGAGAGACTTACCTGTAGAGGGGTCTGCCAGGTAAGCCCATCGGGTCTATGAATGCTCTCTCCAGATACATATCTCCTATCTGCAGATGACTGACACTCACTTACTTAGAATTGGTCCACGAACAGAGAGCAGCAGAATGCTCATATTGAAATTTAAGATAAATACATGGTCATAAAAGCAGCCAAGGCGAAAAGACAGGTCCTTTACAAGAACCAACTTGTGATTTACTAGGACATGGCAGCAGGCGCGCACAAGCAGCAAACAGAGTTTGACGAGGCGAGACGAAGCGACAGCACTAGGGCTCTGGTACAGCGTAATTCCTCCTGCTCGGCTCCTTGTGACATACAAATGATGGCCATGTGTCTTTAACAGCTGGAGAGACAGTGAAGACTTCATCAGGCAGATCAAGTTAGAAAGCAGGCTGGACTGTGTGGTGCCAGTGCTGTTGGTAACACAGTTTGAAGGAAATGGTTGATTTTTGAAAGTGTTTGAGTTGAGCTTGCTCAGATTCACAAGTTCACAATGCACTTATGTTTAGAGGTGTTATTAAGCTACAAAGTTGTTAAATACTTTATACTCTGGACTGACTAAAGTGTTTACAGAACAAATGGGCATTATTTAGTATTCTTTACATATTTCTGCCCCTTTTTGTTTTGATTTTTAAACAAGAAAAAAAGAAATTAGACTATAATGTTGCTCAAGACAACTTTAGGTTGAAATGTTATTTAATTAAGGTGCTTGTTGACATCACAGCAAATAAAGGGGTTTAGATTCATATACATATTTTTTTCACTTTTGTTTCAACAATAATGTTTTACCATCTGAGACTGAGACCCATACAATCTCTATAATCTATGTTGCTCAAGAAATACATGTTCATAAGGTAGCACAGGAGGTTACGGTTAGAGTTATATAGTTGTTGGAATAGCACAGCTACGCTGATCCTCACGTTGTGTGGAGCAGTTATTAGCTATCTGAAAGCCTTAAGATTTAAAGGGGGAGGAAATTCAGGATACACTCTAAAAAGTGTATTTCAGCAGTAGCTGAAGTAGCGTAAAGTTCTGGCTGAGTTTCATTCAGATTTCTGCTTTAGTGGAGGCAATCTACATTTGTGGAGTATATCAACTTTGAATTACATGTTGTTCCCTCAGCACACATGTAACTTACTATTGTCATTTGAGTGAACCTGCATAAATTAGGTTTCTCGCGATGCTGTGCGTCTGACGTCATGACGTCTCTGCCTTCTCCAGAACTTTCTACCTGCACTTGAGCCGCCATTTTCTCGGCTCCGACAACTTTGGAAGAAGATATTTACTGAATTACCACTGTCTCCATCGTTTTTGAAGGTAAGTCAGAGGGAAAACGAATAATTTAATATGTTAGATATAAAACTGTGTTGTTAAATTTGTTAAAAGTAGAGATGGATAGCATCCGCCGCTAACACCCGCTAGCATCCGGCACAGCTAGCTAGTGTTAGCAACTCTCCTCCTCTGCTGCTTGGAGCTTCAGCTGATAGTAACGTACCGGTACGTTAGTCTGCAGAGACTCTGTTGGTTTAATATCGTAACGTTAGCTTACAGTTGTGTATTCATGCAGTGTGTTGGTGTTGGCTTAGTGTTAGTTATTCATTAGCATTAGCATTAGCCCATTATCCCGCATTTATACAGGAGTGTTGGTTCACGTGCCTGATGGCGCGCACAGTTCATGGTCACGGCCATGGGTGATGTGGGAGGTAATGACATAACTTAATAATTAATTATGCTCAAACTGTGGTGCTTCCGAGAAGCGTGAATTTGCTTCCACCAACGTTGTTTTCAATGTAGTTGATGTTAAGAGGGAGAGGAGAGAGGGTGCGGACAGCGCTCGTACGGGGTCATCCCTATGTTCCCCGCTAAGGTTAGG
>NW_023340257.1:11886451-11892367 GCF_004916995.1 Morone saxatilis | reverse complement strand
GTGTGAAAGGGTGAATGTGGCATATAGTGTAAAAGCGCTTTGAGTGGTCGGAAGACTAGAAAGGCACTATAGAAGTAAAGGTCCATTTACTATTTACCAGATAAAAAAACTATTTGTGTTTACAGAAGTATAATTTTTCTTTAATTCTTATCATTTTAATCTTCTTATTATCCCTCCATTATGTATCTTGCAACTTCTTGGGGAACCATGGATTCAACAAACTACAGTTACTTTAATTCCTCAACTTTAGAGGCTATGTTATAAGAGTAGCGTAGATCCTTTAAGGAATAGAAAAGTGTGTGATGTGCGAGCGTAACGTGTGTGTTGTAGAGCGAGAGAGAGCGGGCGGGAGTGTGTGAACGAGAGCAACAGTGTGCCACGGTGAATGGCAGAAGAGCTTTATGTATGCCTTGCACTTAGATTACATTTAGGTGACATTCAGGTAAAGGTTAAAGGTTAGTATGTGATGGAGAAAGTTAAAGCTGGAAAAAAAAAAGTAGGAAATGAATGTTATTGGTGGAGGTACTCACAAGCACAAGGGGTTAGAGGAGGGTGAATCCATATTTTGTATAACATTTCGGACAGCATGCAGGGCTTTGGGTCCCAGCGGACAGAGATAGCAAAGTGACCCCAACATAGTGACTGATCGGGAGCCAGGCCTCAGGTGACTCCATTTGACGTCACAAAATGGCCGCCTAGGGGAGCCTTGACACTAAATGAATGAATGCGGGGAATACCTGGCTCCACCAGACACAATGAGAAGCCATTATCCTCATCCTGCCTTGCATGCCCTTTCAAAGACAATTGTAATCATGATGGTGTGCTGTCATGTTGGGGGTTAAATCTTTTACAGAGCCACTCCACGTTAAGTGTTTTCATGTTAAATCCACATCATGTTCTCCAGGAAAGTGGGCTGGTTATACAGTTGGTACATATATTATTTATCCGCCTGCATTCCTTTGATATCAAATTATCAGAATTTGGAGTACAGAGCCCAGTGATTTGCTCCAGTCTTGAACCTGCAGGCAAACCTCAAACACATTCCAACAAATCACTTTCCTCCAGACCTGGTACACACACACACACACACACAGATATTGATTTCACACTCCCTTATGTATACACAAACACACACACATACACAAACAACATCCATCTGATTAGGATGTTATCATCAAAGCCAGTGGCTGAACACAAATCCAGTTTCTAGCCTCAAAAACTCAATATGTGGCAGCATTTTAGTTCCCTAAATCCTTCTTTTTAACTTGAATTTTTTTAAGTCTTCTTTTTACGCGCCTCATCAGGAGCCCATTGTCTCATAACCCATCCATGCACATATGCAAAGACAGGGCCCAACGCTCTGGTTAGTACATTCCCAGAAATCTGGAAAATATGTTTATTATTATACAACACAAGGTTGTATAACAAAATTAAATTTTGCAGTTCCTTCATGCTACACACATAAAAACGATACATATGAATTAATAAATAAAATAAACCAATAAATACAGTTATTACTGTATGCATACGAAGTGTCCATCCAGTTTGACTGCATTTGAGCACTAAGTATCATCGATGTAAACAGGGTATCCGCCCATCGAGTGCTTGATCCGGAATGTTGATGGAGCAGGTCTCTGTGTGGAAGATGTGGGCACAGCAGTCTCTGATTCCCTGCTGCTTGGCCAGCTTGAGTCCCATTTTGTCCAAAACCAGACATTAGCCAGGAGCAGCCTTAAGTCCAAGCTGGGCCAGCACTGCTCCTATCTGTCTCTCTTCCCTCTCCTCCTGGAGATAAAGCTACTTTAAACTAACAACAAAGTAATTGAAATTTGACATTTCTGTTTGTTTCATGTATTAATGTGAGGAAGGGTTATCAGATCTGTGTGGAGTGATTGTTGATGTATTACAGAGTAATACAGAGTAATGTATCTGTCATGTGATTTAAATGTTCACAGTGTCAGAACTCATTCCAAAAAGTGCATTAAGTACATTAACTCCTTTTTGAAAAAGGCAAAAACCACCTCCAGCAGGTAAACATATTTTTTTTTTAGGTTGAGGAAGTTTTTTCAAATGTTACCAATTCCATCAACCTTCTCTCATGCTATACTTCAAAATGTGTATCATAATAGGTTGATAGAAACATTGAGAATGTATCCATCCTTCTATTTAGGTTAATTTGCCGTAACTCTTCTCATATCCAAAATACCCTCCACAGTATGATTTCCTTTGGGTAGTCACAGTTGCCCACAGGTGGCTGACCACCAAAGCCCTCACAGAATCTGTGCCTATGCACATTTTTTAATCAAGCAAATGGAAAGGAGGTGATTTTATTATGACACACTGTGCCTGTGGTTGCCTTAGGCAACACTGATATTGAAAATGAAGCCCCATATATTTGAAATTCAAAACAGGTCAAGATACAAGTTGAAGGGTTATGAATGCTGACCAAAAACATAAATATAAGGAATTGTTTGCTCTTCCTGCGACAAAATCTGCCTACTTTACACATCATCACAGCCCTTTATGTTAAGGCTATGTATTGGCAAGAATCTGCCAATATATATTGTAATACTGTAATCAACACGTTATATATATTTTTTTTTTATTTAAGAAAATCAAATTTTAGCAAAACTGTGATAGTACAAAGAAAGCACCACAATAAAAGTATAAAATCTGAGTAAATTAAAGTCTAATTATGTTTGCATTTGTATTTATCATAGTCTCTGAGACAGCCAACATTATAGCCCTCAGTTCACAATCTAGTAGTTTGGGGTTTAAATACAAAAATCAATAGGGTTTTTAAGAATTAAAATGATATCATGAAAACAAAAAAATGATATATATACATATATATGATTCCTACATTAAGATTATACACATATGAAAACATCTATGGATATTGTATTCCATTTCTGCCAATAGATCCTCCTTAATGCTACTGTAGCTCAAACTGCTGAAACAGTTAATGCTTGTTCTGATAGAAAGGTGTCAGAACACACAGTGCATCATAGTTTGTTGGGGCTGCATGACATTATAACCACCAGGATGCCCAGGTGGTCATAATGTTATGGCTGACCGGTGTATTGAATTGACTATAAACTAAATATCAGAACATAAATAATATTAGTAAATAATAATAATAGTAAAAACATATTTTATCACCTAAAGGTATGTATCTTAAGTGGCTCTTACATCATGTTTCTCTGTTTCTTTCTGCATTGATAGATTGGTTCAGAGGTTGTTAAGAAGTGAGTTTAGCTAGTCACTCCAAATCAGAGTAAAAAAATTATTTTTAAAACAAAATGTGCAATCAAAAATATTTTACCCTTTGTGTTAGAAGGGAAAAGAGAAGCATGTAAATGTCACTGGGTGTTTAATAATGGATGAAGAACTCATGCCCTTACCAGGCTGCCTGGCAACCAGGATATCCCCAAAAAATCATCTGAAAATCACCCTACGTCTTCTCTCCTGCAGGAGTTCATAGCTGCTCTGTATGTCTTCACGATGTTTCGCTCAGAGTCTAAGAACGTTCTGGCCTCCGGGGGGTTGCACATGCCCAAGATCTTCACACCAAAGGATCAGACCAAATCAGTAGCAGGCCTGGTCCAGTGTGCCCTGGAGCGAACCCTCAGCTCCCCGCTGGGCCACTACGACATGTTCCTGCG
This sequence comes from Morone saxatilis, assembly GCF_004916995.1. NCBI lineage: Eukaryota > Metazoa > Chordata > Actinopteri > Moronidae > Morone > Morone saxatilis. The sequence goes on along the minus strand of NW_023340257.1, from coordinate 11,888,702 downwards.
CTTCCTGTGTGGCATGCTTTCTCCGGACTGCCACGACAATCAGCTGGGCGGGTGTCTCTACCGCCACAACGCGCCAAAGGTTGGTGGACTGGATGAGGCGCGGCGGCTGCTGGAGCACGCCATACAGGCCGCTCAAGAAAACAATAGAGACCGAGTGGAAAACTTAAAGGAGTGCCTTAGAGAAATGAGTCAGGAAGATGAGTGAGTTGGGGGTTAGATTGCATCATGAAAATCAGCTTCAATGGATGAAAGAGAAGTGTCTGTAGCAGCTTTGTTATATTTTGTGATAAAATCAGTGATCCAAGTGTAATGCTTTACATGCTAAAAACACTCAACAGAACTTGAACTGACTTCTGAAGTCTGTCATTTTGTCTTTGATAACATAAGATTTCATTCAAGAGAAGTTTTGATTAAGGGATGAAAGAGTTTGTGTCAGCACTGTTAGTGCTGTACCAGATGAAATAAATGTTATTTTATGCATTCCAGTACAGTGGAGTTAATGCAATACTACATTATGCCTGCCATATCTTACAATAAGCACTAATGAAAATGCATTTTCCCAATATTTCATCCAACTGTCATTTGTTATTTAGGTGTGTGTTTTTTGTTTTTTGCCCCATAACCAAATACAGTGGAGTGAAAGAAGAACAAATGAACTAGTCTAAATACTATTCTGTGCTATCCCGCCAAAGCATAACCGCAGTAACTACGCTAACAATGTAACATCTTCAAATTTCTTTTTACAGTCCAGCCAAATGTGTTTTATATAGAACCACAGTTATGTGCTTATTAAATTTATATTCTCTAGGTAATTTTCATTGTTTAAAAATAACCAGTTATTTGACCTGTGGCCCCCAAAATGCAGATACTGCACTCTGTCTTTGTATTAGCACTGAGTTCTGCAACCTTTACCATCACAAGAGCCGTTTTGGCCAAAGGAATGAAATTTGTCTGGAGCCGCAAGACGTGTGTTCTTGCCGCAGATCAAGCATACCAGTAAGCCAGCAGCGTTGGTGGTGAGAGCAAATGAATCTGTCTATGCACCATTAAATTCTCTATTTTCTCTTCTAGACTAATATTTCTTATTGTTTCATGTGTACAAAGTGTATTATCATTTATATTTTAATATTATTTTGTGGCACATTTATTTTAATTAACACAGTAATACCTTGTCCTGTCTACCTAACTATCTCTAGCGCAGTAATATCTGAACTATTATTAGTATCTGCTACAATGAGCTCAGCTAATAATTCACAGCTGAAGTCAGTAAGAGTTCCCCGTGGAGAACATGAAGCTTCGTTTTGATTCATTGTACATTGTCCTGAAATTGTAACTGCAGCCGAAGCTCTGTTAAACCGGGGGAGAGCGCAGTAACTGCACTCACTGCGGTTTGCTTTTTGGTTGGATTTTGAAGTTAATGCAATTTTTTTTACATTGTTTTTTCTCTAACATACAGCAAGACTGAACTTAGACGATTTGTCACAAGATTAAACAGACATTTAAAAGCTAAAATTCAGTCAGAACTGCGGTTTGCCTTTGTAGGGCAGTACATTAGAGTATGAAACAGATCTATCCATCTGTATATGTGCAAGTGAAACAAAATAAGGCGTTATTAGTGTCGCCACACCAGTTCAGTTGTTGGAGGAAACAACCTGCAAGGACATTTTAATTTATTTTGTCACTGAGAGGCTCGGCAGAGGTTGGTAGGTACAATACAAATGGCATCTGGATGAAATTAATAGTATGGGTGAATGATGAGCTTTATTTCAAAATAGGTTTGGCTTTTAATCATACTGTGTTTGCACATGTGCCTGTTTATGTGTCTTTGGGTGCATACATGCTTTTGTACTACTGTAAATTCATAAATTGGCTCTTCTGTCGACCTTTTCTGCGAATTCATCAATTCAAAATAGATTTTGTGATACTGAATCTTTTTGGCATTTGTGTGAACATTTGTTCATCTGATTGTTTTCATGTTTCCACCTGGCGCAGAAGTGATAAAACCGACTAAAGGGTGAATTCCAGCTCTCTGAAAAAAAAGATACTTCAGGCTTTTTGTTTGTGTGTCTGAGAAATGATTTTATTAGAATTTAAAAAGAAATATCAGGTAAAAAAAAAAAACTACTACAAACAACAGTGTTTTACAGTTGTGTGGAATCTTATTGGGTGGTTATTAAATATATATAAACCAAAATGAGAAAAATGAATGGATGAAATTGTTTATTAGATGAATGATAATGAACATGAAGCA
>NW_023340257.1:11884198-11886426 GCF_004916995.1 Morone saxatilis | reverse complement strand
ACCTCTTGGCCAACCAGCCGGAAACCTGCGGACCCCACTCCTTAAGGCCACCCCTACGCGGCTTACTAAAATAGCCGCTTCCTCCCAAGGATTTGGTCGTGCCCCGCTGGTTAGTCTATTTAACCACTCTGTTGTCCCTTGGTTTACTCTGTGTGGACTTTTCAATTTTGGGTTTTATTTTTTTTGGCTTTCCCCCGACATATTTTCCTTCCATTTGTAGGGAAAAAGTTTTTCAGTTTTGATGTGTTCAATTATACAACAAACTGTTGTGACAGTGTGATTTAAAATTCTAAAAGAAGTATTCATATTTTTTGATCGCCATTGGTCAGCTACACTGTTCAAATGCATAATATTCATTGGCTATAGCTGGTTAAAGAAGTTTCTGTATACTTTTGGCAATTGGCACGCAGTGATAGCACTGTATGTGTTGAAATTGTTAGGCATATTTGTGTTAATACTTTGTTGCACTATTTTTCACTTTGCTGACAAAATAACTTTGTGGTCCTACTAGCAGTTACTTGTGCATTTTGTGCATATGTGATTTTAAAAATGATAAATGTGTAATGTGTTGGCCCAAAAGCTGTGTTGGTCATTACATTTATACAATAAAGTATTTAAAAAAAAACATCCGATTTGGAGTTTTTTTTATATTTTCAGCCAACTTGTAATTTTAGTTATATTAAACAAACCAAAATTTCATTTTAAGGTTACTACAAAAAGTAAGTTACACTAAACCATAGCAGGGGGAAACACCTGGAGAGTGCTAGTGTGGCGCATCAAGCAGAAGTAAGACTTATAACTTAAATACAGAATAACCAAGGAGAGCCCATTGTACCCACAAAAGAAATAAATAAATCAGGCAATTTTATAAAGACATTTCAGGACTAACTTTAGGACAGCAGGAGCACCGTCTGGCTCTGTATTCGGATGAAATCTATCTGAAAAATGTATCTCCGCCCTTTTGGGTATGATGATATTATCCTCCAATAAGTAATAGACCAGACCCACAGACCAAATATATGCATTATAGTATTACAATTTTCAGGACTCAGCGCTGCAGCACTCTCCGAGGGGCTGATGATGCTGGTAGCAGCTAGAAGCTTTCCACACTGCTCTCTCTCAAGCCTTCATTAAGAACATGAACTCTTTCTCTTATCTCTCACACATACATAAACAATGCATCCTTCACATATTGGTGAGTTTTAACAAAATGTGTAGGTCTATACAAAGTCTTTTTTTACCTAGTGTTTGGCTGCACTATGTAGAGAAAGAAGACACAGTTCCTGAATATAACCTATTTCCTTACGCTTTAAGCACTTACCAGCTGAGCTGACCACTGAATGCGCTTGATTAATATATATAAACCAAAATAAGAGAATGTATAGATGAAATTGTTTATTAGATGAATGATAATGAACATGAAGCATCTGCATTACATTACTTACAATAGTATATATGGTTTTACAGGAAAGGAAAGCTAAGCAGTCAAAGTTAATGTATTTAAAGATAATTCATATCAAAATGAATAGTGGAAGGATTTCCAGTGTTTCCAGAATGCCACACAGTCTTTATGTAAGATCTGCAGAGATATAAGAGACAAAACACATAGTGAAAGTTCAATTCAGCTTCTGTCAATATAGAAACATAAACAGTTTTCGGGTTAGATACCTCCACTATGGTCATCATCACTGCCAGACCTTTCATTCATAGCTGGAAATGATAAAATAAAGATCTAATTTAATAATTTATCTTATTATATTTATAAACTTAATCTTATGGCAGATTGGGCCTTAAATTAAACAACAGCTTACCTTGGCAGATGAAAGGTAGCTTCTCGTGGCAGCAGGCGTCCAGCCACTTGAATTCTTGTGACCCTTTAACCCAGATGATCTTTCCACAGTGGTTGTTTAAGCGGTCATGAGGAAAATTGCTGCTCCACTGCTCAGGTTTTTGAACTTGTGGCCCTGAAGTCCACCTCCAGGGGACGTCTTTGCCAAAGATGGACCGCTCCAAGCCGATCCACGCCCCATTCTGCATGCTGTCTGTCTTGTCTATGAGGAGAGATTTCACTGCGTTCTGCACTGTCTGGTTGGTGATATGAACCAGGGAGGAATTTTCCCCTTCGTCCTGACAGTACTCCAGGGCATCAATCCAGCTTTTGGCTTCCTGGTAGAACCTGAGACCTTCATCACCACCTTGCAAAAAAAGGTTGACACTGACAGTTTGTG
>NW_023340257.1:11883753-11884084 GCF_004916995.1 Morone saxatilis | reverse complement strand
ATTGAAGTTGTTCTACATGAATTATGATCTTAATATAGTAGTCTTATAAGGTGGCAGTACCACAAGGATAATCATTCTGTCTGAATAACACTTATTCTTGTGCAACAAAACACAAAACTACAAGTGTTATTAGTTTCCAAATAACTCTAAATTAAGTCTTCCTAACTCTGAAAATGTCCCCCAATCTAAAGTGAGTTCTTAAATCAGAACAAAATATTTAATTCTTCAGTATGGGCCAAATTTACAAGACTTTTTTAATTTTCACAGTTTAATTTGAAGGTCTTGCTTAGTTATGATCTGTCTTTAAAATGGGAAACATATTCATATATTT
>NW_023340257.1:11880425-11883653 GCF_004916995.1 Morone saxatilis | reverse complement strand
ATGCAGCCATAGTGATGTAGTGTTATATAGTGTGATGACTGTAAACATAAATTAGCTGACACAAACATGTTGGCTCATTGTTTTTTCTATGACCACTAATCCACATAACAGATATTTACTTTCTTTGAAATGTGAAGTATTTGCAGGTTTGATCTTCAGTACAGCGTCTCCTACAGTCAGTTTTATTTGTGCTTTTGATTTTTTCCTTTTGACCATTGGAAAATTCAGCTTTGTCAAGATACGTCTGTATACAACCTGTAAATGAACAGAAAAACAGTTTAAGTTTGTGTGTAGACAGATTTAAATAATTTCCTAATTCAGTCATTTCCTCTAAGTCTACTCACTAAATCAATTTCTCCTTAAAATATGTAGAAGAAATAGTGCTCCTCGTATCGGGATTAAAGTGAGCAAATTATATTTTTCTAAAGATATATAAAGACATATAAGACAAAGATATTTTAAACATTGAAGGATCCTCTCAGCAGTAACTAATGCTGCTCCTCTGATTCTGCTTCATTTTAAAAACTGGGTACTGGGTAAGTTAAAAACAATGTTCTGATTTGATTGTGGAAAAAACACACATGCTTGTAAAAGGATTAAAGTGCTCACCTCTTGTTACGTTCAAGTACAGGACTGGAACATTGTTGTCATCATAGCAGACAAAGGTATCGTTGAGGTTTGGGTTGTCAATGGTCAGAGTCTTGTGATTCAGGAAGTTGAAGGAGTCACACAGTGTCGTGTGAATAACAGGTATACCCAAGACACTTTTGCAACAACGTTTAACATTCCCTCCTCCAGTAAATTTAAAAGTGATTCCCTCTCGGAGCCATATCTGTGTTGCTGAAAAAACCAAAGGCAGCTGGATTGTTGCTGTAACATGAGGGAAACAGATCAGGAAATATTTACATTTGATAAAAAATATTGTAAATATTTGTTTTAATAATAATTTAATAATATTTTTTATAACAAATAGCATTTTATTTATTTATAAGAACAATAAAACACTCCAGTGATATAAACAGTGATTAGACAAAGGTAAAAATAATTATCTTGGTGAGATCTCCACTAATGTTTCTGAAGACAACTTACCCAGCAGCAGTGACAGATGGATGAACTGCGCCATGGCCACTAAAACTAGAAAGAAAGTTTACAAATTGAGGAGAGCTCATCTAGGCTATTCGTGGGAATTACATGAAGAACTCAGATATCACACATCAGTGTTACCTTCTGTTAGTCAGTAGTATTTTGCATAGATTGAAAGAACTGATTGAAGTTTACATATCCACTCTGTATGACTCTGTGGTCTATGTAATATCACTTTGGCAGTGAAATGGGTTTCTGCTTATTTCTCTCCCCAATACATATCATGAAGAACTACCACTGCCCTAATGTTCATATTTCCACTTGCAGTATTTAATGTAATATACAGTTTGTTCAGTAAAATTATTGAAGTATCTTGACTTTAGTTTTAGTTTTATTTTTTTAATATGACAGACATACACAAAGATAGATCTGCCTGTGTAACAAAACACTTTTTTCATAATTTTTTCTGTGATTTGCTCATTCCTATTTGACCGAATTTGTATTTAGTAGCTATAAAGGATTAAACACCAACATCACAGCATCAAGCTTATCTTAATAATGTTTGAATCTGTCAAAAACTTACCCAACAAATGAAGACTTTCCACAATGTGTTAGGACGGTGGGTAGGGAAATGTGAACAAGTGTCTTCATAGTACATCATTTTATAGAGCTGCTGACCCTGTCCGCCTTTTGACCAAAGAAACACACCCACACCAGGGTGCTCATTTATTTTAAAGGGATTAAGACTTTTATTGTGAATGCCTAGAGGCACTGTGGTTGTGTATCTGTAACACTGGGCTTATGTACAGTGTACATTAGTAGCAGTGCTGGGCATTACTAATAATAATATTACTGTAAGTAGTAGTGTAACTAATAACTGTAGGCAAAGAGTAATAAGTACAGTAATATTACTAGAGAATAATGAGTAATAAATAAAACACATCAGATATGCCAAAGCAAAAGACAACGCATCCAAAACCTGACAAGATTGATATGATGCACATAAATCAACATTACAGCCATGTATGTTAGTAATTTGGTTTGTCTTTGTGTTGTTTCTGTCTGAGGCTCTTTGGAAACACGTTTCTCCCACTAACTGAATAAACAGGAAAGATCAACACATATTTAAATTCGATGAAAGAGGTCTCTGTCCTCATCCAAAAATGATAAAGAGCTACTGTTTCGACAAGCCACATGCAAATCTAAGTTCAGAAGCCCAACAGTGAGAAAGTTTAGTTCAGTCATAATATATGCAAATATCTGTTCTATGGAAGATGCATGCAATCATGTAAATGTATGCAGGTACAATGTTGACTTATTTCCTGCCAAACTAAGTTAAGTTGAATAATGTATCTTATCAATTGCCCTTGTTGGAAAGACGAGCAGAGCACCGAAAACTCGCATTGCTGATCGCAGAATCACAATTAGATGCAGAAACATAAATGATCCAGTAGCAGCTAACTTTGTTAAATACAATCACCCTAATTCCTTTCAAAGATATATTGCAACCGACTCACTTACCCCACGAGGGGAACACTACTTGATTCACTCTCCCCTCATGGGTTGAATATAGATTATGACTTGAGGTGTTTCTGTAATATATATATTATTTATTAGATATTTAGATCAAGTTGTTTCTGATGTTAATCTAGATCTGCTGCTCTTTAATCTGGATATCTATTAGGCATCTGTTGAAAGTGTATGTATTTATAACATTTGTGAAAAATGTCATTTAGTTTGAAGCAATTTGATTGGCTTTAGCGCCTGTTGTGACATGATTGTCTAATCATGTGTAACTAGATACCAGTGCCTGTGTCTTAATATGATTGTTGATCTTGAAGAAGGCCGGATGGCTGAAACGTCATCAACTAAATAAAACTGAAATGCAAATGGAGCAAGAGTCTGCAACACTTCCTTCTTACAATGTTGAACAGGAAAGCTGTTGAATCACCAGCTCAGCCTCCATCCAGAGGTGGACAGTAATAGTAAGTACTCAGTAGCAAGTATACCTTTGAATTACTGATAAATAGGGAGTTTATTTTACACATGTTAATGAACAAGATGTACAGTGGATATAAAAAGTCTACAGACCCCTGTTAAAATGCCAAGTTTTTGTGATGTAAAAAAAATGAGACAAAGATAAAT
>NW_023340257.1:11864536-11880325 GCF_004916995.1 Morone saxatilis | reverse complement strand
ACCCCTTTCTATCAGAACCAGCATTAACTGTTTCAGCAGTTTGAGCTACAGTAGCTCGTCTGTTGGATCGGACCACACAGGCCAGCCTTCGCTCCCCATGTGAATCAATGAGTCTCCAGTTCACTGTTCACTTGCTGTCTAATATATCACACCCACTGACAGGTGCCATGATAACCAGTGTTATTCAATTCACCTGCCAGTGGTCATAGTGTTATGGCTGATCTGTGTGTGTATGTTTTTCATAGTGGACTAAGCTAAAGTTATACTTCTAGTTGTTAATATTTGTTTTAAATCAGAAAGTAGTTTTTACATCAGGTGGTGATAACTAAGTTTAGAACACAGCATAGTGCTAATACTAATATCTGGAAAAGTCAGCCAAAATTGGGATCAATACAAGTTTTTGAGGATCACCTGTTGTGACACTGTAAGTTATTAATATCTAAATAAAACCTCGTTCAACTTTTCCCCACCTCCTTGAATTGTGATTACACTGGGTTTAATACTCTGATACAATACAAACGCATCAGATAAACAATACTCAGCACCTGCCACCTTTTTTGTTTTTTGGCCTGTTAAAAATCACCTAGTGAACACTGACCTTGGTGGTACAGTATATACACACTTTACAATTTAAAATAATATTCTTTGTCTAATACATTAGGTCTGATCTGGTTTTTCCACAAAATAAGTGAAGTCAAAGTCAATTCTTTCCACATTATCACACTTGTTTAAGTTCCATATTGGACCAAACCAGGTGTCACATGTCACAGTGCAGCGTCTAGCGTCTGTGAGATGGAAATATTTTACCTGAAAGGTGAAGTGTATAAAGCAGTACACCCTCCGCCCATCTGAGGATGCACTGGGGAGCTCAGTGCACATGCCGGAGAACACGGTCACCTCGGTCACATTCAGACCGTACTCCTTCACGTCCTCTTCAAAGAACACACTGGTATTCCTCTCCAGCATCTTAAAGGCCATCTTCCCCAACTTTGTCAATAGGTTCCTGTCTTCATTGGACCATTTCTGAGTGGAAAGAGGATATCGACATGACAAATTCTGCTGCTGAAGTTGAGATATTCATTAGCTTATCTTGACAAATGTTTACACATTTAAGTCAGTTAAGCTCCATTTTTGGTTTTGTTGATACTGGATTATTGTTGCACTAAATTGTAATATGAAGGAAGACAAAAAACACAAAAACTATAATACTCAACAAATACTGCAAATGACAAGCTTCATTAACAAGACACTGATTTCAGATCAATTGTAGATATTGTATCCCCCAAACTACGATTAATAAATATCTGCTGGTATAAAATAAATGACTAAATTTGAACAGCATTCTAGTACCAAATAAAACGATTAATGGGTAATGAAAGGTTGAGATTACTTTTAAAAAGGTATGTGAATGGCAGTAGTAAATTAAGTCATTATGAACACAATTTAAAGACAATAAAAGCCCAAAAAGCCACAGACAAACACACATTACCAGGGCGTTGTCCGGCATGTTATAGTAGAACTGCAGCCTGCGATTGATCTGGACGATCGAAATGGTGACGTAGAATGGTGTCAGCCTGGGGGGATGTACCCCATAGTCCCGATAACGGTAGCAGCGCTCGAACACTGTGGCCACCATCCAGCACACAAAGGGTTGGCGAGTGATTATTCTGAGCGTCGGGACGCGCTTGTAATGTGCCACAATCTTCGCTGCTAGCTCTGCGTCGCAAAAGCGCTTAGTCAGGAATTCATCTTTCATCGCATCACTGGAGAAAACAGGTGGGAATAGGATGAAATTGTACTTAAACAGGTTGAAATGAATTAAACTCGGCTGTAACATTTCAGCAGTATTAGTCTTACATGATCAAACATATTTACAGAATGGCATATACATTAAGTGAACACAAAAACAGCAGCAAATACAATAATAAGATAAAAAAATAAAAAATAAAAACTCACACACACATATATAGACAAGACAGACACACAGTAGATCTACACACATACTTGAAGCCCTGTATTTCCGTGACCAAGTCTATGAATTGAGACGGTATTTGCGAGACAGCCGCCCGTCTCCCCAGGATCCAGATGCGGGCACCTCGAAGCACAGTGCCTCGGATGATATTCACAATCAGAACGTCAGGATGTGCTTGGGTGTAATTGTCATTTATTACTGGGGCATTCTGGAGAGAGGAAAACAAGACAGAATAGACAAATATATTTTTAGTTTATAGTCATTTGTTAGATTAGGAACCAGTAAGTAGCCTGGCTATTTATATTTTGCACTTTGATGAACCCTACTTATTACTGATATGAACAAAAGCTTTTTCCATCAATGGATATTGGCATCAAAAATGTCTCTTTTCTTATGATTTAGTATCCATCATTATGATTTGCTTAGTGTTTGTTAAAGGACAATAATTCATTGGGGAGGTGATTTTAAACTTTATATGGTAAATGTGTGTAGATGGCACACCTCCCAGTCCAGAGGAGCTTGGTAACAATCAAATCCGTCCATTATGATGAGAAATTTACAGTCCTCTTCCTCCAGGTATTTGACGCCTTTGCACTGAGGATGATAATATTCTATCACTTCCATGATGGACACCTTCTCTGAATGGAGTGGGTTTTTGGTTCGCAGATACCAGAAAGTTCGGAAAGAAAGTTTGATGACAAACTGCAGATCCTGAGCGAAGATGGAAAGGGAAATTGTGTCAGTCACAGAACAGAAAAGTCAAAAACTAAACTTCAACAATTACTTATGAGAAAGAGCCATTTGCATGTTTCCTACAGAGAGCTGAGAAGGTAGTGTGCAGGGCTTTTTCACTGAAAATTACGTTGGTGTTGTTTTTGTTGACTCACCTTATTGGCGCGCATTTCGGCCCAGTCCATGCAGAATTTCGCCACAGAGACACCCAGACCAATTCCTGGAAGCCCAGTGGTGAGCACCGTCCTCACCGGCTGGCCATCTTCCTTCTGCAGTCGGAACAGATTGTTCACACTAACAAAGGTGTCAGCACTGGGGACCTGGAGAGGAGTCAGAGGCTGTGGTCGGAACTCATGGGAGGGGTCGACGCCTCCATAACCACAGGTGGAAATCTCGGGCTCAACGTAGACAGTATCTAGAAGATTCTGCCTCCCGGCTCGAACAACCCCCTCACGGATGACTTGGTGTTTTCTGAACAAATACTGCTTCAGATGAAAACGGGTCAACGCTGGTGGCGGAGAAACATAAAGAGGAAAGTCAGACATCTACAGCTCATTTATGTGAGGCTGCTGCACACATTCTCACAGGAAAAGACATGCCACGATCAACCCTGAATTCTTTAGCTGCGTACTGACTAAATGCAGGGAGATTGTAATATAATTTCTGTTCAAATAAGAACTTTCACATTATCTGATGCAGAATAACGCATCCATCAGTGGAGCAACATTCATCCAGTGTACATTGCCCATGAATAGTGTGTCTATATCTCAAAGCATTGCTAGCTTCAAACTGACTCATTTTAATGCCCAGCGCCCATGTTGTGTAAGTAGCAAAGACACATCCACAACTTTCAGATTTAATTAGCGTATCTCAGAACAAACAGATTTCACCAGTATCAGCCAGTGTGCTGGGATTAAAGCAGTGTTTACTTGCCTCTCCTGCACTGATTCCGTAAATCTTCTGCCTCTGGTTTCTTGTTGATACTTTCTAGGGTGCTTATTGTATGCAACAAGGAACGATACAAGCCTGCAGAAGAAAGTTTCAATAAAAAAATTTAAAACAGTAAGCAATCACTGACAGTGTATCAGTACCTGTGCTCTTCACAAGGTCCTATCCTTAATTTCATAATGAGTAATTTTCCTGTTGAGCTGCAAAATTAACTATATTTCAAATGTATAATTATCTTACATCTAAATTATACTATACTACAACAGTCAAAAGTCAGTTTTCTAAATTTTAGCTGTATTTGTAGCATTCACACTGTATATGTAGTATTGCTGAGTTTTCTTACCAAGGACTTCCAGGATCCTGTCCACAAAATCAAGAATGTCTCCCTCCATCACCTGTTGCAGGGTTATGCCTGGTTCCCACTGGTAAAACCACATCTTAAATTTACATAGCTCTTCCTTGGTAAGGGCCGTCACAGCAGCCTGGATACTCTGCAGACAGAAGAAAGAGAGAGACAGAGAAAGGTTGTTGTCTTGCTGATGTAGGAGCCCCTTTGGTCCAAATCAAAATGCAACAATTACATTTTATCTATTTTTTATATGTAAAAAAAAAGCAAGGCATGCATTGGGAAATTGACTGTTATTGGGATGTGTAACAGTCTTGTTATTATATATTGTAAGCTAAAACAATGCATCACCAGGTCAAAGTCCAAAATATCTCCATTGCAGACCGACTGTGAAGCACCAACCTTAAATATGTGGGGCAGGTCCTGTTCTGGGTGCAGTCTGCCTGGCTGGCTGTTCTCGTCAATCTGCATTGTGTCATCTGGTTCAACAGGCTCAGGTGGTTCTGGGGAATGAGTTACTAAAACTTCATCCATATCATCCTCCTCGTTTTCTGAATAATCCTCCAGATCAGACGACCTAAGAGACAACAAGAAGTTAATAAAGTGCACTGCAGATATCGTCCAAGGATCAACAGCTTCTGCCACATCTATCTCTAGAAAGAGACTTTTTAAAGATAGTAAACTCTTGTATAGGTAAATAGAACATGTTTAATATTAAATGTTGTCATATATAAATAAAAAACAAAGTGTGTAAAAAATACAATAAATCATTTAAAATAAACTAATGTTTGAATCAGGTTTTTACGTAAAAACATGCATGACAAATTAAAGTCTAGTGGTCTAATTTAAGAGACTTGAACTCTATGTAAGTACACTTAACTGTGTGGCAATCTTTCAGGTCCATTAAGTTGCATTTTTTAGTCACATACTACTTTCAAATTTGGGAGCAATGTGAATGAATGAATATTTCTGCTGATATTAATATATTAACAACATTATGTAACATTAATATGATTAATTAAATATGTGAAATTTAAATTAACATAGGAACAAACAAACAAATTATGAAATCAACGTGCATCAGCTCAAGAACAACAAGTAAACATAGCTTTTGCTTCACATTGTCCAGATTTATGATGAACAAGTGTGTGTGTGTGTGTGTGTGTGTGTGTGTCCTCCACCTGGTGTCAATGACAACAGCCCCCGGGGGTTGGGTCTGCTGAGTGGTCATGGTGTAGAGGGTCTCTGGAGACTCTGAGCGGATCATCTGCAACCTAGCAACAGAAACAGGGACATCCACCTGGTAAGACCTGGTTAACCTCCTATTAGCACTTTCTAAGTCATTTAAAGCAACCTTAAACTTAAAAACAAATAAACAAAACAATAGTAAACTATTCCAACCATTAGTTTTTAATAAAAAATAGACGCTAACGCTTAACTATTAAACAAAGACACAGTACCCTGTCCCGTCCTTAATACTCGATCCAGGTAGGACCATAGGCAATGAGGAAGAGACGGCCACAGCAACTTGTTCTTCGTTACCCTCCTCCTCCTCCTCCTCCATCACATCACTCTCGCTCTCACTCTTCATTGAACCATAGCTGGAGGGAGGCCTCATCCACTTCTTCTTCTCCTCCTCATCCTCCTCCTCATTCCCAATCCTAAATATGCTGAGGATGACGAAAAGAAGGAAAGTTAGTCCAATAGGTAATCAATGAGTAATAATATTTTACTAGAACACACAATCTGATAAGTCTGGCTGATGTTTACAGAAGTAGTTTAACAAGATGTGAAACGTTTGGCCCAAAAAGTTGAAAGTTATAACTTCTTTAAAAGTGTGACAGATTAGTATTGATACTTGTTGTTTACCTACATAAATATCTATATAATAAACAATAGAGCTACCTTATAGAAAGCCAGCTCAGTACACAAACAACTAACTTAATACTGATAATGTGAGCTAAGGTGCTTTGACGTTAAGTGACGGAAGTGCAGTAAAAACCGTGTAAAGTGACAGCAGGTTAAAGATGGCAAACACCAAACCTCACCTTTCCACTTCAGTGTCCGGGTCCATGTTTGTGTGGGGAGGGGGACACACTCACAGCGAGCTTAAGTCTTACTTATCGCAGTAACTTTATCCAAGAAAAGGACCCACCGTGCTAACATTACTCACAACAGGCTGCCACTACCCGCCCTCACGGTTATGCTAACATTATTTTAGTCAACATAACCCGTTTATCGATACAGTGTTGACGTTAGAGAGTTATATTTCCCTAACAAATAATTAATACGGGTAAAATAAAGTATAAAATGTTCGATAATGTCACCGGGGGTCTGTTTAAACTCCTCTCCGCCTCACTGTCAGCTTTAACTTTCGTTTTTGACTCAGTTTCTGTTCCGCCAAAAACAGCGGAACACTTCCGGGACACATCCTTCAGAGTAAAAGCATAATGAGCCACAAATAATGCAAACACTCACAAACAGCAGTCACATAAATTCACCAATTATGTCTCAGAATATTCATCCTGACATATACTTCTCCCTTGTGTCATCATCTATCGTGTATGTGTGTATGAAAATCAATATATGAACTCATAATCAGCCATAGTCTAAACTGTCCACTGTAAAAATAAAAATCCTTATGTTGCAACAATTTTATCTGTGGTTGTGCAAGATTTAAAAAAAACTTCAGTGATCAGCTCTCTCTGTCTCCCAATTTTACAGTGGTGACACGTGATTATTTAATTGCAATACCCCCCTTTAATCAGATATTAAATGACAACATTTAAAGTTACATTATCATCTGGCAGACATTAACAGTTAACATTAATAGTTTGTTCTTAGACAGCAACAGATTAAATGACAGCCTAATGAAACAGGTTATGTCAGGTGCAGACATATAGTTTAATATAAATTAATTTATGCTACTCCCTAACTGGCTTTGACACCGTCAGTCCATTATTTAGCCTTCATATGGTGGACAGAATTTTCTGATGTTAATTGTTTAGACCAATCAGTAAGTATTTTCATTTACAAGGTATAATGATGAAATGGAGATAAATTAAAACTACAACAAAAGTTCGAAATTATTTTAGTTTTATTCTGAAGGTTCAAGAGGGGATACCGGAAGTCTGACTGTTGCGTTAGTGAGTCTGGACTCTAGTGACGTCCTTCTCAGGTGCTGAGTTACTTTATAAATATATTATTCACATTACACTGTAATTGTATGAGTTACGGATTGATTTGGACTTAAATGTTCTTGGACACAATTTTGTCTTTTTTCTTTGGATGACAATCCCCTATAGATTTATCTTAATACCATTATCACTGCCACAGCACGTTCAAGAGTTAACCTAATAAAAGGAAAACTGAGCTTATGTGATTTTTGACAGAAATTAAAATATGTTTGCGATGGTGTTTTGATTATTTAAGCTGCTCCGTGGAAGTGGAATCAAGTGCTTTAAATTCAGGGAATCTATTGGTCAAAACTGACTTCCTATGTAATAAAATATGGTCACTCAGTCAAACAAGTGGGCAAAAATAAATTGAGGTAGCTCAGTCTGTCAGCTCATTTTTATTGTTGGTAGCTGGCCCTGAAAGCAAATTGTCAGAATTAATTAAGTTACTTAAAACACATTTTTAAAAAAAAATTAAAAAAAAAGGTCCAGTGTGTAACATTTAGGAGGATCTATTTGCAGACATAATATCCATAAAGTTTTCATTAGTGTATAATCACCTGAAAGTAAGAATCACATTTTTGCTGTCCACCATATTTTCACACCTGGTTGAGTTACCGGGTTTCAGTTGGTTATGATCTCACCACTAGATGCCACTAAATCTTACAAAAAGGTCCTTTAAACCAATGCGGAGTCTGTCACAGAGCAAAATGGCTGTGACCTCATCTTCAACCAGCAGTAAACCATAAATCATTAATTCATAGAACCAGCTGTGGGATAGTACACAAGTTACTACGATGTTTTCTGAATATTATGATGTATTAAAATATGAACCTCTCTCCCAAGATTACCTGCATCATCCTTGACATCATCAGAGTCACAGACTCAACTCTGAGAACTGGTTAAAGGGCTCAATTATGAGGCTTTCCCACAATGTTTAATTTAAATGTTTTTATTACCAAACATATGACAATATTAAGAAGATAAAGAAATTAAGGGAGATGATTGTAAAAGTCTTTGTCCAGAAGGACAACAAAAATATAAAAATGAAATTTTTGGAAAAGGAAACTGTAAAGTAGCAGAAGTGCAGAGAGATGAGAACCAGCCTCTTCACAACTTCATCCTCATCATCTGTGGGATAAAAAATAAAAAAATGTGATTACACTACAGCTCACAGAGAAACACATTTCAATAAAATATAAATATGACATTTAGTGAAAGCTGAAACTCAAGTGCTCCCAGTGTGTAGTGTGGTTTGACAGAAACATGTGGACACACCCATAGTTATTATGGCATAATGTGAGAACCAACAACCAGCCACCAAATAAACCCACATTAAATAATAAATAAATAAATAAATAAATAACCACTATTAATGAACAATATTAACCTTCTTTGACTTCCAGGAAGATTTCCCGTCTTTACAGACACACAATTCTGTGACACAACAGTGTTCAGATTCATCAGTTACTGAGATATGACTGAACACATATTTCAAGTTCTTTCACCCTTCATTAGTTAGATCACTAATAAGGAACGCCCACCCATAATCCATCTGCAGTAGTTTGTACCAATATATTCAAAGTTATCAGTATCAGGTATGAGTGTACAATTTAATGTAATGTAAAGTAAAATAGCTCTGCAATAAATCATATCCTACGTTTTGCAAATGCATCCTTCAGTGGATGTGCGTTCACCTTATCAGCAATAAGTGAAGGTAGCATTGAGTAAGTGCTCCTAGGAGTTTTGGACCATGAGGGCGGTGCTGTTCTCACAAGTGGGTCCATGTATGGTTTGTTTTTGTTGGATCAAGCTTGTACACTAAGGATGGAGGTGAGGTGACGTACATACTGACGGCAATGTGCAACAAATCACCACGTTTAAATCTTGATAATATGATTCAGCCATTCATGGAATTGTTTTAAAACTTACATTTGAATTCATCGAGTTATCAGCTCTACCACAGGGTATCTTACAAAATCATTATTTAAGTGTGCCTTCTAAAACCCTGAATGGCCTTGTCTGTGTCCGTTTACCTTGCGAGCACTGGCAGTTAGTCCAGAAGAGTTTGTAGTCCTGCTGGTGCCTCGTGGAGACTTCCTCTGTCCTTTAGTTGCCACCTGGGGTGACTTAACGCTGCCAGTTCTGCCTGCTCGTCCCACCCCAGCACGAGAATTCCCCAGAGGCATGTTTTCATGGCACTTGGTACGTGCAGATGTCTGAGCAGGCGACTTCTTTGAACTTTTGCCTGGAGATTTTCGGGTGGAGCTACGTAGTTTGTTCAGCCCTTTCCTTAGGTAGTTGCTGTTTTTAGGTGTGTTGTCAATAGTGAACACCATAGACTGCTTCCGGTCAGCCTGAGAGAATAATAAAAAGTAGTTAGTGAAGCATGCAAAACATAATGTGTACGATTGCGTTCAACAACAACATGAATAAAAAATTCTAGGTGTGTTTTTGTGTGTGCGTATATTACACTCACTGGGGTGAGAGCAGTGTGATGCTGAGAGCTGGAAGATCCACTGATCACATTCTTGTTTTTGGGAGTGAGTGGACGAGGGAAGCAGCTGGCCCTCACCTTTTTCTGTCAGATGGAGACCGGGAAAGACAAGTTAGGAAAAAGACAGAGCAGGATTATTTAACTGGTGGTTACCATTGTGGATTAATTCCCACGTTCTTTAGTCTCATCATACTGACATAGGCTAATAAAAATAACATTAATTTAGCAAGAAAAGGAAAATATATGTATAATTTATCTAAATGTAATCCACCCCCCCACCACTGTCTGCTTAGAAATTCTGGGCCTTGGACAAATATAGTTAGCTTCATACTCAAAGTCATTTCATATTAAATTTGTGTAATTTTGTAACTGTCCAATGATTATGACCAAAGAGTAAGCTTTCAGATTGTCAATGAAATAAACCTGACCACTTTTAGTTTGGAGAATGATCCTCAAAAAGGATCATAAATAAAAACAATAAAAAAATACAACAAGGACAACATAAAAGTTGAAGAAAAAAATAAAAAAGGTCAACAATCCATTAAACAGTAGCCTTTCAAACATTTATCTGCTAGCTCAAACATTAAGTAACACAAGATGTAATAAATATTCTTGAGCATACTAATGTAAACCAACCTCAGGCGAAGTCTGATGAACGGACAACGTAGATGAAGACCGCTTTGAGCCTTTTGGGCTCCTCAGCTGAGAGGAGCTGACAACTTTTGATGGCAGCTGGCCCGGCATCAAGGACAGACGATGAGAAAGAGTACTGGCTGCGGCACCTGTGTGTCCTATCATGAGGGAGTGCCGACGGGAGGCGAGAGATTCTTGGAGCTGGCCAGGCATCACCGACGCGCGACGGATTGTGTCAGAGGGGTCGCCCATACGGAGTTCTTCGTCTGTGAAAAGGAACGTGCTGCTACGGCCAGTCTACGGGAACAGAAAGAGAGGGATTTAATAAAACTAGTGGAAAAAGGAAATTAAAGGCAGAAAGTGCAGCATAATTTAACACTCACAAGTATCCCATGACCATTACATTTCAATATGCATCATTGTTTTTTACTAATAATTCAGTGACTGTCCCCTAGGGGTCCCTCTTTACTAACATCAGACTCCACAGGGTAGCTGCTCTTCAGATGAGGAAGGCAGGCCTTGTTCCTGGCCTGCAGCTCAGCAATCCTCAACCAGTCATCAGGTGCACCGTCTGGCTCGTTCTCTGTCCCAACGCAGAATGTACTAGTAGCTGAAGACATACGGACATAAAAATAAATAAATAAGAGAGGCATCGACAACCTTTGGAAAATCGAATATGAATATGAATAATTAGGGCTGTCAGTCGATTCACAGTGCTTGTTTTTGTTTTAGCTCTATCAGTGTACACAGAGTAACACAGAGCAACAGCACGGCATGTTGTAAACATTAGAGACAGTCTTGCCTCTAAGCCACTTAACTACAAAACTATCTACTACCTACCCAGTTAGACATTTGAAAAATCTATCTGATAATCAATTAACCATTCAAGTAACTTTTAGGGAAAATTACCAATTCAAGTTCTCAATGAGAATTCTTAGTCTCACTCTACAGTAAACTGAATATTTTTGGGGTTTGGCCAGTTATGTGATAAAAAATTTCACAGTTAGATAGAAATGATTCATTGATTAATTGAGGAAATTGTAGATGAAAATAACTGTTAGTTGTAGCCCTAATTCCTTTTTACATACATGCCGTTGAAAAGGCTTAAAAATAAATATACATAAACATAAATTTTATTTCTAGCCCTGCATCTTGTTATTTTTCCCAGCCTGACATCATACTTGCTTTCTCACCTTTCAGTACTATAATTAAGCTGTGTGTCTACTTACGCTGTAAATGGATTGTGCTCCGTCTGTACCCTGGAAGACCGATGAGCTGGTCACTGGTAGTGCCAGTCATTCTGGCAGGTTTGTCAGGCAGCTCCACAGACACAGGTCGCGCAGAGTGGGCTTTGGAGAGGTTTGGATGGGAGCGAGCTGAGGCCAGACTGTAGAAAGTCTCATCTTCTTCACCTCCGCCTGGGGTTTTCTACAAATGAGAGTTTAACAACCACTTACAACTACAACAATATTGCAGTGGGAGTGTGGGGATGTTTTCCAAGAGCAAGCCAAAACATTTGGGTTCAGACATTTGAATGCAATTTTACACTGTGTACCGCAAGCAGGGTACCCAACAACAAGGTACACAGAGCTCTATTGTTAAAATTGTTTTAGTATGACAGTTAAGACAAGGATGACAATGTTAAAGATAAAAAGTATTATTAAATGAACTGAATTAAAGAACCAGCTGAACCCTAAAAGTGCTCAAAGAATTCAAACTTCATCATCACAATGACCATGTTTGAGGAAGAGTGAGACAGATAATGTGTCAGTAATTATTCAACAGTGTTATTGTGAACATGCAAGACATGCAACAAGTGTGCAAGTGAGTTTCCTCCACCTTGGTCATGGTGATGTTAATAACCTGCGTGGTCCTGCGTCGTTTGACAGATGAAGTTGGATTTTTCCGGGTTGAATCCAGCTCAGTTTGGTGCTCCGTACTGGTCCTACACAATTAAAAAGGAGGAAAGATCTCAATAACAATGATTTTGGTTACACTAACATCATGAAATTTAGATATGCTGCATCTTAAGTAACTCATTATCTGTTGCTGCCCGGTTAAAGATACAGTTTGAAGCCTGTAGTCAGGATGCATATTGCCTCTTAAATTCTAAATTCTATTTTAATGAGCTATAGTGACATTGATTTAAACAGTTGGTATTTATTTTGTTTCATGTTTTTTTTTTACTTTTTTCAAACCAGTTGTCAAATCTAGTATTAAAACAAAAGCAATAGAAATGCTAGCATGGACAAACTAAGTTTCACTAGTGAAAGAAATTGAAATTGTGTTTAGATGACAGGGGGACTGATGTCCGAATCAATAAACAATAAAAAGACACAAGAAACTGAATTTTTCTAAACATTGTGTGAGCATATATTCACAATGTAATGTAGCCCAAATAAGGCTGAGCAAAGCTAAGCAACTCAAAGACGCTCTCACATCTTCAGTTAATAGACTATATACTGAAATAAATTTAAGAGAGCTCAGTACACCTAGTGCTCTCACTTTTAATCAGAAAAACCTCCTAAGAGTGGCCATTAAATACCAAAATTGCTACAACTTTGTGACGTACCTGTTGTTCTGTTTGTTGCTTATAGGTGTAAAGTAAAGGGTTTCCAATGACTCTGTATGTGGACCACGGCGTTTGGCTGCCAAGCGTTCCGAACTGCGAACAAGCGGTGTGCTCGATTCATCAGGTGCTGAAAGTTTCCTGCAAAAGGTAAGGAACAGAGTATTGTGCAAGATTACAATCACAATAGATTCCCACTATGCCTCTGACGGCAGATTTTATGGCTTTCCTGCCTTTTTCCAAGTTATTTAATTTGTTGGAGCTCATGCTACTTCTGAGATCAGGTGCATTACCTTGTGGTGTTCAGGGAGTCTTCCAGAGAGCTCTGATCCAGGCTGTCAAAGCTCATAGTTCTCTTCACTTGTGCTCTAGTCTGAACACTTGTGTGTGTGTTGGGAACCTCCAAGTAACACGAATCTCTTCCACTTCTTTCATTACCATGAATCCTATTCTGTGCCCGCAGGTTTTGGTCAGCATAGGCCAGCTAAAAAGGTAAACGGATGTAGTTGTAGAGATCAGGTTGAAATGCAGCAAAAATGTGCTATTGAAGTCAATGAACTCTAGAAGTTTCCTGCTTTCTTTTAGTTATAATTACAGTATTTTCAGTCTCATCTTAGCGAGCATGTGTGTTCAGGCTTCAAAATACAATACCAACCTGTGCCTCCAAACTGGCCACCATAGCCACAAGTTTCTTCTCGTTGGTCTGGGCCTTGTCCAAATCCAATTGAAGCATCTGGTTCTCCATGGCAATAGCCTTTGCCTCGCGCTCCTTAACCTCAAGGGAATGCTTGAGTTCAGCCACTTCCTCCTGGCTTTCCTGGAGAAGCTGCTTCTTGCTATTATAATGACTCATTGCCTTCTCTATCTGTGGCATTGTGATAGTAAAAAAATATATTAGTATTAATCTTAGTCCAGACTACCCATCTGACACCAAACAGACAAAGCAACCAAGTAGCACAAGAAGCTATAGTGCAAGAAAAAAATAAACTGTTGATGTTACTGGTCAACAAGTAACAGTCAGAAAGGTAAAGATCTAAATAAACAATTCTGACTGAAGAAAAAGTTTGACATGTACAGAGTTACAGGAAGTGAAACTGAATTGTATTATGTTTTGTGGTGATTGTTAGTGATCACACCAACCTGTGCCTTGTAGTGTTCTGCAGCCTCCGATTTAGCTGAAAGCTGTTCCTGAAGGTCTCTCTTTAGAATCTCAATTTCTTCTGCCTTTTGTCTCTCTTCCAAGAGTTTTTCTTTCTCCATTTTCAACATTTCCAACTCCTGTTGCAGCACAGATTCCAGTTTATGGGAGGCTATGTTCTCTCTCTCTATGGCATGCTTGGCATGAACAAGTCTCTCCTTCTCAAAGACCATGGCTTCAAGTTGTTTTTCTGCCTGGAGAATCCTGGTCATCAGTTCTTCTTTTTCTCCAACAAGAGTCTCCTTTTCCCTAAAAGCAACAACCTGCAACTCCTGTGCAGCTTGTGTCTCTGCATTTACTGAGACAAGCTGCTGCTGGAGGAGCTCTATCTGCTGAGCAGACTCCCGCTGAGTTTCAAGTAACCTCTGCTCTTTAAAAGAACTGGTTTCCAACTCCCCTTTCAAACGTTGGATCTCTTGTTGAAGAGCGTCTGTCTGTTTGGAGCTCTCCTCCTTTATCTCAGCCAACATCTTCTCATTGGCTTCAGCTTCCTCCTTTGCTTTTTGAACCAAGTTAGCTTGAGCAGCGACCTGCTCTCTGAGATTGATCAGATTTTGGTCCTTATCAGCTATGTGTGTGTTGACAGCAGACAACTCAGTCTGGAGGATCTGAAGCTTCTCCTCAGCCTTGAGAAGGAGACAGTCTTTCTCACCCTGAGATTCTTTTAGCTTTTGAATCTCTTCGTTGTGTGATGAAATCTCTTCCTGAAGAATCTCCACTTGTTTGACTTTCTCCTGTAGGCTCTGGAGTGCCTCCCTCTGTTGAGTATTTTGTTTTTGTTGTTGAGCCAACAGATCTTCCTTGGATTGCATATCTTCATCAGACTTCCTCACTGAGGAGCTAAGAGTCTCCACCTGTGTCTTTAAACTTTGGATCTCTTTTTGTAGTGAATCCAACTGCTCTGAGCTCTCGGCCTTCAGCAGCATCATCTGTTCCTCTTTAGCTTGGATCTCCCCTTTCATCTTCTTTACCTCTTCCTCAGAAGCTGACAGTTGTTGCTGCAGGAGCTCCTGCTGATGAGTTCTCTCCTGCTCCTGTTCAGTGAGCATAACTAGCTGAGTCTGAACCTTCTCCTCAGCCTTTGTCAAAGAGTCAACCATATTAGCTAGTTGGTGTTTTAGACATTCAATATCTTGCTGTAGCATATTAGAATGTATGGAGCCCTCTTTCTTTAGAGTGACCAGCTGGTCCTCTTTAGCATGAATCTGCTCTTTCAGCTCGCTTATCTCCCCTTCAGAGGATGTCATCAAGTTTTGAAATTTCTCTTTTTCCTGAGATATCTCAATTTCCTTTTGAGTCAGCAGGTTTTCTTTAGCCTGAACCTGCTCTACTGTAGTCTTCAGGGATTCGCTCAAACTTTGTACTTGGTCCCCGAGTGTCTGGATCTCATTTTGTAGCACTTCTGACTCTTTGTGGTTATTAGCCTTTAACATGTCTACCTCTCCCTCTTTAGTTTGGATCTCCTCCCTGAGCCGATTAACGTCCTCCTCAAGAACTGCACTGTGCTTTCTAAGTTCCTCAATCTGCATAGTGCTCTCCTTCTCCTGCTTGGCCATCAAATCTTCTTTAG
Organism: Morone saxatilis; assembly: GCF_004916995.1. NCBI lineage: Eukaryota > Metazoa > Chordata > Actinopteri > Moronidae > Morone > Morone saxatilis. Next base: position 11,864,684 of record NW_023340257.1, on the reverse strand, counting down.
CTTGAACCTGATCTTGGGCAATCTCAAGAGATTTGCTCATACTTTTAATTTGTGTATTCAGACTTTCAATCTCTTGCTGTAGCAACTCAGAGTGTGTAGAGGTCTCTGTCTTCAGAAGAATTAACTGCTCCTCCTTCGCAAGAATCTC
>NW_023340257.1:11854762-11864436 GCF_004916995.1 Morone saxatilis | reverse complement strand
GTATTTAGCCTCTTCACCTCATCTTGAGATGCTACCATCTGCGTATGGAGTGCCGCTATATCTTGAGTGCTCTGTAGATGCTGTTCAGCCAATAGATTTTCCTTGGATTGCAAATTCTCCTCAGCATTCCTCAGTGAAGAACTAAGAGACTCAACCTGTGTCTTTAAATCTTGGATCTCTTGATGTAATGTTTCTGACTGCTCTGAACTTTGTTTTTCCAACATGTTAATCTGTTCCTCTTTAGTCCGGATCTCCTCCATCATGCTCCTCGTCCTTTCCTCAGAAGCAGACAGTTGTTGCTGCAGGAGCTCCTTCTGATGAGCACTTTCCTGCTCCTGCTCTGTAAGAATAACCTTCTGAGCCCGAACTTGTTCCTCAGCTTTTCTGAGAGTGTCCATCAGACTTTCTAGTTGGCCTTGTAGACCATTAATCTCTTGCTCGAGCAATTCAGACTGTTGAGAGCTGTCATTCTTTAGAATAACAAGCTGCTCATTTTTAACCTCCATCTCTTTGTTTAACTTCTGAACCTCTTCTTCATGTGTCACAATCTGCTGTTGGAGTACCTCTCTTTGTTGGGTATTGTCTTGTTGGGTTTTAGCCAATAGGTCTTGCTTAAATTGGATTTCCTGCTCAGCCTGTTTGAGAGATGAGATAAGGTCTTCCACTTGGACTGTCATGGTCTGGATTTTATTTTGAAAATGTTCTTGCTCATTAGACTTCTCCAGAAGTAATTTGGCAAGCATTTCTTCTTTGGCTTGAATTTCATTTTTGTCACTTTTAGTTTCATCTGTAAGAATGTCAACTTCTTCTCTGAGACTGTTAATTTGTTGATCTTTATCAACCAATAGAGAACTGGCAGCAGATAACTGTGTCTCAAGCTCTCTCATTTTTTCTTCTGTCTGGTGGAGAAGGTCTTCCTTCTCTTTCTTAATTTCCTTTAGTTTTTCAACTTCTTGTTCACAAGCAGCAATATGCTGTTGTAATCTGGTCATCTGCTCAATTTTCTGATGCTCAACTTGCTCAAGTTGAAGTTTGAGATCCTGGATCTCTTGCTGAAGGATTGCTCTCTGCTCATTGATCTCCCTTTGCAACTTGTTTAGAATTTCATCCTTGGCATGAATCATTTCTTCACTTTGGGACTTCAGTTGCTTTAGGAGATCCTTCTGTTGAGCTATTTCTTCCTGATACTCTGCCAGTTGCTGTGTTTTGGCCTGAATCTCCACCTCAGCCCTTTTCAGGGAGCAAAATGTGCTTTCCAGCTCATTCTTCAGTCCATTGATTTCAGTCTCATACATTTCTCTCTGGCAATTTAAGAACATAAAGCCATTAGTAACTTTGTAATCCAAAGCAGATTTTGAAAATAAGAAAATGCATACTTTATATTTGATTAGCAAACATTTCTGAATGCAGTTTCATGATTTTACTTTTACATAGAATTATGGACTTTACCTCCATTATAGGCCCCATATTCTCCCCTACTTCTTCTTTAGAGGCCCTGCTTATTTCCTCCTCCAAACATGAAATCTTTCCCTGGAGGATCTGAATTTGTTCAGTCAGTAGATCCTGAAAAACAAGGATGAGCATAGTACATTTGTAAAGTAAAATGTAATGAGAGTAAAAGGAGAATCACTTATTCCATCAACACAAAACTCAAATGCTCTGTCTCATGGGCAGTATATCATAAACGCAGTCAATTCTTAACTATAGTGTGTGCTTTTCTTTCAATTATATTTCTGCCACTTCTAAACCAAATAATTATGGGTACTGGGGCATTCCTGCACATTACTGATTGTTTGCAGAGTTGAGGAAGAAAGGTCTGAGTTGTTATTACGTGACAAGTGATTTATTTTGTAGTGTTTTCATACCAGTGACACAACATTTAAAACTATAACATAATAATGTTATATCACATTTGTTTATTTCTACTGGGTACAACCTGAATCATTCAAGGATTTAACGAACTAAAAGTAGTTGCTAACACAACTTCTGTTCTGTGAAGGAAATACAATATGTACCTTTTGAGCAGTAGTTTGGTTGAGTTCAGACTCTAGGTGGTCTGTTTTGCTTTTCCACTCCTCCTGAGCAGATGCTTGGGTTTCTGTCAGCCTGCCAACTTCTGCCTCAAAGATGGCCAGCTGTGAACATACTGCTCTCATCTGTGAAAATATTCAAATAAAGTTTTTACAATCTGCAATAAGTTTGGATTTCAACATTGACACATGACTCTACTGAGAAAGGGTTGCTACTAGTGCTGAACCCACTGGGACTTGACACCACCAGTATAATATTCGCATGGCTTAGGTTCAGAGGGAAGTCTACTCATGTTGAAACTTCAAAGGACATTGCACCCAACTGTTACTGATTGCTTTCTCACTTATAAAGAAACTAGCAAAGAGATTTAACAGACAGAAAATTTGCACATGTGTCATTACCTGGGAAGAAAGAACACCATTTTCTTCTGTACACTCTAAAACTTTGCGTTCCATCAGTGCGGAGTTACACTTTAGGTCTTTGTTTTCCTTCAACATATCATGAATACGCATTTGTAGCCTAAGACAGAAAAAACAGTTAGCAACTGATTTGTTTTGTAACAGAGGAAGTATCACAGCCTGTAAAAGCAAATAGTATTCACAAACTCAAGTTGAACAAGCGTCTTTGTTATAAAAGGTCTTATTAGCTCTGTCGCGCATTAACATATGAGCCTCACAGTAAATAAAAATGATAGTGTTTGACTCTGTTCTCTGGTACTTACGTGTTGTTCTTGGTCTCAAGCTCATTGATTTGTTCCCTCAAAACTTGCTCCTGATCACCTTGCTCTTCTTTCAGCTTATCAAGGCGGTACTGTAACTGGTTAATATGGGTTTCTGAAAATACAAAGTATAGAACAGAGTTTAATCTGGCTCTTAGGTTACATGCAGGTTCAGTTTAAGACATTTTAAGGCCGCTATAAATGCGATTTAAGACCTATTTCACAACCATAGAGGGAATAAAAGTATTTAAAAGAACAAAAGGATATAAAGGCAAATCGGTATTAGTTACATGTAGGTTTTGTATTGTAGGTGTTAAATGTTCCCCAAAAAACAGATTTAAAAGGGGAGAGTGAAAAACTTTAGTAGCAGCAGTATTCATTAATCCAATCAATTGTTAAGACTTGTCAAAGTCATATTCAAAGACATTTTATGGCCTGAAAATTCAGTTTATTAAAACCCTGCAGACACCAAAAACAAGTTTGTTCAATGTCGTATAAACTTAATAAAACAAACACTTAAATGTGGTACCTCTCTGTGCAATGAGAGCAAGCTTGCTGGCCAGTTCCCTCTCCAACCCATCTCTGTAGTCTCTCTCCTTGATCATCTGTCGCTGCATCTTCCTCAATTGAAATTTAGGTGTGTTCATGATATCCTGCAGAGGAGACTTGCTGTGGGAATAAAAGCAGATCAGATATTGTCAAACTAATAACATTGCATGGACAAACATAAAATGGATATGAGAGACCTGCTTATTATGTGCATATTAGTCAATGTTTTGATGATATGCAAGTAAAACGTTTGGCATTTTGTTATTGTGTGAAAACAAAAATCTTAGTTACTGCAAGGTCAGCAAAGTATGGTGCATCAAACTACTTTCACTACTACAGATTTTCATTACAAAGAATACCAACAAATCAGCTTTCTCGAATGATTAATTTGAGCTGAAGTTCTTGCAAAAGGTGACATGCAGATAATTAATTAAGCTGAAAAATGTCTAGAAATAAGGGTTTAATAGATCGCTAACTAGCACACACTAAGTATTATCATCACATCACATGTTTTGAGTCGACTCAAACACTTCTCAACGGATGATTAAAATCATCAAATTTTCTGGCATAAACAGAATACAATAAGCTTTGTGCTCAAATTCAAATACACACAGATACCTGACTGAGGAAGAAGCCACAGTTTGCATATCCAAAAATGTGATTTTCTGTGTGCGGTTGAAGACAGGGGAGTCACCATCGGACAGCGAGGACATGGTCGACAGACTGGATGTAGAGGTGGTTGCTAGTTCCTCAAATATTTCACGGTTGGCAGGTAAATCTGAAAATTAATGGAGATACATGACAGATTTTACACCTTGCATGTTCAATTCGAACCAGAAAGCTAGTTTTTAAATACAGAAATAGTGTGTGGGTGACACTAATGACTGTTATTATGGCATTATGACATGAAGAAATGGAAGATTAAAAAAGAAATTATGACTTACGTCTCCTTGCCAAATAGGCATCGAGGCTGTGATTCAAATAAACAGAGCCCTCGCTCTCCATCACATATGAACTCGTTAGGTTCGCTATCTCTCGCTAAAAAGATATAAGCAGGGACATATTGGCACAGGATTAAATGACAGCACAACACACGATGAATGAAATGTGATGTATCTCAGTGATAAGACACTTATCTGATTATCCAAAAACAACTCTCCAATTACCTCCACTTCACATTCCAGTGTGTTTAGTGTGCAGCGGTGATTCATCATGTCTTGGTACACGAGCAACAAAAGCACCTGGTGGTATCACAAAGAGTGAGTCAGAATGGGTCTATATCTATGTTTGTCATAATTTTGTTTTTTCTTCATCTTATACCTTTGCAATTTCTACTGTTAGGTTGATGCCATCTACTATGTTGTCCCAAGACAACGAAGTGCCTTTGGTTGCACTGAATCTGCAATCCCCTAATAAAAAAAAATAAAAAAACACATGTTAATTCTCAAAGGACAGAAATATTCAACATCTGTCTGCCTGTAAAAGTGTTGTTCTTTACACACTGACATCACTGTCTGGCATGTTTACAGGTGCAGCAGGAAATACTTAAGACCACACCCAACAGCGATTAGGGGTGTGGTCAAAGGTGCTACATTTGAAATGTTCAACTAGAAGATAACAGAGAGAAACAGTGCCTTTAATGTAGTAAATAACACACTCTGACTACAGTGACATTTTCAGAAACACAGCATGCTTTTTGCAGATTTTATCTACATGGAGTCAGTTGAGTGATTCAAACATGTTAGGACTTTTTTAATACTAAGCTAAAAGGGTGACATCTTTGAAACTGGAGACTTTGTCACATTTTATCACACTTTTATAAAAGGCAATATCTGATCTTTTAAAAAAGGTAGAGAAACTTACTTTCCACAAAGTCTGCTACGATCTTAAACCGATCCTCGATGGAATTAATGCAACAGGAGTTGGATTCATTTTTCCTGAGAGAAGATGGTAAACATTAAAGTTAATTCTAACCAACGAGCACTTTTAATTCTCCATTATTTCCAGAAGCATGTTTAAAATGTTTTACAGTAGTCATTGACCTTCCCTTGTTTACACAGGCCAAGCATTGCAACACATTACTTCTACTTACAGCATGTAAACAATCTTCAGTAAGACTGTCCCATCTTGTAAATCGTCAATAGTTAATGTTATTTCTCGGTCTGACAATTTGATACTGTTAACCTGCAAAAAAAAAAATAGATAGTTTGACAAGTTGCTTAATTAATACAGCTTCAGTGGAATCAACATATTTGCACTTAAAAACAAACGTTACAACTAACTTACCCAGCAAAGAAGAGCCTTGACACCTAAGTTCATCGCCATCTCGGCTGACCCTTTATTTCAAAGGGATTTTAAACCTGAAAGTGAACAAACAAAGTCTAAACAAGCTTATAAATTACAGCAGCGTTGTCCAACTAGGTGACGAACGAGCAGCCTTTTACATAACGCTAGCTGTGCTCATTAAGGTTTACACAGTTTCATCCACAACTAACTGTTAGCTAAATAAAGTTACCTACATTACCGCTACTGTGGATTTGTTTACTGGATGTTAACTTAGTGTTAGCGAGGTTTAGTTAACGCTAACCTGCATTATAATATCTGGCTAACAGTCAGCTAACATTTGCTAACTAACTTAAATTACTGTAACTCGGCGTTAATCTTAAAGACTAATGGTAATAAAAGGTTGCATCCGAGCAGGGACTCACCTGGAAAGCCAACGTCACTTTTTTCTGTATCGTAAGGTTATGAATTGGTTTTGTGAAGACGGGTACGACCCTTTCGTCCCACAAAATTTAAAAAGGGCTGCTCAAGATTGAATCAGCCAATCAGGGTTGAGGAATCGACGCATACGAAAATGGGCGAAGCTGATTGGTTTAAAAGCCGGCCGTCAACTGAGCGTTGCGCTCGATATCTCCACCGGGGTGCTCGGTTTCGAGGTAGGCGGGGAGGAGCCGCTGAAATAAAGTTTAAATGCATTTTTTAGTGTTAGATTTTCTATTTTTCCTTTATGTTTTTAGTCTTAGCATCGCGAAGGTTGCAGCAGATTAAACGCCCTTTAATGTTATCGCAGACAGACTGCCACTTCGCAACCGGGATGAATTTCGGCGTACGCCGGAGTATAAATTAAAGGTGTGTGTAGCGAGCAAGAGAAGCGTCCTACAGGCACACATATAAACACAGTAGTTAACACTTTAATAACTGTTAGCCTGTGTTTATTACGGCGACACATTTAACTCAACAAATGTTCATAGAAACATGATAGAAACATATGGGCAAACGCAGTTTAATCGTAATCTAGATAGACAATATAGTGTAACTACAAATCCCATGATGTACCTGGTCGTTTCCTTGGAAACGGGTTGTTGTCTCTTCGACAGGTAAATGTTTAGGCTACGGGAGCAAGGAAGTGTGTTGTTATTACGCCCGTATGCTTCATTAGTTTGTTGGTAAGTGTGGTTTTTGATTGGTTAATAATTAATTGAAGTAGGTTAATAAGTAAAAATCGGTCCGAAATGGGCAATTATGGTTTGTGTGGATCGATACCATAGAAATGTATGATTTATAGCAGCCTTATATTCCCACCATACTGTTACATGAGAGGGTAGCTATAAATACTAAATACGTATGCTAATGTCAGCAAATTCTGACGTTTGTGTGTTTGTTTTTTAAATTATTATTGTTTACTGGGTGAATGAGCATGATGTCACCGTCCTCCCACAGGTGAGTGGATCTGTTACAGGTGTGAATATGTGTGGAGCTCCAGTGGATTTATCTTTTAAACACATCAGCAGTTTGGCAGGTAGTACACAGTCTCTATCATATTCCTGTAAGGCTTTTCTGTCTCTCCTTATGGTACTTTACACTGTTGCTTATTTTTTAGTATTATCACTGTACGATTATTATTAGATACTAAATGCACCTTTTCTTTAGTGGCTGCACATTACAGTGTCCTGCAGTATACTTGAAATAAAAAAGAGAAATACATTTTCAGTATATCTATGTATATAGTTTGTTATAAGTGTGTATTTAGGCTGTATTATTCTTTTCTAATACAGTTTTAAGCATTTCTTCTACCAAATTAATGTGCAACTAAACAGCTCAAGATCATTTCTCATATTTCTGTGTTGTAAATTCATTGGTAAGTTCTATGGAAACTTAATGACCACAATGCCTCATCTTCTGATTAATACATTTATATGTCTTTGAAACAGTGTGTACCTTGAATAAAATGTTACACAAAATCAAACAAATCCACAGGGCGGTCCTTAATATTTACTGTATTCATTTTATTTGTGGTCTCAGACGCATGGATAGAGGAACCAAGCAGCAGTTTGCGACCTTCAAAGAAAAATTCGGCGATGAAGTACCTAAGCCGCTCCTTGCGTCTCAATAACAACAACATTACTGACCTTAGTGACCTCCAGAAGCCTGTTAGCCACTTCCTGGCTGAGCCGTCACAGCTCGCCTGGCTGGATCTCTCCTTTAATGAAATCTCACACATAGATCAGGTAACCTTCCTCTCGCCATGGCTTGTTTGCATGTTTGCTTGTGGCCTAGATGTCTTTCTCACAGTACACCTGCAGTATGTGTTCACGCGTGTGCTTGTGTTTCCAGGTTTTGTGCGAGCTGCGTGAACTGCGCGTGCTGTATCTTCACGGCAACAGCATTTTCATTCTGTCAGAGGTGGACAGGCTGGGAGTGCTACCGCACCTACACACCATCACTCTGCATGGAAATGTCATAGAAACCAACAAGGCCTACAGGTGGAACACATTTATCCCAATCACACACACACATCCTGCCTAGCTGTAAAATGTTTGGATGTGGGACGCTGAGTGCTCGGCCATTGTTGTTTGACTCTTTATAGAAACTGAACATAGTGACTGACAATAAGCACCAGCAGTAATCCACAACTGCTTGTAGTTTGACTATAGAACTAAACACAAAGTCAGAGTAGAGTGAGGGTTTACTGTGTGTGTTCATCTGAGACATGAATGATTGGCAAGCATGTAGACGCATAACATTGTAACAGGTGCTTAAATGCAGCTCGAGCTCATGTTACGTATCCCAGTCTGCATAGCAACACTGGTCACACACACACACTTAGAGAAAGAGCCACTGTTGGTTAAAAGTCTGTTTCAATGAACTGATTTCTCATGAAACAATACAGGTTTTTGATTAGGTATCTTAATGTATGGTAGATGTAGCACCAGTAACGTAAAGATAAGGTCAACTTTATATAGTTTCTATAGCTATGCACCTCTTTAACATTCAGGTTTGATTTCCTGTGCAGAACATACAAAATGTACTATTTAGTGCACATGCATAACTGTGTCTTTGTGCACGTAGGAATCATGTCATTTCTGCCCTGCCTCGGTTGAAGACGATGGACTTCAGTGCTGTGACACGCCAGGAGCGAGTCATGGCAAAGATTTGGCATCACAGCAACAACCGCAACAGGAGCAGCAAGGAGACTATCCAGTGACGGCCGCTTCATCTCCGTAGGGGGGGGTGGTTGAAATCATGGTTTTACCCAAATGTTCTGTACTCCACATCCACTGAAAGAAAACCTCTAAAATGTTATATAATACGTGTTGTATGTTTGTCTGTGTATCTGTGTTGAAACCAGCATTGTTTTAATGCTTGTTTTATTTTAATCTGCTGAAATGAACAATTTATTAGTCTGGAAAAGAAGTTAACAATCATTCAGTTTAAATAATAGTGACACAAACGTCACTGAATGATCCTGAGATATTGACATACTGTACATTGTTTGAAATTGTGGGCGGTGGAATATTTGAATAATTAGGATTATCTTGTTGTAACAAAGTACCAATTATTGTTAGACTGTCTCTATCGTTGTTCATATTTAATCCAAAAACTAACTATTGTAGCAGCGTGTTGGCCGGAGCGTTACAATCTACGTCGACCCACCGCAGATAAAATCAGACTTTTTGTGATTATTTATTTGTGTTTTTAAATGTATATTAGCTCCTCAGGAGAGCATGCGACTGTATGTTGTGGCAGGGAGCTACGGGAGCGCTTCTAGAAGAGTTCTAACAACCGGATGATCTGCAAGCCTGTGATTATTTCAACCACGCAATAATTTGAGCTTTTTGCAAAAGGGGTTCTTGGCATTTTTTTTTTTTTTTCTGTTTCTGTTTGTTACTCAGATGGTTTATACTACCTGAATATGTTTGTAATATCTTAGGCTAGTACCAAAAACTTTTAAGCATTTCTTTTTTTGTTTTGTTTTGTTTGTTTTTGGTTAATTATTCATTAAAATTTTTCCAACATACAGCCTCGTGTCTTATTAAATAATATTAACATGCATATCTGGGAAGAAGTTGGTTCTTCCCAGAAGAACCAACTT
>NW_023340257.1:11850645-11854662 GCF_004916995.1 Morone saxatilis | reverse complement strand
CCTGGCTAAAAAAAAAAAAAAATCAATCACTGCACTTGTACTTATGGTACTGTGATAATTTCCATTCTTTCCTGTCAGAAATTCCTCATTTCCCTTGTTCCAATGGAGATTGTATCATGTATAAACACAAATAGCCAATGTCTAGAGCCATAACTCCTACAGCCCTGTCCCAGGTGAATACACTGTACATTCTTCTATGCCTCTGGAGAACAGTCTGACGTGTGGACCTAGCCTTGCGTGCCTGAGTATACAGGCTAGGGGAAATAAAAAAAAAAAAGTTAATGAGACGGCCATGAAAACTGTTAGATAAGAGAGATCGTCAAGAAGGATGAACGATGATTTTTCCACAGCTGGTTCTGACAAAGCCTGTGATCCACACATACAAAAGAAGGCCTTATTGTTATAAATATAACATCACACACCAACGGCCCCTCCACAGTAAACCACCTTCCAGAGCCTGACCCATAATTAAGTGCACTAAATGACAGCCATAGGGTGCAATCCTACATCATCATCACTGTCTTTGTAGCAGTTAGAGGCATAGCTAAGAAGCACAAGGACCAATATGCTTTAATAAAGGGCGGGCTGGAGGGTGAGGATGCAGAAGTGACACAGAGAGAGCGGGATGGGAGGAACAATATGCAGGCCAGAGTCGCAGAATCAGGGAATGGCAAACTGGACCACCAGTTCTTCTTTAGCATCCACTTTGATTTGAGAGATTGCACTGTAAGCGTAAGCTGCTATCTTGGACACCTGCAAAAAAAGAGGAAGACAGTTAATGTTAAGTTAAACTTCACAATTTGACTGAGTGATATAAGACAAGTTAAAAAGCAGAATCAAGAGAAAAGCATTAGATATCTACAAGATCTATTTTTAACCACACATTTAGTCACACCCCCTCACACTGAAGTACCACACAGCTACACGTACTGCTTCTAAAAGAGTATCTCTCTCGTGTCAAATGTAGCCAACAAAGGAGAAAAATAAACATGGCAACATATCTGTGTGTCAGTGAATGATTACCTGCTGAACATCTGAGTATGGCACCAGGTCACTCGCAAGCACTTGGTGGGGCTGGCTGGTGAGGGAGGGGAGAGCGAGGGCTTTCTTCTGGGGCAGACTGTTGCTCAATACAGCCAGCTTTGTACTGAAACAAAAAAAAAGGCACAAGCTTACTGGGGCTGTTGCTCTGTCATTACCTTAGCTGCAGTTTAAAACAGTTTGTCAACAACACATCACCTTGTCTCTCGTGTGTTTCAGCCTAAAAATAGCTGCGTGTTTGGTAGAAATCTAGCCACTAGGTGTCACTGTATCTGGGATAAAGTTTGAGGGCCTACAGCTGTTGCAATTTTTTAGTTGTATCACTCCCCTCCCCCCATCGGCTGCTTGAGTCGTTCGGTTTGTGTGGAAATGTGTTTCACTACATTTAAACCAGCACCAACCACAGATGTCCCAACCAGCCATTACACACCTTTGGATATACAGCTAGCTGACAGTTTTAATAATATTTAAAGCTAGGGTAGGTAATGTATTTCTGAAGCATGTTTTGTTATATTGGTTGAAATTCTCTTTTCATCAGCAATTAATAAATCAAATGGTCTAAAAATAACAATAAAAAAAGAAGAAAAAAATCCAGTATCTTTGGCTGTCAGCTTCAAAATCTAGCTAGTTTCTCCAACATTACACCCTCGCTTTAAGTCATCTGAACATCTCTTTCCTATAAGCTGTAAACTGTAAATAAACACTATAAAGCACCATATACTGTAAGGTTATGCTGAACCTCTTATCAACTAAGAATGTTATCATTATATGGCTCTAACAACTAAAATACCCACGCTATCTTTACAGTTACATGCAGTCTTTACAGTTCACAGGCTACCTGTAAGTGCAATACAGACTGATTGGTCTCATTTTAGAAGACAAAAAACACAAACTCCAAACAAAAAGACCCACATCATCCCCACAACCATACACAGAAAACAAAACAGAATCCTGCAGAAGAGCAACAACACTGGACAACAACATTACACAACTGCTCACACACATACCTGTATTGCCGAGCTTTGTCCATGTATTCATGCTGCTCCATCATGACAGAGTCAGCTGCCGAGACATCAATGATGTTCCTGACAGAGAGGAAATAAAGGCGAGTTTATTAAACGGACAACATGTGAATTACTGCTCAAAAACAGGCTGAATTTGGCTCGTCTATGGTTGCATGGAAGAGTGTCTTACTGTGCGGTCTTGGTGAGGATGGATGTAAGGAGGGCCTGTTCATCTGTCCTTGCTGAGGGGACACTGGTAGTGATCCAGTCTGTCCCATTAGGGGGTTTGCTGACAGGGTTTGGGTGGGTGATCAGCGGCTTACTTTCATCAGAGTCCTAGAACAGGTCGTTCAGAATATAAATGATAATGAAGCGCTCAGCTAATGACAGTTTAACTGTGTTACAGTTGTAATGTGCCTCACCAACGTATTTACATTAAATAATGGAGTACAGTTTGACTCATTAAATAGGTTTCTGCATTGGATACAAAAAATAAAGCCTAACGTTATACTATAACTATTATATGTGGTGACAAAGGCTTGAGGTATCAACAGCCATAGCAATACATGTTTTCAATAACAACACTTATGGTAACACATGTTACACTCTTCATTCTTCTAATAACATTGAAAACATTAAGGGAACTCAACTGCTCACAAAAACCACATTAACCTCTGATCCTAAACTACTTTATTGTTACCAGAAAAACTACACTTGTAACTGGATCACTGAAACTAATTAAGTTTACACCGGTTCTGAACCAACTGGACTAATTAGATTGAGGTTACTCAGACTAATACACATTATTTGGGTAGAACACAGACAGAGATGTTAGATATGTGCTGTGCTGGATCAGATGAACTGCATACGATTTTGCAGGAAGGAAAAACTGACTTGTTTCCGTAAACTAAAAATAGATAAGGATCTTGAGGGTCATAAGACACAATCCATCAAGAATATGGTCTCCAGAATATCAGTCACTTCTGTTTCTGGTGGCCCTGTTCATGTCATAATTAAGTTAGTCTTTACATGTTGCTTTAAAACTATTTACTTGCAGGAAAAGACTGTGACGAAGCCATAAATGACCCTTAATGTTAAAACACATGATGTCATGCGTACACTTTTCTTCAAACCGGGTTTCTTCGGCATCAAATCTGCACATCTCTTATTAACTACGATCATTTTCCACCTTAAGAGCTCATTTCACAGTGTGTCCTGAACCAGGCCTCTCCTGAAGCCTCCAGCCACAAAGCTAAAGCTACTTCTCCTGAGAGTCTCTTCAAATCCAACCTACTGCCACCTGGTAGCGTCGGCACACAGCACCCAACAGCACCTTACGTACAAACCACGCTAAATACACACATTACCACCACGTAATATCTCTGTTAACAACTGAAAACATGACCTGTATCGGGACAGCTTTAGCCATGTAGCAGCTAACTACCTACCTGCTCTGTGGTCTCGTTCTCGCTGCTGTAACAACAACCCATGGCAGCGTCCGAGGGGCGACACTAAACTACCCCCGTCACAAATGAGCCGTGGTGATCGTCTCCGGCGCACATACAACTTCTGTCCTTCGCGGTTTCACTGGAGCTTCATCTAAAGGTGGGAAGCTACTGTCACAACAGCAGCTCCTCGGACGAACTATCACATGACAGCAGCTCCGGTGCGACAACACTACCGACCACTTCCGGTGTTTGAGAGGCCGCTGTGGCCTTCGTCACGTGACGGGGGTGGGGGGGATTTTCAAATGTGAGCTTTTTGTGAAAGAAAAACAAAAGACGCGTTAATAAAGCATGAGCGGCAAATACTACAGTACAACTACGTGCTAGGTTACGTTCACGTATTTAAATCGTCCCTTCGTGGATGAGGCTGAACTGCATATTAGTGGTTTTGGGGTATTTTAGAGAGGAGCCTCTTAAAGAATCAGAATTAGGTTTATTGCTAAGTAGGTTTTTACACATACGAGGAA
>NW_023340257.1:11839357-11850620 GCF_004916995.1 Morone saxatilis | reverse complement strand
TCATATCGCCAGGAATTTGTCTTGCTGGCAAAATGCGTGCTATAAGAATGATGACGGACGCGTGGGCACACCGAGCGAGAGGAGACGTAGTGATAGTAAACTCCACACAACCAATATACATAATCACACAAGGAATAAAGGTACTTTGTATGGAAGGGAATAGTAAATACAGAGGAAGATTAAGAACAGGACAGGAGAACGAGGGAGGCAGTGTACCGAAGGGACGGGCAGAGTGGCGGATTCCAATAGTAGATGTAGGCGGGGGGGGTATACAGCCTAGGCGTGGCGTGGATGACAAGGAGTGCAGAGAGAAAAAGAGAAGGGAAATATGGTGCCTGCACCGCAGCACAATGGTAGAGACTGCAGATGGCGTAGGTAATTAAAACTGTCGTGGGTTCTAAGACCTCACAGAATTAACTTTCGGTGTGGCACTCGTACGCCAATGGGAACTTGGACCATGGACACGAGTACATACAGTCACACAGCTTTACAGGAGGGCAGTAGGTGGTGGGTCAATAGTGCCGTCCAACAGCAAGATTTCGTGCCCCCAAGCACCTCTAAGAGGTCGGGAGGATTCAGCGCATGGCTCGTGTAGGGCAGGTGCCTTAGCACATACTAATGCCATTTGTATGTCTGGCAAGTGTCTCTTTGATTATGCCGTCGCTTCGTACGTCCGAGTATTAGTTTGCTTGTTAAAACTTATTGTCACTATGTATCCTGAAATAAATGTAGACAAAGCATTACCGTTGAGCTCTGAAAGGTAGCCAGGGGCTGACAGTCATTCAGGGTGTGACATGCGGTGTATACAAGTGAAGAGAGTGCTAGATCTTCCAGCCTGCCAACAGCAGTGGTTGCTGTCTCTTCTTTTTCTCTAAAAGCAGGGTGGCTGGAGGGTTGCGTGAAATGCAAACAATTGAAAATATTTAGCCTCAAGTTCTCAGCTGTCTTCCAAGTTGCATAATAGGGCGACTACTGATGTACAAGATCACAATTAGACAGGCAGCGCGGGACGAAAGGAACCAGGGACGCATGAGGGCCATGCTGTTCTGCCTGGACAGAAGGTTGATGACGGCTGGAAGGGGCGACGGGTCTCCAACGACACCCTTGCTGGCCCTGATTGCCTGCCAGCAGAACCACACACACTGCCTTCGTGCTGGACACACTGCAGACTACTTTTTTCAGGACTTCATGTTCACAATACAGAGAGTTAATTAGTTCGGTTCTGATACACGGCACTAAGACTAGCATTCTGTCATCGTCACTGGCTTGTTCAGCAATTGATAATTAGCTAATGAGTTACATCAAAGTTTCTGGTAATTCAATTTCTTTGAAAAAACAAACTTAATTCTTAACAAGACACACTGTACAAAATATTCTATAACATGTTTTCCCGCTTTCAAAACTTAAGAAAACTGATGATTGCAAGTTATTAGGGATTCCCAGAATGAGTAATGTTCTTCTACTGAATTAGCTTTTACCTTATAACCGTTAACAGTATAGCCTTACTAAAAGAAGAGGAAAGCGGAGGCAAATGAAAAGGCTGTTAACAAAGCTACCCCTGATACCTTGCTGCAGACATGCGTGTTGCTCAGTAAAACGTAAATAACAACTTCAAAGTGTTAGACCATGTGCACAGAAGTGGATTCAGAGGTTGAATTAGACGGTGAAGAGAGGAGCAGAGGAGAGGAGAGTGAATAACTTATGTCTGGGGACAGAGACGCTGCCTGGTGTCTTTAGTCTGGTCTAACCGTCACCGAAAAGATTAAACAACAAAACACATGTGTTTACAATTCCCTTAGTAGCTCTTAGCTATAATTCTAAAGTTTACGGTATATCAGTTTGTTCATTCCCTTGATGGTTTTACACAACAACTTTCAAGCATCAAATGTTCAGGTTGGCAGGGAGCTGAGTTTGTTTTGAGAGTAGTGTAGAAGAGTTATACCGTGCACTTTTTATAAACCATGAGTTGTATGGAATAGTATCTTCAAAAGTGGGGCTTACAAGAAGTCAAATAACGACTGGTATGTGCACTATCGAGTGTGAACTTTTTGTCCTGCTCTGCTGTGCGTGCAGTTCCTATAGCCATGGAATGCCAAGCCTGAAGCAAACACAGCTGATCTGAGCAGGGGGTGGGATGGATTTACGCTGAGGCGCCCGCGCTCTCATGAACCGCGGCGCCCTGTGCCTCCGCCACCATCTGATGCGTCTAGTGAGCAGCGGGCTGCATGGGGGCGGCCGGGGTCAGCCGAGCAGAGGTCGGGTCGCACAGCGGTGCTGTGAGTCCGACTCTGTCCGGTCGCTGGAACAGAAAAACAAGCAGAGTGGTTGGTGTTCTCGCGTGCTCTGCTTGGTTTTGTGGTGTGGTTTGGGTGAGTTTCTGCGGTGGATGGCTCCTGACACCGTGTCTGCTCCCAGCTCGGCCGCCGTCGGCCTCGGTTCAGCCTCCTCGCTGTGCCTCGCTGTTGTTGGCTCCGGCTGTGTCTTGCCGGGAGCTCGCGGGCCGGTGCAGCCCCTGCAGGATGCCGCGTGCGGAGGCCGGGCCCGTGATGAGCACGCTGGGTTCTCCAACTGGGAGCATGGGCGCGATTCCCGGGAACCCGGCGCGCGGCACGGAGGTGCGGACGGCGGGAGGAGGTCAGGCATTTCCTCTCCCATAATTATGGACAAGTTGTTGATTAATTCATCCGCGATTGCTGCAGTCATTGCGCGTATACAGTTGCTCAACACCTCTGTTTCTTATACAATGTCTCTTTCTCGCTGATGTATGGTATATTTCTTCACGGATAGGTTGGGCTTAAACACTGCACACAGGAGATAACAGGACTTCTTTTCTTGACGAAATTCAATGTTTCTCTGTCCGATGACAGTGTTTGTTCGCTATTTAGACCAATTTACGCTTTACTTCTTCTCTCCATGGGAAGTACAATCAGATTGCTGTTTGATAAGAGGCTTACTGTGGGGCTATTTTTTTCAAGATTAGTTCTCCTCACACACGCTCCTAAAATTAAAAGAAGCCTTGCGAACCCCCCATAGGAAGCTTTGCGTGACCACAGGGTTGGAGGAGCCACGTGCTTTATGCGGTATCACGTTTCTGTGGTTAAAAAAACTTAAACAACCCCGGGTCTACATCAGAACAATTCTCGGAATGGTCACTGATCCTACTACGGTGCCATCAACGGTGAATGGTGAGAGTGCGGCGTGGCTCATCACAAATCCGGGGGTACGTGCGTGGTTTCTCACACCTTTGGTTTAGCACCACTTACCACCGCCTGAACATGTTTAGGCCTCTCTAAGTAGGGCTTACCACCATTATGGAGCCACATTAAAATAGAGTTTCAGTGTGGAAAGGCAGAGCTGGTCGTGGTGCCACCCGAGTGGTATGCTGTACCAGAGTATGAGGAAACAGTGACCTAAGACTGATTGCGATGGCCGTTATATATTTGGTGTATAAGATCCGATATTTTGTTTCTATTTACATTTAAAATGCTTCCTATATGTTTTAAGTTGTCAAATCTTATCTTAAAGTTGTTTGGAGGCCTTGATCAGGCCGCCGATGTTATGAGTATTTTCTTCTACTTGCCCCATTGCAGAGCACTCTCTTCCATCCCCCTCGGGAGTGTTGTCGTCGTGATGTCTGTTAGTCTGCGCTTCTGAAGGAGAGACTGAACGATCCAGGAACATGGTCTGCCCAGCTCATTGGACGGGTGAGAACACAAGTTGATTTAGGTTATCAACGAATACATCCCTTTTCCTTTTTGAGGAAATAAGCAGCAACCAGCGAACTAAATGTCTGTACAACTTACTCCAATATCAGAAACAGGCCACAGAACAGAATGTATCATAATCATGGAGCATACGAGTTGTTTGACCAAAGAGTATCTGAAGTGGCTCCTGATTAAAGAGTTCTTCTCGTTGTCGCTGCATTGTAAGTGCGTTGCTGGGCAGGTGTCCCGGTCTGGAGGAGGTGGGAGGGGACCGGTTCAGCTGGTGCCTACGGGCCCGCAGCCGTATTTCTGAGGTGGCGCAGGGGAGGCGCGGAGGGAGGGCAGAAGGCATTTGGCCCAGGGGCAATGGCCCACACGCGCTTTGGGTGTGCTGCGAAGAGGCAGGCCCACCTGGTCACTGTCGTGCTGGCTTGGCTAGACTCAGCAGAGACACAATGCAGCTATGAGGGAATACCGCGCCGGGGCCGGGGCCTGCGGAGGACGTGTACAGGGGCGTGGAAAAGTGGACAAGCAACATGTAATTTCGTGAATTGGTTGAATAAAGTACTTTTTAAAAATATAAATAAAGAAAGATAAGAAAAGACAAGAAGACTGTACAGAAGACGGGAGTGCATTAATGTAATGTATATACATAGGATGGGAGTCAGAAGAAAAAAGAAGGAAATATGTGCTGCACCAGCACAATGTAAACTGCAAGTCTAAGTTAAACTGTGTTTACTAAAACCACAAATTAACTTTGTGTGCACTGTACGCAATGGGAACTTGGACATGACACAGTACATACATACACAGTTTACAGAGGGCAGTAGGTGGGTGGGTAATAGGGGTCCAACAGCAAATTTCTGCCCCAAGACCCTCTAAGAGGTCAATTCAGCCATGCTTGTAGAGTGTTAGAATACTAATGCATTGTGTTTGCAAGTGTTTTGATATCGGTCGTACTCAGTATAGTTGTTGTTAAACTATTTATATTATCCTGAAATAAATGTAAAAAGCATTACTTACTCTGAAAAGTAGCCAGCTACAGTCATTCATGTGACATGCTGTATAATGAAGTGCTAATTCCAGCTGCCAAAGCAGTGGTTGTGTCTCTTTTTTTCTCTAAAAGAAGGGTTAGGGTTGGTGAAATGCAAACATTGAAAATATTAGCTCAAGTTTCAGCTGTCTTAATTCATAATAGGCGACTACTGAGTAAAATCAAATAGACAGCAGCCGGAGAAAGGAACAGGATGAGGCATGTTTCTGCCTGGAAGAAGATGAAAGGGTCTCCAACACCCTCTGGCTGATTGTGCCAGAGAACCACACACACTGCTTCTCTGACACACTGCAGACTATTTTCAGGACCTCATTTCACAATACAGAGAGTTAATAAGTTCTTCATACACCGCATTAGATAGCATTCTGTTCTCACTGCTTTTACAATTAATAATTAGTAATTACATCAAAGTTTCTGTATCAATTTCTTTAAAAAACAATTAATCTTAACAGACAACTGTACAAAATATTATATACATGTTTCTCCCCTTTTCAAAACTTAAAAACTGATGATTGAAGTTATTAGGGATCCACAAATATAATTTTTTACTGAATTAGTTTATACTTATAACTTAAATATAGCCTACTAAAAAGAGGAAAGAGGAAATGAAAAAGGCTTTAACAAAGCATACCTATACTTGCTGCAGAATGTGTGACTCATAAAACGTAAATAACAACTTCAAATGTAGACATGTGCACAGAAGTGGATTCAGATTGAATAGAGTGAAGAGAGAGAGAGAGAGAGAGTGAATAACTATTCTGGGGACAGAGACGCTGTGTGGTCTTAGTCTGGTCTAATTCACCAAAAATTAAAACAAAAACATGTGTTTAAATCCTTAAGTCTTATGAAATCCTAAAAGTTTATATATCAGTTTGTTCATTCCCTTGATTTTACAAACAACTTTAAGCACAAATGTTCATGCAGAGTGAGTTTTTGAGAGTATGTAGAAGATTATAAAGACTTTTAAAAACATGAGTTGTATGAATATATCTTTAAGTCTGGCTTTACAAGAAGTCAAATAACGATGTATTTCCCCATATCAGTTAACTTTGTCTGCTCTGTGTCTTGCAGTTTATAGCATGAATGCCAACCTGAAGAAACACAGTGTCTGACGGGGTGGGATGATGACTGGGAGGCGCCTGCCCTCTCATGAACCCCCCTTTCCCTCCACACCTCTTCGTTTACACCTTCAGGCCGGTCAGGTCCAGGCAGAGGTGGTGCAGCAGCGTTGTAGACTCCACTCTGTCCTCGCTGGAACAAAAACAACAATGTTTGTCTCTGTGCTCTGCTTTGTTTTGTTGTTTGGAGTTTCTCATGCCTCTGACACCGTGTCTGCTGCCCAGCTCGGGCCGCCGTCGCTCGGGTTCAGCTCCTCGGCTGTGCTCGCTGTTGTTGGCTCCGGTGTGTCTGCCGGAGCTCAGCGGGCCGGTCAGCCCCTGCAGGATCCGGTGCGAGGCCGGGCCCGTGATGAGCACGCTGGGGTTCCTCCAACTGGAGATGTCCATCCCGGGAACCGGAGAGCACGAGGTGCGGACGGCGGAGGAGGTCAGGCATTATCTCATAATTATGACAAGTTGTTATGAATTCATCCGGATTGCTGCAGTATGCGCTATAAAGTCTCAACACCTCTTTTTTATACAATTCTCTTTCTGTATTATGTATATTTTTAATAGTTTTTAACAATCACACAGACTTAACAGACTTCTTTTTTGACAAATTCAATGTTCTTGTCCATGACAGTTTGTTCTATTAGACAATTTACGTTTACTTTTCTTCATAGAAGTAAATCAAATGCTGTGATAAAGGCTTACTGTGTATATTTTTCAAGATTATTCCTACACACCTTAAAATAAAGAAGGCCTTGCGACCCCCCATGAAGCTTTGGTGACCCACAGGTTGAGAGCCACTGCTTTATGCTATCAGTTTCTGTTAAAAAAAACTAAAAGGTCTATCAGACAAGTTCTCAATGTCACTGATCTATACTGTCTATCAACAGTGAATAATTAAGTCAGGCTGTCATACAAATCCTATACAGTGTTTCTCAACCTTTTTTACACCACTTACCACCGCTGAAATGTTTAGGCTCTCTAAGTAGGCTACCACCATTATGACCAACATTAAAATAGAGTAGTGTAAGAGAGCTTGTGTGCCACCAGTGGTATGTGTACCAGAGTATGAGAACCAGTGACCTAAGATATTGCGATGTATATATTGTGTATAAATGATATTGTTTTATTACATTTAAAATGTTTCCTATATGTTTTAAGTTGTCAAATCTTATCTTAAAGTTGTTTTGGAGGCCTTGATCAGGCCCCCCGATGTTTATGATATTTTTTTCTACTTCCCCATTGCAGACACTCTCTTCCATCCCCCTGGGAGTGTTGTCTGTGATGTCTGTAGTCTGGCTTCTGAAGGAGAGACTGACATCCAGGAAAATTTCTGCCACAGCTCATACGGTGAGAACAAAGTGATTTAGGTTACAAAATACATCCCTTTTCCTTTTGAGAAATAAGCAGAACAGCATAAATGTCTGTACAATTACTCCAATATAAAACAGGCCACAGAACAGATTATATAATCATGGAGATAGAGGTTGTTTGACAAAATATCTGAAGTGGCTCCTATTAAAGAGTTTTCTCTTTGTCGCAGCATTTAAGATGCGTCTGGGCAGTGTGTCGACAGTGGGAGGGGACCGTCAGCTGGTGCCTACGGCCCGCAGCCGTATTCTGAGGTGGGCAGGGGGAGGCGCGGAGAGGGCAGAAGGCATTGGAGGGGCAATGGCCCACAGCGCTTTGTGGCTGCAAGAAGGAGGCACCTGTACTTGTGCTGGCTTAGACTCAGCAGAGACAAATGCAGAGAGGGGAATAGAGGACGTACAGGTGGAAAAGGGACAAGCAAAAGAAGGAGGGAAGGAAGGAAACAGGGCCCAAGGTGAATGGTACCTGGCCCTGGCTCAGGCCAAAGAGGGAAGACTGGTGCTGACTCGACTGGTGAGGTGGACCAGAAGGGACAAAGAGCTGAAGAAGTTCATCAGAGCTCTCCTTAAACAGTCCTGTCCAGAGCTGTAGACAGAGAGCTATCAACCACTGTTGTTTCTGTTCACATGCAACACTTTACAGTCATGTACACAAAATCCAGAGCAGAGTATAAAACAGATGTCCAGCTAACAAATAGTTCCCAAATAACACTTCATAAATCACGAGAGTACAGATTGTTAGATACTATGTAAAGGAACAAGTGTTTAAAGATTAGTAGATATGTGTAAATCTGCATACTGCATACTGGTCACTTCCTTGATGAATTGTTCCTGAAGAGCAATAATCAATACCCAGTCAAGTCTCCCTTTCTAAGTGACCCGTCAAGTAAAGCAGTGCATCATCGAGTTGTTCTTGGTCTTTACATCAGGATTACTTTACTCATCATGTTTGTGTCCCCTCATGTAAGTATTATTTGACCAAACTGACAACAGTGAATTCATTATTAGTTCATTCATTAAGTTAAGTTTGTGTATCTAATTGTAAATCTCACACAGGCAGTGATGGTGAGGCATTGTTACAAAAAAGTTAGTACTACACATGGCATGCAAATGTTGATATAATTCCAACTGGGGCAATATTTGTGTATTTTCTTGTTTTTTTTGTGTACATTTGTATATAAAGGATCAAAGTGTAGTTTTGGTAATGATTGCAGTGGTGTCAGCTGATCTCTGCGCACGTATTTTTATTGACACATATTTGGGCTAAAGCAGTGTAGTTATTTCTGTAATGATAAAACCTTTTTATTATACTATCTATATTATATCAACATCGTTATACTTTTATACTCACTGAGCATACATATATAAATATGATAGACCATGTAAATCTTTTATTTTTATTTTTTTTATTTTTTACCATTTTGTTTCACAGTAGTTTGATAAGTGAAAACAGAATCAAAGGACAACAATAATCACCTGTTAGGAAGCTACACTCAAGACACACTGAAAAGAACTGTGATGTGCACAATAAATCATTTCGATCTGTTTTTTAAATACTGTATTTAAATTGTGTCGAGTTACATCAGTTAATATTCAATACATTAGCTTTTTTGTGTCTGTTTGTTTTTCTTGATCTTTCCATCATGACTCAGTAAAGAAAAGAAATTTGATTCCACACAGACACACACCTGTTGATGTTAACTTGATATATCGAATGTCCGTTTCATGCTGCCTCTCTCTATCTCACTCTCTCTGCTACTATCACAGTATCGGTCCTATTGTAAATATCTAGACAAGAGGTTATCTGTACGACTGATCACTAATGACAAAAACTGATGTGTAGTGTTGTTACTGTCAGTGTCTGTTAATTGAAAAAAATGACGGGATATATACTGTCATGCAAGTGATACATGAATTATTCATAGCTCTGGGTCTCTTACCTTCTCTTAAACCCACACACACTCCGTCTTTTTGCACTGGTCTCAGCTGTAGTGCCACTTTCATATTCGTTGTCACCAGTGCTGCTGCTGCTGCTGCTGCTGCTGCTGCTTTGCCTTCACCAAACTTTTTAGGAAATAGGTGAGTATGTCTGTTTTTTTATGGGACAGTAAGAGAAACTTGTAGAGTCTACTGTTACCTGAGGCAGGAGAAACATCTCGACAGTGACAGCACTTTATCTCACATCTACCACAGGACTGAAGCATGAAATATTGTCCCTGTGTAGCTCTCATCTAGCTTAATTCCAAACAAATTTAAAATGTGTTTAATCTATGTGGAATTTTGTAATTTCAGGTATTCCATTAATAAAATAGTCACTATTGTTTTACTGTCTTAGTATTCCCAAATGTACCTTACCTTGATGTATACTTTTTCTTCTTTTGTCAGTGATCTTTCTTTAGCTTTGCCATAATTAATTCATGACATTTAACATGTAACATTATAGAAGCACCAGACTAGTTACAGAGCCTTGAGAGAGTTCTATTCAACAATTAATTTGCTCACACGGATGTTTTGCTGAAATCCTAAATGATCTTATTGCATTGGACACCTTCAGTACAAACTTTGTTGGACTTTTAATACAGAATGGTACTGTGTGCCTATGATAATTACAAACCGTAACTGACTTGAGTATCAGGAGCGGTTGGCTAAAAGGTTTTGATGAAAGGTTAGAGCAGGGTTGGGGACTAAATACTTTGGGATCTTTCTACACCTGAACATCTCAATAGCCGAAGGCAGAATGGGAATGGGATGATGAGTATAATAACATCCCACTTTTATTGATACACATGACAAAATGGGGGGGGGCGAGTTTTCAAGAAAGAGTACAAGTACATAATGACAAAATCCCGATTGCTTTCAGTTGCTTTTGTACACCACAGCACAGTTAGAGATGACACACACAGAGAGATGAATATATCTAGTAAGTTCTACTAAAATAAGTGACTAATATCTACTTGTGTGTGTTTTTCTCTGAATGAGCCAGGATGGTGTCTCCTGCTATTGCTCTGGCATTCCTTCCCCTCCTGCTGACACTGATTATCAGGTACCGCTTCTACTTTGTGCTGTTCTATCGGGCGGTCCTGGTCAGGACATGGAAGGACTGTGTTACTGGTCTGAGCCGAGAGGAGCGCGCCTACCAGCATGTTCTCACTCATGCCATTCCCGGAGACCCTGACAGCATCCTGGATGCCTTCGATGTCTGGTGCAGCAAGGTGGAGTTCATCAGCAACATTGGGCCTAAAAAAGGTGAGGAGACCCTTAAACAACAGTTGATCTGGTTATGGGCTTGGTTTTTACATGTGTGGTTCCTCTGTGTGTAGGGAAGATCCTGGACCGGCTGCTGATGGAGCAGAGCCCTCTCACAGTTCTGGAGCTGGGTGCCCACTGCGGATACAGCACCGTGCGCATCGCCCGGGCTCTGCCCCTGGGTGCCAGGCTCTACAGCATTGAGATGGACCAGAGGAATGCTGCCATTGCTGAGAAAATCATCCGCCTGGCAGGGTTTGACGATGACACGGTGAGAGAGCAGAGACATGTACCCACTCAGTGCCTTTGGATAAAAGCCCCAAATTAGCTACATACAGGCCATCAGCATTATTTGTTTGTACATAAATATGTGACATTTGTATTTCATGTATTGAATATGAAGAGTATTAAACCTTTGAGATATCAATGCTGTGTGTTCTCCAGGTGGAGCTTATTGTGAATCCATCTGATGAGGTGATCCCTCGGCTACGGTCGGACTATGGTCTAGAAAGGCTGGATTTTGTCTTCATGGACCACTGGAAGAAATGCTACACCCCTGATCTGCAGGTGACTATAATGAATCATTAGAACGGATATTTACATGGGAATTAAAATCCTGTTTGATAGTTTATTGTTGTCCCTGTCAGATGGCCGGTTTGAAGTAAAACTTTTTAATTTGTGAATGGAAACTACTAAGGGAGTAATGTGCATGCACCTGAATAAGTTATATTTGTGATCATTCCCATTGTTACCTGGTCTACTTATTTATTTATTTATATATAT
>NW_023340257.1:11836272-11839257 GCF_004916995.1 Morone saxatilis | reverse complement strand
CAGTGAGACATAATAAAACAGATTATCACACACACACACACACACATACACACACACACGCACACAAGCAGACTTTGGACATTGGATACATATTAATTGAGTGTTCACTTGCATTATGGGCAACCATATTTTCAGTCACACTCCACTCATATGCTCATGCATGCACAGATGTGGGTTTGGTTTGTTTCATTTTCAGAAGTGTGTAGGAAGTGACTGGAGATACTGACTCGTAGGAAAATTATTTCAGGAGTGAACCATCGCAGAATCTACCACGGTAAAGTGAATCTTTTAACCATTTCTTGTAGAAATCTTCTTTAGTCTTTAGATGAGTTGACACATATAGTGGTTGTTATTTTCCCTAAATCATGCATTTAGTTTGTCGTGTAAGATTCAATTTCTTCAAGTCCTTGAACTATTTCTGTTTTGTTCATGGCGTTTATTTATATTGTGTTTTTTTACGGGTTCAGGAGCTCTGGTGTAAATTGTTTATTTGTTACTGTTATTACCTAATTTTTCCAATTTGTGATAATTTAAAAGCTGAATAATGAACTATAAAAGAGGGGGAAGAAATCAATTTACAATGAAGTAAAAACAATCAGATTTTTTGTTGTTGATATGATGCAATTTGATGTAGAGAGTAGTGCTCCAGTGTGTCATGTCACAACCTCAATAAGCCATGCCCATAAGATATTCTGTCAGGCTTAATGGACACTGGTGTTTGTGATATTTATACATTACATATGGTTCTGGAAATACTTGGAAATGAACACAAATATTGTAGAATTTTGGAATTCTTAAATAGACCAAATTTTCCTTTAGATCAGAAAGATAAATGTAATCACTTTATGTGACGCTCATCTCCAGATTGCCAGTTTTGAGTTATTTTTAACTTAACCTTTCTATAAGATTGTATGCTGTGTGTTTTGTTGTACTTCAGATTGTACTTTTTATGAAGAAGGAAGGGCCGGCAAACTTATACTCATCACTCATAACTTCCATGGAAACGTACATTCTGGCTGAGATTGACATTAACTTATTAAACATCAGTAGCCCAATCCAGCTAAATTTGACCACTTGACAGTTGATATTGCAAAAGCAGAACCCATGCACTCCAATCTTATTAGTAGTAAGGTTTATTGAAAGGTGAGGCCAAACAAATAAGTCACTGTGGTCCTTTTTGGACAGGTTAGTGCAGCTTATATACAGTGCAGATCAGCTTCAGAAAATTCAGAAAAACAACCAAATAAATTAGTTAATATCAGTGATTTATACTCAATGGATATTATGAGTTAACTTTTCTTAATATGTTACAAAAAGAAAATGTCGACATGTACTTCTCAAAATCAGCATGTTTTCCCAAAACACATCCCATTCCTACTCCAACAAATATCACACTTGGTGTATTGCCGCAGAAACTTTACCATAATAGAAAAATAGGCTGGATATGGTTTGGAAGTTCTTGGGTACAAAACCATTGGTTGGTTAAATGAAGTTAACAAGCACAATGATTAAATAAAGATATTAAACAATGATATCTGTGCTTATTACCAAACAGTATTCGGTAATTATTACCTGCTGGCAAGATGGTATAAAAGTGACTGAGGTAGACAAAGTGCTGTATGTGCGACGCGTGTATGTTACTCATATTAGAGTTTACAGGGCATCCCCATGACAAAGCTTAACTTTTAACTGGTACTGTATGTTGGCTGTCCTATCAAGAACCTCCCACTGATATATGTTAATGCCTCCCTGCTGCAGAGCCATGTGGGCTGTCCTGGTCTTGCTGCTAGCCCTCTCCAGTGGCGCTCTGTCTCTGGACAAACTCAACATGTGTATGGACGCCAAACACCACAAAGTAAATCCTGGCCCTGAGGGACAACTCTACCTTCAGGTGATGAATACAAATGTTTCTACACAGCAAAGATGAAACAAATGGCGGGATGCTGGGAGAATCAAATGGGTGTCATGTTTTTTTTTCATGGAAAGTTTGTGTTGATCCAGACACAGGGCTGAAAAAGAATATGTTTTGGTCCAACACCATTAAGTGACCCCTCTCTCTTCTTCCCAGTGTGCTCCGTGGCGTGACAATGCATGTTGTACAGCCAACACCAGCGCAGAAGCCCACGACGATAACTCCTACCTGTACAACTTCAACTGGAATCACTGTGGTGCCATGAGCCCTGAGTGCAAGAGACATTTCATCCAGGACACTTGCTTCTACGAGTGCTCACCACACTTGGGACCTTGGATACAAAAAGTGTGTATTGTGCATTTGTGCTCTCGGTCTCTCTTGTATGTGTCTACTTGCAACACTAGATGGCAGCATATAAAGTTGAAAGGACTGAAAGGGCTTGTCGGGATAGTTAAATCAACATATACAGCCTGTCGCCATTATTATGCCTTTATAGCAGTGGTTCCCTGGTGGTCGGGACCAGCCTTTAATTCAGCATTTCATTAATTTCTGTGAAGACAACCACATTATTATTATCATCATTATTTTAAGTTTAGATCAGTTGTTCTTTACTGTTATTGTTATGCATTGAATATAATATGAAATATCCATAACATATGTCACTTAGTTAGTTTTCTGAATAATAGAAAAAGGGTCCCTTAAAAAAAAAGATTCACTGCATTATAGTTATAAAAACATAACCAGCTAATTACATTTGATAAAGAGAGACTTTGTAATATGCCCCAGTTTTGTTTGTAGAGACCTTTATAACCCACTTGACAGATCGCAACATTGTACAAGGAGTTTCCTTCTATAAATATATCAACGGTGTTCTGAACTTATTATTATTTATATCATACAAACTAGTCAATCGTGTGTGCAGGTGGATCAGAGCTGGCGTAAGGAGCGTATCTTGGATGTGCCTCTGTGTAAGGAGGACTGCCACAGTTGGTGGGAAGACTGCAAGAATGATTACACCTGCAAGACTAATTGGCACAAAGGATGGGACTGGAGCTCAGGTAAGTACAAACACA
>NW_023340257.1:11827081-11836197 GCF_004916995.1 Morone saxatilis | reverse complement strand
CACATTTTTTTTGCACATTTGTCTTAGACTAACAATACCATGCACTCACTCTTAAACACATACAGAGATCTCACATTTTACTGTTAAACTAGTGAGAAATAGTTGTGGGTGTGATGTGGACTCTTTCTAATCCCTTGCTCACCTACAGGTGTTAACAAATGTCCTGCAGACAGCAAGTGCAGAAAGTGGACCGACGTTTATCCCACACCCATGTCCATGTGTGAACAAATCTGGTCCAATTCCTACCTTTATACCACCTACTCCAAAACCTCGGGCCGCTGCATGCAGCTCTGGTTCAATGGGACAAACCCCAACAAAAAGGTAGCTGAGTACTACCTTAACAACGCACAGCAACCCCAAAGCTTTGCCTTGACAATGCTACTTGTTCTGGGTTTCTCATCTTTATCGGCAATGATGTACTAAAATGATCCATTCTTGGACCTATACTGTGTCATCTCTGAGGTACCAATAAAACTGATTTCAAATGTTCTCCTGTCTCCTTTTTTCTTGTCCTCTTTTGAGCCACTGAGCTTCCTAATTGATAGTAAGACCCCTCTCATTAGCAATCTATATAAACACAAAACCAAGATTATAAAATATAGAAATCATAAATCAAGGCAAAAATAGGAAGAAATATGGTAGATTTAAAAATCTGTGAGGGCTAAGAAAACAAAATAAAATAAAAAAACATCTGGACAAGACTTGAGGGGAAATGCCACATAATGTATTACTGCACAGCTCTGGAATGACATTTTCTCTTAAGTACAAACTATGGATAGGTTTAATAACCTCTTCATAACCTCAGCCACCAGTGATGAAACAGTAAAACTGACCCAGGATCCGCACTGAGGGAAAATGTTTCTCTACACTGGGCCCCAGTGATCACACCATCACATGACCGCTCTGGGCCAGCTAGTGGTTAGTGGGCTCCACTGCCTGGTAATTATGGAGTTCCAGTCCCCTGAGTGTGTGTGTGTGTGTGTGTGTGTGAGGGAGAAAGAGACACACAGAAAGAGAGAGAGAGAAAGAGAGTAAGCTTGTCTTGAAGTCTCTAGGTGTGTTTATGTGTGAAAGTGACAGGCATGCATTTACAGATGTGTGTCAATGCCACGTCTGTCTATGTTCAGGTCTTGGTCCTGTGACTGGTTAGCTGGTGTGTCTACAAGATGTGACCAGAGAGGACCTTGACTGAAGTCTGAGATATATATTTAGAAACTTTTGTTCACTCTGTACTTTCATAATCAAGGCCAGAGATAATTAATCTTTTAAAAAGACATAACTGATACAGTCAACAGTGTCTTATTATTTTGAAAATGAAGCTTTACCTTCTGACAGAGATCAGACGTGTCAAAGTGCTGCTTAACTTCTGAGGCTGATAATAACATCCTTCCTGATGATACCGCTGCATAATTTAGCATTGCAAGTTTAGCTGTGAATGCTCAACCAGTCTTTCCTGTCTTATTTCTCTGCATGGACTGCACACATAAAGCTCTTGTACAACAAGAGAAGTGGCCTTAGGAGCATCCATTTGCAGTAGTTATAATAATAATAATAGTGCAGCCATAATTGGTTTTGTTAAAATATGAGCATAATAATGCTACAATAGTTTCTGTGATCAGAACACCTGAAAGAATACTTAACCTGGGTTTGAACAACAGATGTTTAAACAAACATCATCTTCTCCTCAATGTACACAATGCTGTTCCCACTTACCTCTAGTATAACATCTATGGATGCTGACTGAAAGTGACAAGTGTAATTTACACACTAAAGAAACAGAGCAATAATAGCTAGTGTTGTAAGATTTGGTTATGTAAGGGCAAAAATGTTACCAAATTAATATTATTTGTCTAGCTATTTTGGATGATGGATTTTAGTTGATGTGAGGCATCCAAATTTAAATTAGAGCTACAATTAATAATTAATTTCAGAATAAGTGAATCAGATAATTATTTTCTTGAATAATTTTTGGTTTATAAATAGTCAAGACATTTAAAAAAAAAGTCCTTTCTGATGGATAGTTCACTTTTCAAATACTTACATAATATTTTAACATGTCAGATATTTAAAAGTATTATGAGCCTATTGTATGGAGGTTGATTTGATATCAACAAGTCAAAAAACTGGAAGAATACACTGTGCATGCTGTGACACACATATTGTGCTAAAGGTTATGCTAACATGCTGCCTTTATGGCTAGGAATACTGCAGAAAAGGACTGCTGAGCTCGACAAAGTAAACCTAGACTGTTGAAAGCTGAGCCAAGTATAACGGTGTAAAGTTGAGCCTGAAAAGCTGATTCTGAGATGTCCACACAGGATAGTGTGGCTTCAATACAGCAGCCTAAAGCAATCCTTTCATGGCCACTGTATTGTAGTCACAAACTTTAAAGAGTAGGAAAGGTTGTTGTTCATCCAGTCTCGCCATGGCAATACACAATTGTGGTAGGATGTGAAAGAGAAAAATTGCGCAAAATTAGTTATTTTTAAGATGAATTGCTAACAAAGCTGTTTTATTATGATGTGACATCTTGCAGCAAACTTCCACGATCTCAGCATGCAGACGTATTGTTAAACCACACTCACTTTTACAGTCAACTCACACACGCAGGCATATACAGAGTGATGCCATAGCCAGAAATAGCTTTGGGATGGCTGCTGTCCCTGTGGCTATTAATACTCTTGCTTTTCTGAGGTCATTGGCAACACACACCACCCTGCCCAACTCTCACCCTCTCTCTCCCTCACTTTAACTCTACTTCTCTCTTGATTTATGTGTGTGTGTGTGTGTGTGTGTGTGTGTGTGTGTGTGTGTGTCCATACCACATTATAGGAGTCAGACATTTTGTAGGAAACTTGAGGAAGAAAAAGTCAGAATAATGTGCAGTGATGTCTAAATGTTGGGTTGACTGCTTCCTGTGTTTTGCCAGTCTGGTGTCTAGGTGGACAGTTACACCTTGTGGGAGTGTGTGTGTGTGTGTGTGTGTGGTCTGGAAAAGAAAAGGATTGCATAACTGGATTGGAGCTTGTGTTGAGAAACTACTGCAGCCCCTGGCCTCCTCAGTAGCTGCAGGTCACACTGATATTCAAAGATTCGAAGAGGAAAGCCCCCTGGTAATAGTAGGGGGATTTAAGGCTACAACTCAGAGCCATGATACAACGGTAGAGAGGAAAACAACGTTTATGAGGATGTGTTATTTTAAAGAGAAGGTAATGAGATATCAGAAGCTGCACTACATTGTAGTCCACATTGCTTTTTATCCATATGAGAAAAAAGTTGATTTAAGTTATCAGACAATCCTCAGTTTATTCTAAATAGTGTAAGCCTACTTAAAGCGATAAGATTACGGAAACATGAACCTATGCCAGGTACCCACAGGATATAGGATTGATAGGTACTCCAACAAAGGGGTAAACTGAACTTCTACTCCTCTTCTTCAGTGGTGGAAAAAGAACTCACATCCTTTATGTAAAAAAAAAACCTACGAATACCACCAAAGTAAAAAGGGACAAGTAAAATTCCTGTATTTAAAGTGTTATCTACGTAAAAAAGTACATAATTTTTATGAGAAAAATGCAGTTAAAGTACCAGTACTCAGAATGAGCAATGGTACTTTCAGATTGTTTTAGTGCATATCATATTATTGTTATTATTATTATTATCATAAAAGATGCATTAAGGTGTGCAAAGCATCTTAATCTTGTTACTCAAGGTCAAGGTGCAACTAATTTTAACTACTATACACACTGCTGGGTTATTCAATCATAACAATGCACTATGCATGCACTGAAGCTGCAAAGTAACTAGTAACTAAAGCTGTCAGATAAATGTAGTGGAGTAAAAAGTAAAATTTTTTTAATGAAGTGGAGTACAAAGTTGCATAAAATGTAAGTACCTCATAACTGTACAGTAGATGAGTTAATGTAGTTACTTTCCAACCACTGCTCCTTTACTCTAATAGTCAGTTTACTTCTCTTCAATGTGTGCGTGTGTGTGTGTGTGTGTGTGTGTGCCTCGATCACTCACTGTCCCTCAGGTTGTGGCATGTTAATATATACTGGGCAGCAAGGTGTGCCCGCTCTCCTTCTCCTGGGGATTTTTCATTTATTATGTCATTTAGGCCTTTGAAATCTGTGATTACAAAGTTTAATTTGTTAAAATATCCTTATATTATCGAATGAGTTACATTGTAAAACTCTCTTTATCCATCCCAGTGTCTCTTTATCCCTCCATCCCTCCTCCCCAGAGCTCTGTCAAGCCAGCTACAGATCGGCATAACGGAACATAAAACTGCGGTTGTCTCTGTCACAAAAATAAAGTGTCTCAACGTAAACCCCTCAAGAACTGTTTTATTCTGAAAAGCCCGACAGGAAGTACTGTATAATGACACTATGTGGGGTTTTGACGCGTCCCCGCTGTTGGTCCCCGGTCTCCAGTGTGGATTTACATACCCTGATTTCCGTGGGACTGGGAAGCGAAAGAGGAGGGCAGTGAGCCTTTCAGGAACTGAGGAAACCGCCGCAAGCAGCGTAATTTAACAAATGTACAACTTTTAGCCCCGTCCTCGGTCCTCGGTCCTCTCGCACCGTAAACCTCCGTCGGTACAACCGTCCGGATTATTTCTCTCGTCTGGAGGAGGACCGGGAGCTTTTCTTTTTACGGAGAAGTCTGGAAGCAACTTGAGTTGAACCCGGTTTTTTGAAGGGCTGTGGCCATGGCCGGGGGTGTTGGTGGTGGGGTTTCTCCGCTGGGGCCCGCGCCGCCGATGTGGTATCACCGGGACCTGAGTCGAGCTGCGGCCGAGGAGCTACTGGCCCGGGCCGGGAGAGACGGCAGCTTCCTGGTGCGGGACAGCGAGAGTGTCAACGGGGCTTACGCTTTGTGTGTGCTGTAAGTAACTTCATCCACAGCAGAAGTTTGTTTGAACTCTTAACGTGTGTGTGTGTGTGTTGTGTCGTGTGTGTGTGTGTGTGTGTGTGTGTGTGAGGCCTGGTTTTTGCTTTGTCTGCCAGGAACATGTATGGCTTGTTTTTTTTATTTTTATTTAAAGGGTATTTAAGTTAACAGCTAGTTAGGACATGCTTTCAGGGAATCGTCGCTGCCCCAGTCTCTACAGGCTTTTCTAACTTATACATAAACTTTTCCTGCAGCAGCAAAACTGGCATTTATTTGCTGTTGCATGAGATCAAATTGTGATTGAAGCCTGCGTTAGCTAGTGTTAAACAAGGATTTCAGCCATACGCATTTGTTTACTTTCTCCTGGAAGTCAGTGAGTGGGAGAGAGAGAGAGAGAGACTGTCTGTCTGTCTGTCTGTCTGTCTGCCCAGCAGTGAGACTCCAGCATGGCACACAACTTTAGGGCTGTTCCTGTCTGTCTTGTGTCTGATGTGGTCGCCTGCAGCTCCGTTTTACAGGGCACTGAAACTGAATGGAGTTAAATATAAGGATCTATGGGCTGGCGAGGCCTTGCTGATGTTTTAATTTAAGGCTCATATAAGATCAGTGTAGTTGGAAAGAGTTACACACACTATCTACTCCCACTGTATATCATAAAACAGGAATAATCTGTTTGCCAGGGGCAGTATAAACTTTGTTTCGGAGGGAGTTAGAGGGCCTGGCATCCTCCTGAAACTCTGTACACCTGACAGACAGTTTAAGTGTAAAGTACTGTGTTCACTTGACAGTGACTCAGGCAAATTTAATGAACTGTGGAAAAGGGATGTTAAATGTACAAATAACCAGTGACTCACGCCCCCTCCCCCTCCCCCGAACGCCTACACAAAGTTAAACAGATGTAAAGACTACTGATTGTGCAGATGCAGGAAATAAAAGGCCTATGCCATGTGACACAATACTCTGACATTGACTCGACCTACATCCCCTATCTGGTAGTTTACCCCATGCTGAGTTCATTGTGTGTGTGTGTACACTTAGACAGGCCCACTCTCATGTGAACACATTACTCCTCTTGTCATATAACCGCTCAGAAAAAAACAGGGCTGCAACCCGTTTTGGCTCGCGGCCTATACAAGATCAAAAATGATTAATAAAGAGTGACAAATATCTATTTTCCTATCCTTTGCTGGATGCACTAGTAATAGGTCCCTCTATGACCAACAACATTCCTCACATCCATGCATCATCCGTTTCCGGATTTATTCCCGCCTCCACCTCTCCCTTCCTCTCCCCTTTCACCTTTCACATCGTGGACTTTGTTTCATCTCGGAGAGTTTCCTCCGTGTTGCCTAAAGCTTGTTATGGTCAGGTTTTAGCCAAAATGTGCTTTACAATCAATTTAACTGCTTTTTACGAAGACGTTTTTTGACCACATATAAAAAAAAAAAGTCATAACATTAACAAACAAGATGACAAATACGGCTAGAATATTCTTATTATTGTAAATATATGCTGGCACTGGATCCTATGGTTATTTTGTAGCAGTCATAGAACAGGCACTAACATGGACTGAAAAATGTAATCATCCTCCTCATTACAGCCGTCATCTTCTTCATTCGCTGTTAGTAATTACAGGTGGTCGTAGTTGTGGTAAGAGATTTTTGTTTTCTTATGTTGACATTTAAATGGATGTTTCACCTACCTGTAATACATAGAAAGTAATATATAAAACAACAGAAACGGTTACATAATTAAACCATTTACGGCTTTTAAATAACTCAATTTCAGTGATTTTAGAGACGTATGCAAGGCAGTTGTTTAATATTGTGATTTGCTCTTGACACAGTTATTGTCATTCAGTTCTCATTGAGCGATCCAGGCTAAAGTCAGTGATCATTAGGATACTCTTTTTGTATGTTGTTTACCTTAAAAGAAGGAGACATATCTGAGAATAGGTGAAATAAAGGCGATTCCAATGTGCTCTACTTTGCGGCATTTGCTGTGTTAATATTGCAATATCAGTAGTGGATGTTTACATTTGACAATTTATCATTCAACCCTACTAATAACCAGAGGGCATGTATGTTAAATTATAGGCTTCCTCTCATAAAACCCTATGGACATCCAGTTTTCTCTTTTCAGAGGGTCAATATTTGCAACTTTAAGTCCACAGATTTAAAAAAGCACCATAACTATGATCATTTTTAACTTATATACACATACACACCATATATACACTAGTCTAGGGATAGGTGTTGCAGATGAGGAAGTCAAGTTGTCTAGTTGTTACAATACAACACAAACAATGTAAGCATTGAATGTCTCATCCTAACACCCAGTCACAGAGGTCATGTGGACCGGCGTTGTTAGATCAGTATGACAGAAACAAGCTGTCTGTCTTTATATATAATATCTTTGAAAACAGGATTTTCCAGTATTTCCCAACCCCTGAAGTCGTAGAGGAGATAAAGATAAAGACGATATGGTCAAGCAATCTCATTCTTGTGAACTTGTGCTAATATTACTGTGTAAAAAATGCATTTCCAGGAAGTAAGATCTGAATCACCAGAAGCATGAAAAGGCTCCAGACTGCTGAATGCCACACCGTTTTTAGTCATGGCAGCAGTGTGGTATACTGGAAGCTCAGGGCATGTGTCTTTCTCAGGACTTCTGGATGTCGAATAGCATCTCCTTCGTCTCTTATGCTTTATTATTTTAGTGTCTACTGAAGCAAACAAAGTAAAACTAGCCAGGTAAAAGCTTTGCCTTTAGAAGGGTATAGGGAAAGGAATACGTTGTTTTTGTCTTCTTCTAACTGAAGTAATCATTGTTTTCTAACTTTTTTTTAAAATAAATTTCTACAAACCTGTGACACTGTTTGTTTTTCTACGATGAAACGGTACTGAACTGAATCACTTGGTAAACGCAGTCAGATTGTCTTTGCCCAGACGACTACAAGATGGCTCTGTGGAGGCTGGGCGCACAGTTGCATCAGTGTGGTGATTTAACATAAAAATGAGCCAATTTTACCTGATTTAACCAGGTGACGTCTTTTAGGTCACAGAAATGACATACATGCTAACTTTTTAATGTTTTTTTTTTTTTTACCTTAACATGGCTACTAGACATGGCTTTTTGTGGAATCCTCGTGACTTACGTACACAGACATGAACTTCCTTTT
Source organism: Morone saxatilis (assembly GCF_004916995.1). NCBI lineage: Eukaryota > Metazoa > Chordata > Actinopteri > Moronidae > Morone > Morone saxatilis. The sequence continues at coordinate 11,828,120 of NW_023340257.1, read as the reverse complement.
TAAGGGCTTTTGGAACTTTTGGAACTTCCTAAGCACCAGTGTGTTTAGGAAGTGCTTCCACTCTGCTGTTGTCTGAGAATAGACTCGTGGGAAGAGTGTTTGTGTTGGTGACTTTACAGAAGCCAGTCGTGGCCCGACTCCAGGGCCGGTTTGCCTTTATGCCTTTGCCTTTCACTTCCTCTTACTGTACATTTTAAGTCCTCGGACTTTTGGTTTTGTGTGTTCTGCTTGCAAGTGTTAAGATAATAGATCAGATTTTTGTAGGAAGTAAGTGACCACTTTGACCAGCGTAGATAGCAAATAGTTATAGCTGATCAGTTACTGCTGAGTGTGTTTAATATTTGAGTGCAACAGATAAAGTATCTGAAATAATATGTGGTATGTTAAAGCTTTGTCATTCACTGCCACAGTGGGATTAAATATTGTAATATTTAAAAAACAGCTTGCTAGCTCAGCAGGTAACAGGAAAATTTAGTCTGAGAGTGGTCCTTTTTTTTTTACTCCAACCATCGGGTGTGGCTATATATTTGTAAAGCTTATGTGTATGCAGCAGTGTGACAACTACTGACATTATGAATTGTTTACTATTTCCTGTCAGGAGGTGTTCTTTAGTATCAGTGGAGCGTGTCTAAACATGTCGGGGTGCAGGCATGACCCTCTGTGTTTCTGTGTGTGTTTGAAACCTAGAAATATCTGTGAAAACATTCCTCAAGGGTTTTTGTACCTCTTGAAAAGAGTTAAATTGGTTTTTAGTATATAAGATGACTGGCTAGAGCAATGAGGCACAGCTAACGTGTTGAATAATGAATAGCATAAGAATTATGATGCAAAATGTAGCCAATTCTTTTATAGCCAGTCGGTGCAGTGTGTTGATACACATACTGTTTACAGTGCAGCATCAGTGCATTGACTACACTGACCTGCTGCACTCTGAGGCAATGGAGACTGGATGAGACTGAAGAAAAGGAGGTGACACTCAAAGCCAACAGCACAGAGGGAGTCTGTGGGGCAGGCATTACCCCCGACACACACACACACA
>NW_023340257.1:11821940-11826981 GCF_004916995.1 Morone saxatilis | reverse complement strand
ACACACACACACACACATAACTGTACACTGCAGTGACTCTTGTATATGGATTTTCTCCCGCTGGACCTACTAGATTACATTGTGTTTATAATGTGACAGAATTTAATGTGTATATGGCTTCAGAGGCCAGGCAGACAAAAGGAAGAGTTCATCTCACTCACTGTGTTTACTGCTGGACTTTGAAAGGCAGGAGCAAATATTTATCAAGTTTATACTGTTAGTGTAACCAACTGCTGGATGATATATGGAGCTATTGGCAAGAATCTGATAGATGTGCCGTATATAAATCAAATACAAAATGGGAACTTCTGCTCTCTGTCCTGACTCTGTGGATACCGTGCAAGGATCTTTGTTGCGCGTCTTCCCCTTTCTTCTGTGTGCTGTCAGATAAAGGCAAGAATACCCAAAAATTATTTAGGTTTCGCTACCAGAACCACTAAAGCAGGAATTGGTGATAATAATCAGCCTGTGAACATAGTTGCCTTCAGTAAGGAAATAGTCCGAGGTTAAAGCAAACTTAAAACACATCATTATTCATTTCCAGATGCACTGGAAACAGTTGTAAATGTACTTCTTTTGATATTCAGAATTCAGCTAATCGTCTGACAAGTGGCGTCAGACGGACCCAAGTTGAGCCCTGGTCAGGATCAAGTTCGTGAAGCCATGTTTGATGACCTGTGTTGACCCATTCAGACAGACAACAAATGCAGGTTTATTCCATGTGCTGTTCTGAGAGGGGTAATGAGTAACCTCACCCATTTAAAAAGTTAAATTAAATGTGACCCTTTTGCTCAAGCCCTACTGAATTAAGTTGTGTGTGTGTTTGTGTGTGTGTGTTATTTGGGACAAAAATAAATAATCTTCTTGCAGTTAGTTATATTTTAATCCAGCTCATGTTTTAGTTGCTGTGGGACACTGACCTGGAAAGACCGGACAAACAGCTGAGTGGACAGAGTGGGTAAATACCCAACAAGGATGTATCCCTCCCTCAGTTTATACAGTGTATACACACACGTATACATACACACATACTGTAAGTAAGCACAGTCTTAACAGAAGTAAAAGCATTAATTAAGTGTTTTGCATAGGCTGCCAAGCGAACACCCACACATCTGAACCGACGCACCACCATCACACATATATACAGTATACACACCAACAGATGTAAACCGCAGCATTTGCTTGGCAAATTGAACATTTTGTGTCCGGTCCACTGAGCAGACATGAAGTGCAGACATGAAAATCATTCAACTACAGCTTGTGGCTGTAGGCGTGTAGTCACGGCTGTGCAATCACAATGTCACACCATTGATTTACGATTGGTTGAGAAAAAAACAAAAAAAAAAGCTTGTGGTTCGATCAGAAATGCAATTCAGACTATAAAGTTTTAAATACACTGAAGTGGAGAGAAGAAAGGATTACATCATCTTCTTTTAATCGTTACCTTGTCTCACCTATGATGGTGTTGTCATTGTGTTTCTTTATTCTATCACTGTAACTTTACGTTGTATAAACACCAGGTTCAACTCTGTTGTGCTCTACTGTATCATGCAACTGTAAGGATAAAGCCCGCTCACAACTGTGACAGACAGCAACAGCTTGACGCTCTCTCCAGCGTCTAAAGCCCCTCACTCTCATGCATGCACACACCCCCCTATCCATCGGGGTCAAATACAAGAGTGTATGTGTCAGACATGATATATAAAAACAGTAGTTTTAAAAGTTGTCTCTTCTTCTCTCACTTCTCCCGCCCTCTGTTTTTCACTCCATTTTCTCTCTTTCTCTTCGGTCTTATTCTTTTTCTCTCCTCTCTCTCTTCACACCTCTCTGTCTTCATTTCTTTCATTCTGTACAGGTTTCAGAAGCATGTCCACACCTACAGGATCCTCCCAGATGAAGAAGGTTTTCTGGCTGTACAGGTACTGAGGAGACACAGAGACACACTCACACTCTGCAGAAGTTAAGTGTGTGTGCATGTGTGCAGCAAAAACTGTATTTGCTTCAGTAGCAGCTGGCAGGCATAGATGCTTTTGTTGGCTCTGAGCTCTCTCTCTCTCACACAAACACACACACACACACACGCACACAGCAGCCTCTTTGTGTGTTGTGCCCAACAGCTGTGAAGTCCCCACCACACGCACACACACGCTCGTCTCACACACACGCACATGCACACATATACGACATGGTGCTTCCCGACTATCGTGTGGTCACAGACATCTGTGCCCCTGCTGTATGATTTTTGGGGTCTTAGCTATGAAGTTGAAGAGAGTCTAAAAGTCTATTTTTGCTTGCTGGAACTGAATATGTTTGAAAGCGGTGTTTACCAAAACAGCTCTTCCTGGTTAGATTTATATTTAGACTACGGGGTCATATTTGCTTACACAACATTAAATGTGGAACAATAGGGGCCACCAGAGATTTCTGTAACATGACTGCTTGTAGCCAAGGAATTGTTATGTTCGTACCACATAGAAAAAAACCTTCCTTCTTTTCCTCTGTCTCTTCCCTCCCTGATTGTCCTCCTCCCCCTTTCTCTCAGACATCTCAGGGCGTGCAGCCTAAGCGGTTTAAGACGTTACCAGAGTTGGTGTCGTTGTACCTGCAGCCCAGCCAGGGTCTGGTCACCACCCTGCTTTATGCCGTTGACCGAGAGGAAACAGCTGTCAGCGATGACCGGGACTATTCAGGTATCTCTAGAGCCCATATAAGCACATTTGCATACCCAGTGAGTCCCTCCTGTCACATGTTAACTCTCCTTTTCGGTGATTGGTAGATGGGGAGGATGAGAAGCCACCCCTCCCCCCTCGCTCTGCCTCCACATCCACTCCCCCTGGACCGGACACACCCACAGACAGGTACAAAGTCTATATGAGGACTCATTTTGATTGTGTCCAGTTCATAATAATAATATGTAATATGTGAGCACTGAAAATGAAATCACAAACTACCTGTAGAACCTCTTAACCAACTTGTTAACCATGATGATTCTGAAAACACACTCAAACACACACACAGGAAGGATGTTGTTTCACTGTGAATGCAATTATGACACGAGTTGGCTCTTATCACAAAAATAGTAAGCAGAGGTAGCATTGGTTATATGTAATCAACATACACACACACACACACACACACAGTCCCTCTCAATGTTTCTGTCCGATGACATGCTCAAACACACACACATTATGCTTTAAACATTGTTAATGACAAAACATACACTCACACTTTCATTATTAGACACAGGCATACATATATTAATATCCTCCACTCTCTCCTTGTGTGCCCCCCCCCGCTGCCTTCATAATGAAGGAAAGCCACATCCTGTTGAAAACCGCGTTGGTTACAGATGATGCAAAGCTTTGATGAAGAGGGGGCTTTAGTTTTAGTGTGCGTTTATATGAGCAAAGGTCAAAGCCTTTGTGAGTTAGGTGGCTGCATTCATCATTCTCAGGTAAAAGTTACTCATGTTTTATAAGATGTTAGAATTTCCCCAAAGAAGTAACAAAAATTAAGGTTTTGCAGTAACCTTATCCCTATCCTAGTTTCTCCAGTTGTAATGGAAAGAAGCATAAAATCAGCAATGCAAAATACATTAAAGATCAGAGACAGTAAAGGAACAAGGCATCAACTTTTCATTTACAGAGAGAGTTGCGAATTCAAAAGTTGACATTTTAGATGCGCCGTTTACACCAAAAGGAGTGTTTTGTTTGACCATATTAAGTGGTGCGTGGGCTGTCAGAAAAAAACTGTCCACAGTCTTTCTTCTGAGGAAAGAACATCACAGGACTATTTCTGTAAAAGGAAGGAAGCTACTTTCCTTTCTTGACTAGAACATTTTAATGTTCGGGTCAGAAATAATGGTGTCATGTCAAACAACCACAAACCCTATAATACAAATTCTTTGCAAGTTGGCCAGTGTGTAGGAGGCTAGGGGCATCCTGCTGGCTCACTTGGTTAAGTAAGTGTGTTTTTGTGTGTCTGGGTGACTGAATGCAGCAGGGTAGACATAAGTCAGCACTCTTTTTTTTTTTTTTTAAGAGGAAGTGTGTGATTCTAAAAAATCCTGACTGCACAGACTTGCACGTAGATATGGCCACTATAAGATCTGTAACACGTCTCTGGTACAAGGGGTGTTATTTATCTGCAAATCTCATATCAAAGCGGAAAACTTTAAAAACCTGTGTGACAAATAGCTAAGAATATAGCACACGCTATACCAAACAAAACAACTGAGTGCTAGTTAAGGAATGCAGCATTATAACAGTGTGAATATGCCACTAACAGTTCAGAACCCAACATCTAAAAACAATAATGCTTTTTTTAAATTCATACTTTGCTTGCACTAAAACCTGTATACTTAGGTTGTGGACTTATATGCATGTACATATTTATAAATACTCACTAGATTTGATTTGAATCTGTTTTAGTGCTCCAGCAGCTAATGGCCTGAGCACCATCTCCCACGAGTATCTGAAGGGCAGCTATGCTCTGGACCTTGAGGCAGTCAAACAGGGAGCCTGTTCCCTGCCTCACCTCAACAAGACACTTGTGGCCTCCTGCAAACGCCTTAATGGGTAAGAAGGACACAGCAGCTCATCTGTAGACGCACATATCCCACAGACACACATACTCTCTTGTCTGTGTATATTCTATACAAAGCTGTTCTTTTATATACAGTGACCTATGTGCTCGTCACTGACAGACTGTGTAAGGATTTACAGCCCACAGCGTGGCCAGCTTCTCGTCAACTTATCTCTTGTTTTGGTCTCAATGGTGCATGTTGCACATTCAAACACTATGATAAACCACAGGAAAAAAAATAAAAAATGTTACAAATATAACTCAATAAATGTAGCAAATATCTGTTTCCCTATAGATAGATCTAATATATAAGCTTTTAGACTATGAAGTTGTGGATCTCTCTCTCTGTTTCACCAAACAGGGAGGTGGACAAGGTTCTGTCTGGTTTGGAGATCCTGTCGAAAGTCTTTGATCAGCAGAGTGCTTTCATGGTCTCCAAGATGATCCAACAGGTATG
>NW_023340257.1:11820192-11821880 GCF_004916995.1 Morone saxatilis | reverse complement strand
TGTGTGTGTGTGTGTAAGCAATTAAGTCGATGTTATGAGGAAAAGCTTCTTTTTCTCTACTGGGTTTTCTTAGGACAGCTGAGGTAGACTTAGTCACACTACTGTCACTTAATGTAGATCATTATATAAATGGAACTGAAATAAGATCATCCAGTAGTCATCACTTAAGAAATGATGGATTAGTCACTGTGAAACTAGTGGTTGAGTTACTGCTTCAGTAGCATATTTCTGAGATGACGTTCTGGATTTCACAGCCTTCATGATAAGTCATGGTTTTGAAGTTCAAGTCACTTGTGTCATCAAACAAACACTAAAATGTAATTTTATGTTTAAATAAAAGCTGATTTATGTAGACATGGGTACGCTGGTTTTGCAGTCTTAAAAACAATCTGCACTTTTAGTTAATTCAGTTAATTTATCTGATTATAATCTTTCTCCCTGAGAGCCAAGTTGTTGCATCCTTATTTTTTAAAACCTAAATTTAACTTTCACACAGCAAAACATAACAAATCATCCTTTCTGTCTCACTTTCTGTCTCTGTTCTTCTTTTCAAACCTCACTGCCTAAACAGGTTCTAATTGTTTTTGTTTCCTTTTCTCCGTCAGTCGGTGAATCAGGGAGGAGACCAGGAGCTGGAGAACCTTGTGACCAAGCTGGCAATTCTAAAAGACCTGCTGTCCTCCATAGAGAAGAAGGTACACACATATACTCATTCAGTAGCGTGTAGGCATGGACCCTCACACATGATCTCTTCAACTCCCTCTCACACACACACACAGACAGCTGCTAGTCGGAGGTAGTTAGTTTAGATAACCTTCCCCATATGATGGATCATCTGTCCAGAAGCCCTGCAGGCTGCATGTGTAGCCCACCATGAAGACTCCAGACTTGTGTGTGTGTGTGTGCGCGCGTGCGTCAAAGTGAAAGAGTCCCATCTCTTTTTTTGAGACTTGACCAACACACAGATGGAGTGTAATGGGGGGATTTTGTGGAATATCTGTACAGGGCAGCCATTTGTGTTGTTGATAGAAGCGGTTAAAATGTATTTGCATAAAGTGTAACACTATGAAAGCCAGATGGAGAGGGTGTGCCATGTAGGCCAGACCATGAAAGTATTTAGTTAGCTCTTTTTTTTGTTTGTTGTTTTTTTTAGCATGTGTAACAGGAATGTTCTAGCACAGTAAAGCTCACCAATTATCGTATCGTAATTATTGTATCCCTAATTTGCAAGTACAGTTTGACCAGCTCTTAGTAGTTAACAGCTCACACCATTTCTACATGGACTTAAGGAGGGGCTTTAGCTGCCTGGGAAGGAAACGGCCTCAGTGCAATCAAGCTACATGTCTTGACTCATGTGATGGCACTAGCTCCACCTTCTCTGCTCCTGTTGGATCACATCCAGGAAACGGGAAACTGTTTCCTTGTTGACACTGATGCTGAAAACAATAGAGTTTATCTGTTTGTGTGTCTTTTCTTTTCTATGTGTTTATGTCCTCTCATTTATCTTTTTTTTGTTTAATTGTTTCTCCCTTTGACCCTCCCCTTCTCTCTCTTTGTCCCCTCAGGCTCTGAAGGCTCTCCAGGACATGAGTTTGTCCTCTCCATGCTCCCCTCCTCCTCTCTCCATGCGTCACAGCAAAGCCATCCCTGTGCAGGCCTTTGAGGTATGCATGCACACACACACACAC
>NW_023340257.1:11815687-11820184 GCF_004916995.1 Morone saxatilis | reverse complement strand
CACACACACACAAACACAAACATTTTATTTGTGGTTGTTTCTCTGCAGGGTGATGTAAGGTCAGGTTGTGGAGTGATGTCATCTGTTCTTAGCTTGTGGCCTTTCCAGGAAGTTAATCAAATAAAAACATTTTTTTTTACCCTTTATCTAATCAGTGAATGGTGATGTGAGAAATATCTGTATTTCAGCAGTAATCAAATAACTAGTAAGACACTCCAAATTGCACCATTCAAGCTCTGCTCTGTTATCAATGTTGGTATTCACCTTTTAATCAAAATCTAAAATCTTTCATAGTTCCTCTTTTATGACAGACATAGGAAGGTCTGGTAAGATTATAATTGTATTTATTTCAGTCTGAAGGCAAACCTTATCTGTTGTAGAATGTTGAAACATCTCCAGATTTGATTTATGAAATGCTACTATCAGGGAATGCTGATTTTGTTTCACAAAGGACAGACTGAACTTGAATGAAGTAAAAGCAGTGACTACAGCAATGACTGAAGTCATATATTGCCAAACACGCTGTCAGCAGACATGAGACCAGAGGAATGATTGTAATGTACTTCCTGTTACATCATCAGTGGCTTTGTCATAGTATATAGTATAGTGTGTATATATATATATATTATATATACTATATATCACTTATCACTTTGATATCATTTTCTCACATACAATGAGTATGTAGGTATGTGTGTATTACTGAATACTGGTTGTAAGATTATAGTTGTTTTATTTTGAAAGTGTACCAACAACATAACTTATAGACATTGGAAGGAAAATGTGTTGAAAAGTGGGAGAAGAAAAAGAAAAAAATCAGAATAATGTAAAGGTGAGAGATTCAGAATAGGAAGGTGACAGGTAAAGAGAAAGATAAGAGGGGAGGGATAATTATCAGTGGGAATACTTGAGGAAAAGTGAAACAGAGGAGGAAGAAGGACGATATGAATATTAGTTGCCATGTCTGCATCCTCTGTGGTGACCTCCTTTCAGCAGCTTCCTGTTGCACAGGAACAGAAGTTTGTTCATTGTTATGATATGGAGATTGGTTTAAGATGTGGCACCTAATTCGCCCACTGACAAACAAACAGACCCCATTGAGGTTTTACTGTGATATGACTCAGTCAGAATGCATTTCTGTTTTTTCTGAGATGAATTATGAGTTTTATGTTCCTTAGAGCCAGTCCTATCGATTTAAATACAAAAGATGCACTTTGTTGATGAAATGTCAGAATATGTGTGAACTGCCTTATAAGAGTCCAGAGAATCATCAGTATTCATACTTTTTGCTGGTTGCCTTTGGTTTGACACTCTGTTAGAAGCAGCAAGCTTGTTTTGTCTGTAATAAGAATAGAGGGAGAGAGTGCTGACAAGTCCACTACTTTCACTTTGGAGACCCCTGGTGGTGTGAAGATTTGATATGATTTGGAAGTAGAGCGCTCTGTTGACACATAAAGTTTCAGAAATGCACTACAAGCACCTCCAGTTTCAGTGTGTGTGTGTGTGTGTGTGTGTGTGTGTGTGCGCACGCTTCATTTCAGGTAAAGCTGGATGTTTACCTGGCAGAGCTGACAAAGATAGGGAAGAGTCAGAAGTACACTCTGTCTGTGGACGTGGAGGGAGGACGGCTGGTAGTGATGAAGAAGGTGAAGGACAGCCAAGAGGACTGGACCACCTTCACACATGAAAAAAGTGAGAAAACTCTCCAAACACAATAACCCCAGTATTCTCTGAACTGGGAGATAAGCAGTGTTGGGACTTCTTAAGCAGAAATTTGTTTAGCAGAGCTAGTAAGCCCCCTGACAGTGACGCGTCTCGTCTTGTGATCAGTTTAGTTTGTAGAAGGCAGCCTAAACAATAGCCGTATTCAAGTAAGTTTCTGTGTTAAATACACGCCTCTACACTTTTACCTAATGGTTACTGTTTTATGTCCCAAAAGTAGTTTTTTGTAATGTTATTGGAGGTCCTCTGTATTTTTTAGCGAGGTGATGTGTATCGTCTCTGCACTCAGGGGCAAGAGATTAAATGTCTTTATGACTCCAAGCCTATGATAACATATTATTCTTGGTGGTATCTGTTTGAGACAAAACATAAAACAAAACATAAAGACATAAAACATTGTATGAGCATTTAATGGAAACTTTGACTACTTCTTTTTAATGAACTTGTCTACTGTTTCCTTTTCATTGTTCTCCTTTAACTTTACCCTTTCTTAACCTTGCTCTGCCCTGCCTTTCTCTCTCTCTCTCTCTCTCTCTCCCCCCCTATCTCTGACCTTCTGTCTCTTGTCTGTCTGCCTATTTGTCTGTCTCAGTCCGTCAGCTGATCAAGTCTCAGCGGGTGCAGAATAAACTGGGCATTGTTTTTGAGAAAGAGAAGGACAAGAGCCAGAGGAAAGACTTCATCTTTGCTAGTGCCAAGGTCTACACACACACACACGCACACGCACACTCACATGCACACTGCCTCAAACATAATTTTGCAGATGTGGGGAAAGCACAATCTATTACAGTAACTTAATCATTCAAGCATACGAAAACCCACCTACAAAGATTACAGTGGTGTACACATTCATATTCAAACTTAAAAGGAAATACTCCCTCATATTTCCTTTTATTCATAATCAGACGAAGAACACTAACACGGCCAAGATTTGTGGCACACACAGTACACCAGTCCCATCTATGAATTCAGTTTCCACTAAGACTCTTCCAGTAATGTTCTCAGCTCTGCATTACTATTTATCCTTAGATATTTCTCCTTTAATATCTCCTAAAATAAAATGTAATGGAAAATAGTGAGAGTGGAAAATTAATGAAATTAAAAAAAAGTTGCAACATCTGGGAAGCACCAATGGGAAATCATACAAGCATTACAGTACACTGAATATCCTCATATCCTCATCCCTCTGCCTCCATATACCCAAGTACAGAAAAACAAAACAAAAAAGTATATTTAAGTATATTTTCTAAAATCCCATTTTACTTTAGTATCCCTCATATATCATAGTCAGAAGGTACACAAATGAATTCCTTGATCATTTTGGTTCAGGGCCATCAATGTCCATCATTGATCACATCTGTAAAGGTTTTCCAAGTAAGAAAATAACGGAAACTAAAGGTCTTGAAAAATATATCCATGGTTATTTTTTTCTAGAGTTAATCTTAAAAGTTGGCGTGTGTGTGTGTGTGTTTCAGAAGCGGGAGGCGTTTTGCCAGCTGCTGCAGTTGATGAAGAACAAACATTCCAACCAAGACGAGCCAGACATGATCTCCATCTTCATAGGCACCTGGAACATGGGTTAGACACACACAAACGCACACATACATTATTTTGAGTATTTTTGGTTTTCTTTTCAACATAACTTACATTAATGCAATAGCAACAGATACAGACTTATCATATATTTTCATATGTTACATTGTAACACAAAGGTATGTATATCCAGAGTATGACATTTTGCTCTTTGTTTATAGGCTCGGTACCTTCGCCTAAGTCTGTGGCCTCATGGGTGTTGTGTCGTGGCCTTGGGAAGACTCTGGACGAGATGACGGTCACCATCCCTCATGACCTGTATGTGTTTGGAAGCCAAGAAAACTCTGTGTGTGATCGGGAGTGGGTGGAGTCACTACGTGCCATGTTGAAAGAACAGACGGAGCTGGATTATAAACCGGTGAGTGTGTTTGAGAGGGAAAAACTGAAGATGATGAGACGGGGCTAATATTTGTGTACAGTGGGATATAGGTCCCTTATTGGCTTTTGTTGTTGTTGGTCGTAGATCGCAGTGCAAACTCTGTGGAACATAAAAATTGCTGTGTTGGTGAAACCTGAACATGAGAACCGGATCAGCCACGTGGGGATGTCCAGTGTGAAGACGGGCATCGCCAACACACTGGGTAACAACAGTACTCCATATTCAGTCTTTACTCTTCCTTCACATGTTTTACTTCTTGGTCAAAATCTAGAGGAAAATATGAACAATGGAATAACAACAGCACAATAAAACGCTGATTAAACAAAGAGGCAATTAAATGGTTTTGATGATTTTATTACTTCAACTCTTGTGGTCACACTTTGATGAAAATAATTGACTTGAATTAACAAGAAAACATCTGGTTTCCATAAGATCAAAAATGCCACGACACTAATTTAAGCTCTGTAAACTTTAAAAGTAACCTTCAAAAGTAAACTCGATTTTTCTTGTTTCCAAACTCAATATTTTCATAGCAGTGTATCTTGACATTGTAGTGATTTTATTATCACAGCAGGATTACTGTAATACATATTTAGTTTGTATGTTTGTTTTGACGGTTTCCTAGGTAACAAAGGAGCTGTGGGTGTATCCTTCATGTTCAATGGGACATCTTTTGGCTTTGTGAATTGTCACTTGACATCAGGGAATGAGAAGATTGCCAGGTACCTGCCACAGTCCCACATACACATTATGTATGGTTATTTTATTTCAGGGTCTTGCATTGCGATTTTACTTTGTAGGGA
>NW_023340257.1:11797969-11815654 GCF_004916995.1 Morone saxatilis | reverse complement strand
GTTTACCTCTTATTACCTGTGATACATGTGAACTGTCACGCATACAGGAGGAACCAGAACTACCTAGATATCCTACGCCTGCTGTCATTAGGAGACAAACAGTTGAGCTCCTTCGACATCTCACTGCGCTTCACACACCTCTTCTGGCTGGGAGACCTCAACTACAGGCTGGATATGGACATACAGGTAAAGCAGAACACACACACACACACACACACACAGGCAGACATAAACAGAATGATTAAACATAGCAGATTTGGATGATGCTTTATTTTGTGGTCCTGTTTTGTTTGTGTCTCTGTGCAGGAGATTTTAAACTACATTAACAGGAAGGAGTTTGACCCCCTGCTGAAGGTGGACCAGCTCAACCTGGAGAGAGAGAAGAACAAAGTCTTTTTACGCTTCGGTTAGTACGTCTGTGTTTCTACCAGACTTCTGTCTAACTGCTGTTTACCTCCTCTCCCTGTGCACAATGGGAGAGATCTTCCTGAGGTGTTCATTTGTAAGAGCAGGCTTTGTTTTACATTAACATAAGGTTACTTTACTTAAAACACACGTTTCAATGGCAACACAACAAAAGTAATAGCTGACACTTCCTATAATCACCACTGCTGTTGAGCTAGCAAGACTGTTGGCTTTCTCAGTTACATCACTACCAAAGTTTTTCCAAGAACTAATAATAATAAAAAAAAGAAAAGAAATGTCATCATATGTAAACATGAGGATTTTAAGGAGGGGAAGACCATATGATAAAAAACACAGAAATATTTTTTGAAAGATTATCAAAATAGCTCTGTATAATCTTTCAGAATATCTTATCTCCTTAGTTTCTGTCTCATATAACCTGTATTGTTTAGGCTAATGTTTCTCAAAAGTAACATTTGTCATTAACACCATTTGCACAGGATGTGGCTACTTGTCCACACTCTTCCTCCCTGTGTGTGGTTTTTTTTTTTTTCTTCACTAAAGAAAGATTAATGTTGGGAAAACGAAACCAGCCTTTCAGTCTCTCAACTGTGAGAATTCTTACCCTCACATCAGATGAGATTTACTTGAAATACAACCTGCTGACAGGGGGAATTGCTCTCTTCAGCCACCGTGTATCACTAATTCTGTAAATGTGTCAACACAAGCAGCAAATAGCCGCACTGTATTTTCATGTTTTATACAAACAGTTGGTCACCTCTGCTTACACAAAGTGTGTTCATTCTATTGATCTAACTCTAATGTGGTGTTGTCTCTAATACATGTCTCAATTAGAGTTATTGATATTATAAAATGCTACGCTTTGCGCCTTTACACTTACTTGCCACAAGTTTTAACAGGTGAATGTGTGTCTGCTTGCTTGCAGCTGAGGAAGAGATCTCATTCCCACCCACCTACCGGTATGAACGTGGCTCAAGAGACACATATGTCTGGCAGAAGCAGAAGGCCACAGGGGTACGTTTCCTTAACTCAAACAACATCAGGGATAGACTTCCTCCCAGCCATTTCAGACAAATACTTTATTTCCTCTTGTGAGTCGTCATGATAATACTGCTGTGTCTTTTACTTTTCTGTCTGTCCCAGATGAGGACTAATGTTCCGTCCTGGTGTGACAGGATCCTGTGGAAGTCGTACCCAGAAACACACATTGTCTGCAACTCCTATGGTGAGTCTGTCAGCAGAGAATCATTCAACACACATTTGTTTCAAATCGGTGTAACAGAGGACTTTCTTCTGTAAATGGCTCATACAGCAATTAATGTGATTGATCAACAAGGAGACTTACGTGCTTTATATGCTGTTTGTTTTTCAGGCTGTACAGATGATATAGTGACCAGCGATCATTCCCCTGTGTTTGCTACCTTTGAGGTGGGGGTGACCTCCCAGTTTGTCTCCAAGAAAGGTACAAAACCTTAAAATCACAAGAAAATGACTTTTCTTGGTTCCGTTTTGTTTATTTCCTCTTCCTGTCAATCGCTCTTCCTCCTGGCTTTACTCTGTCTCGTCTTTCTGTTCTTGCTCGTACACAAGCTGCATATAGACTACAACATTTTGCCATGATGACTGATTCTCAAAATAGGGCGGACTCTGTGCACGTTTTTAGAACTTCATGATGATTTGTTTGTTTTCCAGACAGTTTGTGATATATTCTTGTAGTCTGGTCAATGACTCACAGCTGAACACTGGTGGAAAATACAGTTATTCATTCTCCATATTCATTCATACATTACAAAATGTAACATTTATGACTAATTCTGTTTCTGTCCTGTGCTATTCGGGGCCACCTACTCAGATCATTCTCTCTTTCCACCCTTCACTTCCTCCACCCCCCATCCCTCCCGTCCACCTGTTTCTGTGTAGGTCTGCCAAAGTCTTCAGAGCAGGCCTACATTGAGTTTGAGAGCATTGAGGCCATAGTGAAAACAGCGAGCAGAACCAAGTTCTTCATTGAATTCTACTCCACTTGTCTGGAAGGTGAGCTGAACATCCACCAAAATCCACCAGGAGTTACAGCGCAGACAGGGTGGATGTAATGGATGTAATAAAATTGTATCTGTTTCTTCTTTTTGCATCTTTCTCCCTCCCTCCCTATCTCAGGCAGTCAGTATACCTTTAAGTTAGAATCCATGTTTGACCTGTGCTGCATCCGCACCTCCTGCCCACCATGTATTTTTGAATGAAATGCAATAGAAACATCTCCCTCCTTTTCTTTCCACCTCTCCTTCCTGCCTCGTTCCCCTTTTTGTCCTCTCTCCCATGCACTTTGCCCCGCATTTCTCTCTCTGTCTCTCATCTGTAGAGTTTAAGAAGAGCTATGAGAACGACAGTCAGAGCAGCGACAACGTCAACTTCCTGCGTGTGGGCTGGTCCAACAAGCAGCTAACGACGCTCAAACCTCTTCTCTCGGAGATCGAGTACCTGCAGGACCAACATCTGCTGCTAACCGTGAAGTCACTGGATGGATACGAGTCCTACGGTATAAAGAGGAGGGTTGATGTTTGTGCTGTGGCTTTGCATTCCTTTCAAGTAGTTTGTTTTTTTTTTTTTAGTCTGACAAACAACCACATGTGTGTGTTGTTGTTGTTTTTCCCCTGCTAGGAGAGTGTGTTTTGGCTCTGAAGTCTATGATTGGCAGCACAGCACAGCAGTTCCACACCTACCTGTCCCACCGCGGCGAGGAAACAGGAAATATCAGGGGGTCCATGAGGGTCAGAGTCCCGTCTGAAAGGATGGGAACCAGGGAGAGACTCTATGGTAACACACTGTATATGTAACTGTGTGGTGATAGTCTGGTGTTAAGTGCAAACAGACACCAATTCTTTTTAAAGTGAGAGAGTATATCTGACCAGTAAAGAGGGAAGATGTAATCAAGTAGTGAGGACAAATGAAAGGACTTTTAATCTTTAGGAATGTGCAGACGTGAATTGTCCAAAGGATGTGGTTTGATATAGGACATTTTGTAACTGTCTCATGTTTAATTTTACTATGTTTATTGTTGTATTTCAGAGTGGATCAGTGTGGACAAGGATGAGACAGGCGGGCCTAAAGGGAAATCCACTTTGGTATCCAGAGTGGGACATGAATACGTCAAGTCAGTACACTCTACTCTAAATCCTACATACTGTTCCTTTTAAGTTTTGGGAGTTTTAATCTAGTGTGAAGATGCGTCTTTACTTTTATTAAATCTGATATCCTGCACAAAGCACCAAGGATGTGCACACAGACACCTTTGTGAATTATCAGTTTTGTTCTGTGTGTTCTCGATGCAGGCCATCTGTGGTGCGTAAACAGCTTGGAGAGCTGGGAAAGGTCAGCGAGGAGGGAGAAAGGAGCAGCAAGGAGGAAACGGCTGCACGGTACAAATTCACACACGTGTACACACAGTGACCAGCAAACAACCACACAAAAATCACACCCCCTAAACATTTTTATGTTACCCATGAATCATAAAAAGATAAGCCATCAACCACCTGTTCTCTTTGTGTGTATTGTGAAGTCCGAAACAGGACGCACCAGACGGTGATCCATCCATCAGCAAGAACAGCTACAATAATCCCGCCTACTACATCCTGGAGGGTGTTCCCAACCAATCAGCAGCTGCACTCTCACCTGAGCTTCTCCCATCTCCTACGTCTACAAACCCCCAGGTAGCTAAAGCCCCTGCCCCCTCAGCCGGAGCTCGAACCAAACCCTCTTACGTGGGCTCAGGGCACTCTCACTCACGCAGGCCTATGACGGGGCACCCGGTTCGAGCTATTAGTGAGGAGGGCTCCTCCGAGGACGATGGAGGCACCTGTGCAGCAGGAGCGCAGGGGGGTGCTGCCGGAACAACAGTTGGAAGCACACTGAACCGACCCCCTCCCGACTTCCCCCCTCCTCCTCTCCCTAAGGGAGCCCTGGAGATGGTTGCAGAGAGCCCCTTCCCCAAATCTCGCCCTCTTTACCCAGACCTAGCTGAGGTCAGGATCCCAGCAGCAAGTCCCGCCCCTCCGCTGGCCCTCGGAGAAGGTTTTAGAAGAGGAGGAGGAGGAGGAGGAGGTGTTGGACCGGGGGCTTTGGACGACCAGTCGTGTTCTGTGCTTCAGATGGCAAAGACACTGAGTGAGAGTGAGTTTCCTGGGCAGCCTCCACGCGCTCCATCTGCGCCGCCTCTTAGGGGGCAGCCAATGGGGATAGGTCTAGAGGCCTCCCGCACCTTCCCACCCAGAAATCCCATCCCAGAGAGTATCGCAGAGGACATGCCTGAGGAGGTGAGCAGATCAGTTAAATTCAGTTCAGTGGCTGCAATCGTACATGCTTTGGTAGCTGTTTTGGGGGATTTACATGGTTAGTTTCTTTTAGGCCACCCTAGTTTTTGTGATGCTTTATTTTACAAACTGTCTGTCTGACTGAAGCTGTCTTCAACTTGGACGTGAGTAAGCTACTTTTTACGTAAAGATTTCGTAAAAGAAATGTAGATCCTGTAGTAAAATCTTATAACTTTTTTTTTGCTTCCTTCTTGGGGTTAAAAAAGATGAAGAAACATTTTTGGCATGTGTTCTGAGGCAGCTGTGTCAAGATTTTCCTACAGCCGTTTGTATTTGATCCTGTGTTTCACTTCCCCTGTGCAGGCACTGTGGGGCAGCAGCAGCTCGTCTCTGTCTGTTGGGGAGTCTTCAGTGGGGGAGTGGCTGCAGAGACTGGGACTGGAGAGGTATGAGCGGGGCCTTCTACACAACGGCTGGGACGACCTGGAGTTCCTCAGGTGCACACACTCACACACTCAGACACGTTGACGTTCATGCTCTGTTGCATGCATTAGGTTGAGGTTTGAAAGACGTTTCTCACATCTTGTATTGTTTTTTTTCCAGCGACATCACCGAGGAGGACCTCGAGGAGGCGGGAGTGCTCGACCCCGCCCACAAGCGAATCCTGCTGGAAAGCCTCAGGCAGCAGCAACCGCAGCAGCAACAGAAATAAACTGTACCGAACTGGTCTATGACTGGTCCAAACTGGCCTGGTGCCTCACCAGGTCCCAAGAGGACAAATCTCAGCTGAACTGAACTGAACTGAGCTGGAACATGCTAACGGATGCCAGACTGTGCCTTCTGAGAGAAATTGCACTCCATTTGTACTTTACAAAAAAAAAAAACACTTGTTGAACCACCATCCTTTTTTTTTTAACATGTACTGTATGTGTGTTGTCGTTGTCGTAGAGGTGGCCTTATTTAATGAGAATCATTTCAGTCCTTCAAGCATCACTACATGACCGTCGGCTTTAAACCTAGAGAGAAGATGCAGGATGAGATAATGTTGTTTTTCTGGCCAGACAGAATTAGAGATCCGACTCACGTGTGGAGCAGCTGATGCCTTGATGTCGTGTCGTGTGTGTCGTGCCATCAGTTATGACCTACTGCTTCAAGCTAGCGTTAAAGCTTGTTTTCCTTTCTTTGTCCTGAGAAACCTTAACGGAGGAGCGACAGAGTTTAAGACTTCTCTGAAATGGGAAACTGCAGAATTTCAAGTTTAAAGCAAAATGAGAAGAGGGCTTTTTGTGGGTAACCAGAGCCATGAAAACACACTCTTTTAACAACAGTGTGTTTTTCTCTGAGTCTCCCACTAATGGTCACATTTCGAAAACTATGTGGGAACTGTTAAAGCACACTCAAGAGTACCACACAGCTCGGGCACTGTAACCCCCTTGCTTCTGTGATGGAGGCGGACAGGAAGTGGTGACAGTAGAGAAGCTAAGTCTGAAGTGAGCTCAACTCGCATTTCTCAAATTTTATACTTTCGTGATGACGTCTGAGCCACTGGTAGCATTTATTGTCTCAGTGTCATGTATTTATGGTTTTATGTTGTTTTATGATAAAGGGAATATGGAGCAAACCAACCAAACCAGTCCTGCTAGAGCTAAAAGTGCATATTTCACATTGGTACAACATTTAACTGACAGTGTTGGACATCACCTGCCCTCGGTGTGTTTATACAAACATTGTGACACATGTAGCGTACTGACTCTGGGCAGGGAGTCCCTTTTTGGTAGAAAATGAAATCACAAGTATACGTGAGGCAATAAATGCTGCAACTGACGTGAAGTATCACTTTAAACATTTAAGGCAGGCGATTGGCCATTGTCACACTTTTATTGTCTGTGAGGACATCTCAATTTCAATTTGCGGAAGCAGACAAATCTTATGTTAGCGTCACATGACCCAGGTTTGTGGGGTCACATCTTCATTTTGAATTGTGTAAATGCAGCAGCGTTCATGGATTTGGTTAACATAGTTGAAAAAGATGAGCTAATGGTTATTCTACTGAAGATTTACTACGCCGTCATACTGTCAACGTCTTGGAGAAACCATTTGTCACCAAAACATTTTTTTTCCTGTAACATAGTCGAGAGATTTGTCTCATATTGCTGATTTTATTTGGTTCTTTTTGTTACATTACTAGAGACATTGCCTTGTGGGAGAAGATGTCACCAGTCGTGATACATTAAAAACAGAAAAGTCAGTTCTCTGCAGGACACAGGATAGTTTGAGGGCCGTTGTTCCTTCATTTAACCAGCAGGTGGTGCTGCTACTCCATAAACCTTGTCAGTTGATGCTGTCTGGGGAAACTTTGGGGAAAATGAGACACAGCTAAGTCCTGTTTAGTGAAAGGAGTTATACTTTATAGTTCTACTCAATGGTTTTTTTATATGTTGTTTTAAAAATGAGAGTTAACTTACCTGTTAGTGTTCAGTCCGCCTTTATCTGTTCTTAATTTAAATCCTGCCTACGAGACTAGAAGCCAAACCAATTTAAGAGACGCTGACACCTTTTACTTTACCCAGGTGGATCACACCGAACTATCTCTCCAGTTAAGCGCACAGCTTGCTTTGGCCACAACAATATGATGTGAAACATATTTTTGTGATGTCGGCTTATCACGGGAAGGCCTCGAAAGTAGAACTCTAACCTGTAAATGAATGTGCTGTTGCATAATTGGGACTAAATATGATGAAACCTTTGAAGATGTGATTGTAGCAGTTTCATTTTATTTGTCATGTCTGAAAAGGATTCCCCCTTTTTCCTCTCCTAGTTTTCTTTGTAAAACCATTATGTTGCTCCTGTACAACCTTCTTAGACTCAGCTACTCGCCTGCGTTATGTGCTGTACTATGTGTTTAACCTTTAACAACCATAATGCAGAGAATATTGCCGTTCAGACAACACGTTCAATCTGATGTCTTTTTGGCCTTCCATTGTTCTCGTTATGTGTGCGTGTGTGTGTGTGTGTTTGTATTGGTGTGTGTGTGTGTGTGTGTGTATGAGTGAAAAAGAGACTGCCATCGTTGTTTTCTCTGACACACTCCATGTTATCTTGTTCTTTTCATGTAGTCTCCTTTTTTTTGGCTATGTTAAGTTAATGTAAGTTGTTCACTCATGTCATTTTTTTCAATTAAAATCTAATATCTTTCCTTATTATATAGATTCACTCATTTCCTTATTTTTTTTTTTGTCATCTGCAGGGAAAGGATGAAAGAGTTACGGTCCGTGAGCTGTAGACGTGCCACGTTTTAGAGAAAAGGGAAAAAGCGTACGGTAAAACTAAAATAAGTGACACTCATTTAGGTTTTTTATTTTACCATAATTTTAAGGAGCTTTTACCTCAAAGTCCTTGAAAACAACTTTCTGAGGTCCGACTATGCACATAACACACAACAACTCTCATCACGCACAAAAAACCAGATCATTGAACTCGTCACATAGTGCTTCCATAATGTAGATTTATTAGAATATTCAGAGTAGTGCTATAACTTCTCATTCACTAGAGCTTCTGTCGATTCATAGTTTTCGTGGACGTGTTGGTCTGTGAGACAGATGCTCTGCAATGAAATAAATCTGTAAAGCAACATGAGAGGAATAAACAAAAGGCTACCTAATATTTATATTACTAATTACGGAATTTACAGTCACAAAATTTCATGGAGCAGTTCAAAGAAATTTGTGGGGGTTTTTTCTCACTGACATAATAAAGAATATTAATAAATACATGTTTTTTTTCACCTTTTTGAGTAGATTTCTGGATAAACCCTCCCCCCCAAAAAAATAAAATAAAAAATTATCTCTGAAATCAATCGTGTTTCAGTGATTTGCAACAAAATAAAATGGGGATGATACACATACTTGGCATGGTGGAAAAACATACAGACGTCTGCTTTTTAGCAAAAAAACAACAAAAGGGCAAAATCGGTATTAATGGACATACAGTAGAAAACTCAGCAACTGTCTGCATGTCTCTCTATATTGCCAACATTTTGACCAGCTTGTGTTGCATTTCTGGGAGAGATCGTCCCATATTTGTCGACTGCGGCAGAGTTAATGAAACTTAAAAGAGTCGGAGCGGGCGATGAGTTATAAGTCCGCAAGAGTTCAAACCGCAGACTGAAGCACTGCTGAACAAACTCATTCCTTCCCATTAATCCAGCAGGAGAAATCATCAAAAAACAACTTCAGTCTGTGACCAAAGAGAGAAACTGGTCATAGTACCATGATACCAACAGCACAAGTCAGTTATAATTAGATTGACAGATTTGTAGGTTACACTCTGCTGCTCTGTGTAGAACTCTTCACCTCTCCACCCAAAGAACAGGGCAGGAAACTGCAGATCTCCGTCTCTTTCCCTTGCTGAACTTTAACAAAGTGCCCACTGTTTGATGGAGAAAGGCATGATGGGACAGAGAGAGAGTGAAGGGATGGGACCATAAAGCCTGGAGGGGTTGAGGGGGTTGAGGGTCACGTTGAGGATGAGAGTGGGGGAGTCAGGACTTGATACAGTAAAGAAGGAGGAGGGGATGAACTGGTGTCTGGTCTGGACCCGGCTGCTCTAATTGGATTTTGGGGAGCTCTGCTCTGCTCGGCAAAGAGATTTAAGGGGGACCCGGTTCCCTTCTGGTGGGAGCCTGTGTGTGTGTGTGCGTGTGTGTGTGTGTGTGTGTCAGGGGGCTTAGAGGAAGTTGTGCTTGAGGGTAAAAGTTTGTTTTGTTTTCAGCAGAGACCGCAGCGTGATGTTTAGTTTTCTGCTTTAACCTCGTACCTGACCGCCATGCTCATCAGACCCACTGCGGGGTTTGTTGGAACGGCAGTGAGTGTGGGAATGTGAGTCTACGTGTGCAAGAAAACACGGACAACAGAGTGTGTGTATGGATGTGTGTATGCATATCTGATGTGTTTAGCAGTTAGTGCTGTCTGACGGTGTGGAGTGTGAGGGCCTGTACATGAAGACTACGCTGCGTCTGTTTAATCTGAGGAAGAGGGGTTTCTTGTCAAACTGTGTGAACGGCTCTGATCTGAGGGGGAACGCGAAGAGTTTTGCAGTTGCATAATATTTTGGGGTGAGAGATGGTGACCGGCTTATTCTTATCTGAGCTTTGAGTTTGGATGGTCTTTTAGAAGGGGAACCGAGGGCCTCGCTGAACCACAGCAGACTACACCAGTGAGTTCAGCGGTACAACGGGCAAGTCCTGACTCTCTCAACAAAAGCTGGAAACTCCTCGCGGTTCCAGGACACCACGCAATGTCTGTCTGTCACCCTCTCTTCCTCTGTGCTTCAGAACAGGTTCGTCTTGATGCCGGGGTTGGGTTTTCTGTGGAAGGAGGACAGGACTCCGGCAAAGGGCCCGGTCATACTGTCCGCCGGCTGCCAGGCCTTCAGAATCTCCTGAGTCTGGACGGCAGGCTGGGCCACGGCCGGGTTGGACGGCCCCAGGCTGGACCAGCTGGGCGGCTTCAGCCCCTGGAGAACCGGAGAGCTGGAGGCGTTGGCGTAGCCGCTGTTGGCAGGAGCCGGGCTGGGGCTCAGGCTGGCGGGGCTGCCCAAGTTTCCGTTGGCCGAGCCGGGCAGGGAGGCCGTGCTGTCAGGTGTGGGGCTACAGGTGGATTCTTTGGACTCGTCATCATCTGATGAAGATCTGGGCTCTCCGCCCTTCTTCCCTCCAGAGCTGCTGCTGCTGGTGCTGCCCGAGGTGCCACCAGAGCTGTTGGCTTTGGCGTTGGCTGCGCGCTCCTGCTTGCGAAACTTGGCACGCCTGTTCTGAAACCACACCTGTTAAACACAGACAGAGGTCAGATTAATATATGAGACAGATAGACAGATAGATAGATAGATAGATTAGATAGATAGATAGATAGATAGAGGTGAGGTCAGACACTGTAGCAGAAGAAGCCTGTTCCTCTCACCTGTACCCGGGCCTCGGTCAGGTCTATCTTCAGCGCCAGCTCCTCCCGGGTGTAGATGTCCGGATAGTGAGTCTCGGCAAAGACCCGCTCCAGCTCCTTCAGCTGGGAGCTGGTGAAGGTGGTCCTGATGCGCCGCTGCTTCCTCTTCTCGTTCAGGCCGGAGGGGTCCGAGAAAAACTTGTACGGGACTGAGGGGGAGAAATGGTATCCGTTTAGTGGTCGATAAGCGATATTTCGATTCAAATGGACTGAGGCTTTAAACCCGAAAAGGCCACGCGGATCAGAAGCGGTGAAGACGCGGAGAGAGCGTGCGTACACAACGTAACATGTTTTAAAATAAACGAGGTTTTCGGGAAATCTTCGATGAACGATAATCAGCTGCTTTTCGTCGAGCAACAAGAGACCCTTTGTCCGCCGACGGTTAGTGGACAGCGCATTAATTGGCGGATGCATTGATTGCATTGAGCTCAGGGCCAATCAAAACTGAGCATGGAGTCTAGAAAGCAAAGCTGAACAGTGTGAGATTGTACAGCAGGCCGGAGGCTGAAAGGCCACAGTAATAACAGTGTTTAAAGGAGACATTCAGTGCAGTGCATTCAGAGCTAGTTCATTTAGACTTTTTCTATTTTTTTATTTTATTTAAATCGTTTGTGTTTTATAACGTTGACAGATATATGTATTTATATATGTATGTGTGTGTGTTGTATTACAGTGAAGAAAAACTATTTAGTCTTACTCACATTAATTACAGGCTTAATTGGGCTTTTTTATTTAGTGAATTTATAAACTGTTTAACAATAAAGGTTAAGCCTACATTTTTCGTCCAGCAGAATTATGTTTGCAAAAAAATGAATTATTATTTTGATTATTTTGGTTTGGTTAGGTCGCGGCTTTTGTCGCTATACATAAAGAGAGCGTTTAAATAAATGTGTGTCGAAATCCACAGAAAGTCCAATAAAGCCGCTGCTTTAAGAAAATAAAAAGAATAGAATTGATACTGAATTTAAATTTTACTTTAGGATATATGTATATGACAATAAAAATGCAGGCAAATAAGGATAGTCCACCACCAAGTCAGGTTTGTGTGGTGTGTGGTTAATTTCATCAAGTTTGATGTTCGATTTCAAGCTGTCAAAACTTTTGATTTTGTTGAGACTATTTATCATTATTTTAATTCATTATTATTTTTATATTATTATTATTGTTATTATTATTATAAGCATATATAACAGTCCTTTTATTAATTAGATTGACGCGTGCATATATAGTCTATTGTCTACATTAGTATAGAAATTCATTGTTTCACCTTTAAAATTCACTTAACTTCATCATCAAAACATTTAATAATATTAAAATGTAAATTATAACACTGATTTAGCAAATGTCTTTCTCCATAAATTAATTTAGAATTGAATGTTATTCTAAATCAGGAGTTAAGATACAAATGTCAAACAATTTAGGCCTCAAACTGTACATGGTTAAACTATTTATAACATAAAAACACAGCTGATAATGAGCCTAATTATATTATGTTTCCCATGTTTTTATGTTTTTATGTATAAGTTATCGATAGAAGCTGCGCAGCTCACGCAGGAGACGAAATACAATTATTATTATTATTATTTTGATGATTATTATGAATGGTCTATAGAGATCCGAATTAGCCTGATTCCCTCCTTCTATAACCTTTCTACCCTGAGCGGAATCAAACGGAGGCTCGGGTACCTGAGGAGTACGGTGTGGGCTGGTGCTCTCGCAGGGCTCCCAGGGTGCAGCTGGCCGTGCTGAGCGGGGTGCAGCCCGGGTTGGAGAAGGGTCCGCTCCGGATCGGGTTGTACTGGAAGGAGCTGGCCTGGCTGCACGAGCTGAAGTCCGCGTAGGCCGACGCTTCCATGGCCGCCATGCAGGAGTCATAGGAGTTCAGGTAGGAGTAATCCATCTTATACATGGAGATGAGCCGGTGCAAACACCGGTCAGCAGAGGAAACGACGAGCGGCGGACTGTGAGCGGAGAGGGGTCGGGTCTGTCTTCAGCCGCCTTTTCTTTCAGATAGAGACAGAGTGAGTGTTGTTCAGGGCGGTCAGTCGCTGTGTCTCTCCAGTATCTCCAAGGACAACTCCTGTCAGCTCTGTGCGGTATATCTCACTGCCACGCGGACGTTTGTTTGTTTGTTTCTTGGTAAATAATCCAGATGTTTTCGCTTTTCCTCTCTACAGCTTCACTCTCCTTCTTCACTCTCTCCCTCTCTCTCTCTCTCTCTCTTCAGTCTTCCTCCTCGGGACTGCAGTTCGCTCTGCTCTCGCGCTCCGTTTGACAGCGCGCTGCGGCTCGCGCGGTGTTTATAATAAACTTGGCGGAGCGCGAGACAATGGCGAGGCGGTGGTCTAGTTTCCATGACAATGCCACCAGTGAGTGAGCGTGGACACGGACTGCCCCCTCCCACCGACCGCTGCACCGCCCACGCGCTCCGGAGCATCGCGAGCTCGCAGGTGTCTTAAACACGAGCTCATTTAAAACGGTTCTTGTGTCTCCTGCGATGCTTCCTTTATCGGACATTCTGTCACAGTCACCGGTAACTTTTACATATCGCGAGAAATGAATTTAATAATTTAATCGGCCCTCCACGTATAAAATACAAGGAGCGACGCAGGTAGGCCCAGAACTACATGCTTATTGTATAAACTGAGATACGTTACATTCCCTCTCTTACTGCAGAGGTTGGTTATGATTCAAGCCTAAAAGTATCTCGGCCTAACAGCTCATCATCCGGTTGGTGAAGTTTGTTGTGTTTTATTCCCTTTAAAGAGATTTAATACTTTAATAATCTTCACACTGACACATAAAGACTGGGACTGACTGGGACGTTTTGGGTTTGAAGTCCAGATTCTGAATGTAGCGTTAGGTAAAATGTCACAAGACAGGCCCGAGCCTGGACATATTTTATAAAGAGAATGAAAAAGAGTTGATTGATTATAGGGAATCGATCGGTTTGAAATGTGTCCGGACGAATCTGCAAAAACACGCACAGGTTTGGACATCACTCCGCTCTTCTGTGATGATAAAGTCGGATTATTTAGCGCAATCACACCTCTAATTAGTTTAAGTCGAAGCATCAAAATGAATCTATTACCGTGTGACTACAGTGCAGCTCGTGAGCCGGTCCGATAATACCCCACAGCGGGTCAACACCGCTGCACTGCCCCTCAAACGGCTCGTGGAAACAACTGCAGCTCAGCCACAGAAGTCTTTATGTGAGGGGAAACGTCCAGATGTGACGGTGATTGCTGAGATTAAAAGCTTTGATTTGATTCCGATCACTTTTACGGAGATGTCACCGGAGTGAGCGTCAGTTTGATGTATAGGACGAGAGAGGGAATTGG
The DNA here is from genome assembly GCF_004916995.1 of Morone saxatilis. Classification (NCBI taxonomy): domain Eukaryota; kingdom Metazoa; phylum Chordata; class Actinopteri; family Moronidae; genus Morone; species Morone saxatilis. The sequence continues at coordinate 11,801,584 of NW_023340257.1, read as the reverse complement.
CTGCGGAGACAACCGAGCAACCACGACAGGCTAACCATAAACGCATTGACGCTCCATAAATTGGTTTAAGTTTATTGTTCGGTGTCATACAATGTGATAAGTCATATCCCACACGGCCCCAATCACACACACACACACACACACACACACACACACAGCGCTCCGTTTCCAAATCTGGTGTTATTTAAAAAACGTGACGGTTGCATTTCAGAGCTGTGTTCATCAAATTAACAGGCTTTTTATTACCGGATGAATTTCACCAAATATTACAACCCACAAACCAAAAATTACGCGCATGCCAGAAATTAATTAAGTTTGGCTCGTGTGCACGCGCGCGGCAACGAGGGCTGACAGCGCGCGCTCTTATCTCTGCTTGACCAGAGGCTGCGTGATGACGCTCCTTAATGTCATTAACCCGACACACGCGCGCGCACACACACACACGCACACGCACACACACGCGTGCATTCTCCTGCGCTGTACTCACTTAAACTACAAATAAACTTTATTAATAAGATTTGTTTAAAGCGTTTATTGTGCGGCTGGTGAGAGCTCGCGGACGCTGCGGGGCGGGGCGGGGCGGCGCGCGGGGCTCCTGTTGATACAGGTGTTGATACAGGTGTTGATCTCGTGGTGATGTCGGTTGTTCTGGCCGGATATCACTCACGTCTGTGTGTCAAGAGCTCTGAGTTTTAATATTTATTTATTTATAATTATTGTGTGTTTGAGTTTTAGTTGTAGACTTTGTTATATATTAAATGTGTGTTGATTATAATTTCAATATTGTTCTAATGACAACTTATTTTATTATTATTTATGCAAAATATTCAGCAGAACGTGAAATGATTTGGTGGTTTTGTGCAGCTGCCTCTCCTGAGCTCCCTTTACTGTAACTGTTATTATGTAGCTATAATAATAGTTGTTATATCATAGATGCTGCCTGACATAAAATACAGTAACCATCATTATTTATTGTGGCATGTACGTAAAGTGCCCACATGGACTCTCGGTATCTGGTGCAACATGTCTAACATTAGATTACAAATCAATATTACAAACACTGTCTGTCTCAAACTCTTCAAATAAAGTCACCAGCTCCTCTGAGAACATACTGCAGCTACCAGAGGTCTGTGTGATCCTATAAACGAACTCTATTCTTTTAGCCACTTAGAATAAATACACATTTTATAAACCTTTTTTTTTTTCTTCTTTCTTTTGGGCCTGCACATTAACCAGTGAGCTCCCAGGCCCACACCGTCTGTTGTGTGTCCTCACCCCGTCTGGTGGGTTCAGAGGTGAGTTTACCGAGAAACTTAAACTGTTTCAAAGTTAAACTGTCCGGGCCCTTTTTTATTTATTTTTTTGCGTCCCCTCCCCATAAAAAAGAGCAGCCAGGAGCGACCCTAGCTCTCCCGCTTTAAAGCATTTAAACTTTAATCCCTTCAAAGAGGGGAGCGGTCTCTTCCAGGCCACTAATCCGCCCTATAGGGCCGCGGCGCAGGGGGAGACCTCTCCTCTGCGGAGGCTTTAACTTTGGACTTTTACATTCATGGGGCGATTTGACGGAAACAGTAACGGGGATCTTTGGCATTCATGACGTCTGAGTCAACAGAGGGGGACACAATGGTCCCCTAGAGGCTCCTGAGGGCCCCTGAGAGAGGAGCCCCGACTATAGGGATTATAGGCCCATAGAGGACTGGGTTATAGGGGAAGGACGCACTTAACATGTGCTGTCCGTTTTCTAATCGCAGTTATGATTGAGATGATATTAAAGGATCAATTCAGCTTTTCACTGTTTGATTTAAAAGCTTTTATTATGTTAAAAGATTAGGTTATAATAAATAAAATAGAAATGGAATGAATTGAGCCATTAAAATCATTAACCACACTTTGTTATGGGAATAATGCACGGACACACACACATTGTGTTATTATATTAAAACTCCATATAATCGCGTTTCTCTGTGTTTTGTCTTCATGTTTCACTTGATTAATGAATGTAGGCCTCATGTCCAAACGTCAACCCGCCATGTTTAATGACCCTGGTGTGTAATAAATAACTATAACTAAATAACTAGTATTGCCAGGGTGTAAAGCTCAGCCTAAACATTTATGTAAATACTCTTCCAAGGGAAAAGTGCACTGCATGGGCCTTCTCTCCAGACCCCATTAATTGTCCTGTCTGCACCAGATTATTTCAAACACGAAGGGGGCACGATCTGTAGAGAAATCCTAATTGAATTCCCAACATTTGCCCCCCTCTGCTCCCGTCTTACTGTAATTGTTTGTGAAGACGCCGACTGGAGGTCTGCGGAGCTGCATGCAGATCGGAACATACAGCAGCAGTAGGGTGACTTATGTGTGTGAGGCTGCTGGTGGCTGTGAAGACTGGCCTCCATGATGGATGGCTGGACGGTCTTGATGGAGAGATGGAGAGGTGTATGGACTGAGACAGGGGATAAGGGATGAGTGAAGGATGGGACACGGCTTAAAGAAAAGCCACGCGGGAGGCCCCCAGTGCGGTATCTGTCCTGAGACACGCGGTGGTGGTCTGAAAACCAAGTGAAGCTGTCAGTCAGAGAGAGAGCCTGCCAGGTCCATCCATCATGGAAGCTCAAAGAAGAAGAACACGACCCGTGTGCCGAAAGCCGTTTTCCTGCTTCAGACTGAGGCAGCTATTGATCCTCAGCTCTGGATAGTGTCCTCCTCTGTGTCCTCCTCTGTGTCCTCCTCTGTGTCCAGCTGTGTAAAAAAAAAAACTACTTGCCGATACTGAGATTAAACAATTATTGTTTTTGTTTTAAATTATTTTTTTTATTGCGAGTTCATTAAAGTATCACTGATCCGAAGTCAGACTGATTTCACAAAAACAGGCCTAATGCTGTGTCCTTTTTTTAACGAATGAAATCACATGAATGCTTTATAAACACCCACATTTTCTTTTAAAATGCTCATTATATTATATCGTTCATTATATATGGCCTTCGTTATCTTAATGATGAGCAGCAGTCTATAAACGTACAGGTACAGTTGATTGATTGTTAAACATTATTTGTCTTTATACGCGCCTGTGAGTATTTCCTTATTGTGGAATTTGATTTGTTATTTTATTGTGAATTAATAGATCTATATCCAATCAAAATCCAATCAGACAAATTAAAATATATGTATATATTCAGTAGGTCGTTATAGCAGTGCCGGTTTTGGTTTTTAGATGTAATTTATAATCAGCCCCTAATTTTGATATTTGTATTTCTTATTAAAGTATCCATATAATTTAATAGGATTATTAGGACCCGTGTTTCCTCCTCATTTGCTCTCTCCTCAGCTGTGCCTGCTGCAGCCACAGTGTGATCCCCACAGCGCAGCAGCTGGCTCAATACCTGCAGTGTCACTAAAATGTGTCGTGTCATCGCCCCTCTTAAGAGCCTCTTCTCTCGGAGGCGGATTTGATTGCGCATAAAATAAAATCAAAAATCACAGATCCTGCCGTTAACATCGGCCTGCGTCTTTACACAGCAGCAGAGGCTGGCGCTGCATTTGATTTGCCCGGTGATGGATGAGAGACGGTGCGGGAGGAGGGAGGAGGGAGGAGGGGGTGGCGGGCCCGAGGCC
>NW_023340257.1:11792470-11797869 GCF_004916995.1 Morone saxatilis | reverse complement strand
GGGCTCTGATGTGAGCCAACATGTCCAACCCAAATAAAAGGCCGGTTGCAGGCTGCGGTAACTGTGCGCCGCCTCACTGCTGCACACATGAGGAGCGTCTTAAAACCCAGAGCAGAGAGGTAATGGAGGTGAAATCGATCGCTTTCCTGGGGGAGCGCAGTGAGGGAGAGAGGGGAGGGAGAGATGAGAGGAGTGCAGAGGGACACGGATGAAAATGCCCCGTTAAGAGCAGGGACAGATATGATAATGGGAGAGCCTCTGGTAGTCGTTCATCATTCGCCACCTCACCTGGCTGCTGCTGCACCTCTGCGAGCTGCTGCTGCTGCTGCTGCCCACCACTGCACAGCAACTGCACAGCAACTGCACTCAAATCAAACCAACTTCTTTATCCATCTTATTTACTGAACAGAGATTAGTATGCATGGCCAGGAGAGCACATGAGCCAGATCTCAGACCTACTATATATAACCCAGCATTGTCTGTTTTTGTATGGGAAGGACCATTTACTAATAAAATAAACCAGTTTAATGTCTTCTCTGGATAGACAAAGTACCATCTCATGTCTGAACTGATGTAAAAAGAGCTGCTTTACTCTGCAGAGTTATCCAGATTACTCAATAAACGGTGTGCTGGTGAGTCTGGGTGACCACCAGCTGTTCTGGGTGTGCAGACCCCAGTGGGTGCTGCATGTGAAAGGCTGTTTTTTTTTCTTTGTTTGTTGGGGGTTTTTTTTGGCCATTTTCTGGAGTTGTTAGATAGCTGACGGTTTAGAGATGAGAGGAAATGAGGGAAATGACACCCAGAGGTTCCAGTCCAGATAAGAACCAGGGATGTTGCAGTTCACGGTCAGCGCCCCCCAATTTTGTTTTGTAGTTTGTTTAGAGAATTTGCACCACTTGAGTATGATGCCAACTAACTAACAATCAAAGTATTACTAAATATTGTGGCTCTGTGTTGCTGAGGCAAAAAAAAAGTGAAGAAAATGCCCATATAGTTTGTGTCCGGGGTGTAGACAGTATAATGCGGGTTGGAACAGGCCTCTGCATGGACACCTGTTCTGACCGTCTCCACTGGCCTTCACGGGAAGGATTCCATAGTGCTGTAGTCTTTACTTTAATACAGATGTTTTTGTACTAATGAAATGTCATTTCTCCCATCCTCCTGGTCCTCCATTCCCTTCCTCCCCCCATGTTTGACCCTCACTTCTCTCCCGAACCTTGAACTCGCCTCCACTTGTATCAGCAGCAGAAGGTGGAGGAGACGCACCGGGACAGAGACAGACAGATGGACAGCAGAGGAAGAGGTATGGACTGAGAGAAAGAGGTGGAGGAGAGAGAGCATCAGGCGGAGGGAGGTTGCGAGGGGGGGGGGTGAGTGAGCAAAATGTAGCGAGATAGAGTGAGAGGGAGGTTAGGACGATGGAGGGCCAGGTTTCTGTTTCTCCATAATCTAATCAGAGAAATGGCAGCAGTCAGAAATAGCCTGACGGACAGACTAAGAGCCTCTTCCCTTTCTCCTCCTCCTCTTATTCTTGTCTTCCTCCTCGGGGAGGGTAAATGGATACACACATGTGCACACACACACACACAGGCCAGCTTGACTTCCTAAAACCATAACGTGTAGATGTGTTTGAGGCTTATAAGAGATGGGAAAAGCCTTGAGGTATCATAGCAAAGACCTGATCTGCTGTCCAGATGCAGCCGCTTCAGGAGTCCCACTTGCTGCTCCTTTCTCTGTGGGCGTCAAGTTTATAACATGCAGATGACATTTCAAATATTCAAACTACAATTAATACAACCGCAGAGTAAGCTTAGGTTCACGAGAAGTTGGCAGACACGTATTTCCTCTCTGGACTGGTGGATAACAAGGAAGTGGGTGGTAAAGAAGAAAAGCTGATCTTTCTCTGTTTTTAGTTCCCAGGAAGCAAAACTAATGAGATGAGATAACCTTCTGAGGATTTACTGAATATAAAACAAACCAGACATATATTGTTCGGTCCTTTATCGGTTATCATTATTAAAACTATATTAATTATAAGAGAGGATTCATTAAGCATGATTTCATGTTTCTCAAAGGTTATTTGAGCTGTGACAGTTCAGATGTGACCGTAAAGTGTAATTGGGGGCTGCAACTACCGATCATTTGATCATTTGATGTGAGAAGATATTGCATAGTGCACATGGCACGTTGCCAGAGCCCTTAAATACATCTTCAAATTGCATTTTTCTGTCAGACCAACAGTTAAAAACACAGATATTTAATTTACAGTCATATAGAACAGAGTAAATCCTCACATTAAAGCAGCTGGAAGCAGCATGTTTGGCACTTCTGCTTGAAAATCCACGATTAATCCATTGTTCTGTTAACTAATCCTCTGACTAATTATTTCATCCCTTCAGTGTTAGAAATCTGCTGCAGCAGGGAATGACTTAAAAACAATGCAGTGGTGCTTCCTTCACAAGACAGCTGTGACTCTGTAGATGTGACTGTGTGTGTGTGATGTTGGGGGGTCCAGGAGGAGCACAGTAAGAGTGAATGTGTCTTTTTCCTGCATGCTAATTCGTCCCTACAGGGAAGACATTCCCTCCCAGCGTCCGACACAGACCCCCACACTGAGCAGAATTCCAAGGAAATTCCTCTGTCATGTTGTTTCACAAGGTGGACAAGCGTTATTGTTGCAGAATTCCCACCCAGGCACTGGTCTCTCTCTCTCACACACACACATACACACACACATCCATCAATCAGTGAGTGTCAGTGCAACACAAACAGAACAAAAAACAGAGGAATTCCCCTTTTTTGTTGTGATGACTTTATTTACACGGCGGAGGTTGGGATACAAGAATGAAAAATGTCGCTGGGTTACATTTGGAGCCTTGTCAACATGCTGTTCAAACATTTATGAAACAACACTGTGAATATTATTTCTTTATGACTCTTAATGTGAGACACACACACTGTACCAGCAGAGCACTGGTGGTGACGGACGAGACGTCTTTACATTAACATGCATCAACAGAAACAATTCACAAAGGCAGTTATATTACCCATCATTCAAATGGACTGCTGTACATTTCTGCTTGGTGTTTTCTCCACTAACACATTCTTTACTAAATTGAAATTAATAAGCAGGTTGTGTTTACGAACATTTATCAGTGAAGCTCTGCTGGTGAGGATTTCTCCAGAATGTGCGTTAAAGTGAACAAACAACCATCTGAGGCAAACTATCTTTGGTCATTAAACCTTCCTCTTCCCCTGTAAGCGGCTCTTATTCATCCAACTTTGGCAAAACATTTGTCATTTTTAAATCAAACTACCTGGAGTTTTGCTACAAGTTAACATCCTCCGATCAATATCCGTTTGTTTCCCCCCCAAACTGCCGTTGATCCTTTCAACATAACACTATTAATCGCCATGAACTTAACTTACATATATCTTAATAAACAATAAATATTAAATATTTTGGCTGTTTTCAGTGTTCTACACAATATATTGTTCTACACAGACATTAATTTATCACTAAGTCACAGCTAAGTTGCTGCTACCACAAACATAATGCAGTTAAGCTTGTTATCAGCTAACACAATGGCTTCAACTGACTGAAGATGAGATGTTTGATGATGATGAAGCTGCACAGGCACACTGAAGCCTCTGTGCTACTTTTACAACCACATATGGAACACATTTACTCCCTAACCTCTTGAGATCAGTCCTAACTCAAAGTTTGTTGTAACATAAAGGTTTTTATTTCCGCTTTAGAGCACAAACGTTGGCAGATACTGTACTGCATATTGTGGGAAAGTTGGCATGTAAATTACTGCATGTGTGAAGGGAACAGAGAGGCAGTGATGATGTTTATCAGAGGTACTTTTATTGGTAACATCCATCAAGAACCATCCGTCCTCCTGACACTGTCTAATGATGATGATGATGATGATGCTGATGTGTGTGTGTAAAGTGTACATGTGTGCATACATATCTGGATAGATCATCTGTGTTTGTGTTGTTTGTTAGTGTTCAGGGCTGAGCGGTGGACGGATGTCCAGCGTTCTCGATGAGCTGTCCTCTCCGACCACCTCAAGGCGCAGACTGGGCGTGCTCCGCTCGTCCTGGTCCTCTGATTGGACAGACAGACGCAGGATGCAGCCTTTGGGCAGCAGCTCCTGCTCGTACGCTGCAGCTAACTGGTTGACGACCCGTCGTTCAACCTGAGGGATCAGTGACGAGGTTAGTGGTAAGAGTTTAGAAAATGGTTTTTAAATCAGGATACTGGTTTGTCTGCTGTGATGTGGTTGTGTCCATTATCTCAGATTATTTACTATTTTGCATTTTGAATAATTTGTTACTCATGTTTATTCCTGTTTCAGTTGTAAATTATTTGAATATTATCGCTTTTTACATCTGCTGCCGTCCCTAATTCAACATGTGGGCTGATAATGGACATTTTTTTGCATTGTTTTCTGCTAATTTGACTAATTGATCTGTAAAATGTAACATCTTTCTTAAAGCCACAGCTGAGCACAGTAAGTTTTGGCTGATACTCTTATTAGTTTTAACATTTTACTCACCAGCCTCATTACAGATGTGGTGAATCTGTTAGCCGCAGCTTTATAAACATTAAATGAGTTGCCCAAACTGTGTCTATAAATGTCAATATGAGAACATTTAGAGGTACTTCCTGCTTGCTCTACTGGTCTGCTGAAAAGCTCATGTAGCAGAGTTGCTGTGTCCCCCAGATCTCAGTAAAGAAACTGGTAAGTAAAATGTTATAATAACTGATAAAAACATAATATGTTGTCTTATAAGACAACCTCGTGTGGCGGTCTGGGTGTTACCTCATGTTTGATGGAGCGCGCTCCGTAATGCATGTTGTACCCGCCCGCCAACAGGTCCAGAACCGGGCTATCCCACTGAAGAGTGATGTCATGGCGCTGCTTAGCCTAATGACAGGGTGGGAAAAGAAGAGGTTGGGCCGGTGACAAGAGCGTCATAAAGACAGAGACAAACGCCGAGGCAGAGAGGAGATACTGTCAAGCAGCATGTCTGCCAGTGCTAATCAACAGGCCCTTAATGCGTTTTAATCAAACAGCAGTCAATAGTAGAGCTGCTCATTTAGATTCTGATGTTAATGCTCCATTCAATAAATACAACGCCATGTTTTACTCCAGAGATATAAAGACTAATAATGCAACATTACAAATACATTATTACGGCAATAATAATAGCACTAAACATGTAATTTATTTAATATAAGTGAGTGACAAACAAATGGCTCGTGAGGATTCTCTAATAATGAGATTTCTGCTGTAAGCACACATACAGAGGCGAGTTATTACAAGACATTAAAACATTAAGGACGACAGAAACACTATCAAGGACTACAACAACACACACACACA
>NW_023340257.1:11785608-11792440 GCF_004916995.1 Morone saxatilis | reverse complement strand
CACACACACACATACACACAGCAACATTCAAAAGACAAAAGACAAATGCACAGAGTGAGAGTCATGAGTCAGGTCCCTATCAGTTGCCTGCAGGGCCCATGTTAGCTGTCAGGACGCCAGCTGTAATATTAATAATTAAATATTGATGAAGGCTCCACATGTTAAACACTGTAATCACATTATAGTGAGTAGTAGTGGCACATAATATTGATCTGCGTGTGTTCCTGCACAGCTCAGCGACTGCAGTGCTGTGTCTCAGAGAGGCTTTGTTGAGCCTGCTCTTATGGTAGTCTCTTATCTTCAACAGTATAAAACAAACTGTGACTCTAACAATACATATTAGAAAGGTCGGGGGTTTGTTTCATTAATAAAATAAAACAGTACACAGGTTGGTGGTGTGAAAAGTACATTTAACAAACTGCAGTCAGCAGAAATGATTATTATTATGTTATCAGCAATAATCATCAAGGATTCTGGCACTTCACAGGTTTTTAAATGAAAATGGACTGAATATATTTAGATTTCTAATGTGTCCATTGTGATGCAATTTGCTTTTGTTACGTACCTTCTTGGCCCAGAAGCTGAGCTCTTTGCTGACCAGCTGTAGCAGCTCTGAGTGACAGAACGGCAGGAAGTATACAATTTCATTGATCCGACCAAGAAACTCGTCCCTCCGGAAATGAGCCTGGGGAGGAACCAAAGAATTAACAACGGCAACCGAAGCCTCTCAGGCCAATTAGAGTTTACTGCTGGAGAAAAGTAAACCGTTAAACTGCAGGACTCGTCTGTAATGACACCAAAACAAAGTGGGTTGTTTGTTTGCGTTACCTTCAGGATCGGTCGAATCACAGATTCTTTAAACTGTCGGGAGATTGTGACGTCACCACTTTTCTGTACGTCCTCTGGGGAAAAGAACAACGTCAACATTAATTTCACTTCTGATTCACCTGACCTTTGGTTACTCTACACGTCTTTACGTTGTACCACCAAATCACCAGATTTCTTTCTGATCATTTTGTGTTTGCAATGGCTAATGTTAGCAAGATACTGTCTATAAATTTAGACAATCTGACAAAACTATTTGGCCATACTCCACATCACATCATCATACCCATTTTAAACAAAGCAACTGATGACAAATACAAAGTAATATGTCAGAATGGGTTCCCAGTGTCTAATACATAAAGTCATTTTGCAGCTGTAGTGTATGATGTACATAAATGTCTGAGAGCATGAAGCTTTTTAGACATTAGAAGTACACGTTGTATATGGTTCTTTTACTCTCACCAAGGTTATCCGCCAGCTTCCTGCGGCTGACCTGCTCAGCTTCCTGTCGAAGCTGCAGTGCATGCTGGGCAATGTCATCACTTGCAACATTAGACGTCATGATGAACATGGCATCTTTACATTCGATGGTCTTCCCCTTACCGTCTGTGAGGCGACCCTGAGAGAGAGAGAGAGAGAGAGAGAGATCCATTTACTGAAGTTACAGATGTTTGCAGATGTTTTATCAACAGAAACAGGATGAATGTAACTTCACAAAGGTTTGATATGTGTGTTTGTGTTTGTATACACACCTCATCAAAGAGCTGCAGCATGATGGTGAGAACATCAGGGTGGGCTTTGTCTACTTCATCAAACAGGACAACGGCGTTGGGACACGCCTTCAACAGCTTGGTCAGCTGACCTCCTTCCTCATGTCCCACGTATCCCGGCGGGGAGCCAATGAACTTCGCCACCTGAGAGAGGGTACACAATGGGTTCAAATATTATAAAGTATTTGCCAGGATCACACTTAGAACTATTATTATTATTATAACCTATACTTCATTATGTTGCTGCAAACTGTGCAGAATGTCGTAAAATAACGCAACTCTGATTCACTGATTAAATGTATTCATCACTAAAGCTTCACGAAGGAGAACAGAACAGGGCAAAAAACAACATTAATTCTGGTTTATGCATCCATTATGAGTACATAAACAGAATTAATCCAATGCGTCATTGCAGCAGAGTGATGCAACTGTAACGGATACTCTGAACCTCCGTTTGAGCACCAAACATTTAACAGAGTTTGTTGGATTCAGGCATCAGAAACAACGTGGATTCACACTGATGTATCTGGAACGTATTAAAAAGTGTCTTACCTCGTGTTTCTCCTGGAACTCGGACATGTCCATACGGATGAAACCCTGCAATCACACGACGGATTAACCTCCATTGCTACTGTATCGCTGTGCTACTAATAGTTACCATGGAAACAAACACAAATTGAATTCTCTGTCATTTCCTCAAATGTGTTTTATATTTATGAGAAGATCTGTTCTACACCCATTGACTTAATGGTTAAACACTGGTGTGTGTGTGTGTGTGTGAGAGAGACGCTACATTACATACCTTTTTGATGTCCTTGTGCATGTAACGAGCCACCTGTTTGGCCAACTCTGTCTTCCCTGTGACAACCAGTCAGAGTAAACAGAGACATCATTTAATTATTTTGGTTTTAATATAAAAAAAACAACCCCCTGCTCTTTTTTTTTTTTTTGTAATACATAAGTATGCAGAGATTTCAGGAAGTGAGGAAAACAAACACACTCATTTCAGACAGAAAGACAATCTCTCTCCTTCTCTAAGTGCTGGTCTGAATCTCAGTGCCTCCCCCTCTGCAAAGCTTTCAATCATCTCCTGCTCTCCAGAAGCACACATTATGTTTGTCGGTAAAATATTCTGCATATAAATGCTCATATATGATATTGATGTCTTGTGTTTGGTATGCATATGGGTATGGTGTGTGTGTGTGTGTGTGTGTGTGTGAGAGAGAGAGGCTGTGTCTTGTTGCTGTGTTTAATATTGATGTCTCGTGGCCACTGTTTGTCGCTGAAGGCAACAGAGAATATGAACACCGTCTCTCCTTCATCTATCTCTCTGGCCTGTCATTTCACCATCTCCCTCTTTTTTAGCCATCTATCTGGCCCTTAATATCCCTCCGTCTCTTTTTTTCTCTCTCACACACATACACACTCTTCTTCATCATAATGCTGCTGTTTGAGAACATTTGAGCTTTTTTGTTTTTTAAATGTCCTTTAATATTGAATATCTGCTGATACAGTTTATCTAAAACTCCACAGTACACCCTTAGCCCAAAGAAGGCCAGTGTTTTTTTTTTTAAAGGTTATTTTTCTCTGACATGTTGTTGTCCTACGGTGGGCGATATGCATGGATAAAGGAGTGTCAGTGTGGATCTGTTGTAGCACAAATTTCCAGGCAGAATTTAGACAATCTCAATTCATCCCCAGTGGATTTCATTTTGTTGTTTTGTTAGTGTTGCTCTGAGATTTGTTCCCTCTCAATGCTGTGTGTCAGAAAGACATTACAGTGTTATAAAGTGCCATCAGCTGTTTCTTCCAGATCATACACAAACCCCAATTCTAAACCTGTATCCACAAGGATGTGCTTTTATAAGCGTGTTTGTGCTTTTTTTTTTTTTTTTTTTTACTTACTTATATTTTGTGTAGTACTGTGTAATAATATAAACTTTAGTACCAGTTCTGCTGAGTAAACACTAACACTAGCTCCTCTCCAGACCTCAAATTTTGTCAGTGATTCAAAATTGTTTGTCGTTTGTGAGTCAATCAGGGTCTTTATGGGCGGGACTACATGTGGTGTCACTGCTGAGCTGTTCCAGAGTCAGACAGGTTGTGATATCTGAAATGTCTGCAGTCACTGCTGTTAATAACTGCATGTAACCACAGAATAAAACCAACACACTAATGATCTCCTCCTTTTCTAAACACTCCTGTCCCAACCCAACTATTTTTACTCACATAAAATGGCTGTTCGCTATGACAATAACACTAGAAACTCTGGTTGGGAACACGGCAAACATTAGCTAATAGTCACTTCATCATCAAATACAACCCCTCTTTTTATCTTTGAATTACATTCAATCAATTCAATAAGCAGATGTGAGAAAGTCAAAAATGCTGCTTTAAATTATTCTTTTAAATTGTGCTCTAGTAAATTATGACACCTCAGAGACAAACTCATTCACTGAATACTTTGGAGTTTCTCCAATTTGTGTTTTACAGTCTTTTGTAGTCTTGTGTATTCTGCGTCTTTTGAAATCAGTAGACTGGCAGGAGGAAAATACACAAACTTCAGGAGCTGAAGTGCTCTGTTTGTTTTGGCAGCTACTTTTAGGAAACCGAAGAGGAGTTTTTTTGTGTGTTGGGTGTAAAAGGTGACATTTACCGATTCCTGATGAGCCGAGGAAGAGGAATACGAGGGGATGCTCTTCATCGTACCAACCATTCTCCTTCCTCCTGATGGCTACAGGGTGCAGAGAGAGGGAGAAAGGAAAGGGAGGACTATTATTTCACTCATTTACATTTGTTGACTTTGCTTTTTGCATTTAGTATTTTAAGTTTCACCCAACTGAACCCAGTTGACCTGAGGGCAGCGGGCATCCCAGAAACTATGATAAAAGAGTGAGGGAGCAGGGATGAGAAAAGGGTCAGAGACATTTGGTGGAGAGAAAAAAAGAGAAAGAAGAGAGAAAACAGAGCTAGAGAGCAAGATGAGAGACCTCCAGAAAGCTACCCACGATGCTTCTCTTCCCCCCTCAGTCAGTGGGGCCATTAGCCAGCAGTAATTGTGTTAGCCTCCCTGGCGCGGCCATGGCGAAATCAGTTTAGCATGGATCGCAGCCTCACACACACACACACACACACAGACAGACACACAGGCTTGCTTAAAGAGGAGTGCCTACCCAACCCTGCCATCACCCCAGCAACCACACTCACACACATACACAAAGACAAGATGATGAGGTGGGTCGGAGGGGAGTAAAGAGTGTATTTGGCCGTGGTTTGGCCACTCGACGAAGAAGCAGACACTAGCACAAACTCATCCAAATCGGAAGCTGTTGAGAGGCCGGGGCCAAAACCAGAGCCATGTATGAGCAGGGTTTTAGCCAGCAGGATCAAAATAACTCAGTGGTGCAGTGCTTTATTGGTTAGCACTGCTGCCTCGAGCACAAAGACCCTGGGTTCGAATCCACTGGCAGCTCGGGTCCTCTCTGTGTTATCTCTGGACTGTGCCAGCTGTTTTCTGTTTTCCTCCAAAGACATACATTTTAGATTAATTGGAAACTCTAAATTGCTCATAGGTATGGATGTGATTGTGTCAGTGTTCGCCTTGAGATAGACTGGCAACACAGTGTACCCCACCATTAAGGGGATGGGAGGCTCCAAAACGATAAACGGGTACAGAAAATGGATTTAAATCTTGATAAAGAGAACACAAACATAACCACAGCTCCCGTTACAAGCTGTGCAATACCTCCCAGTACAACAGACATGCTGCTGCAGAGCTGGTATACCAGTGATAGTAACATTTCTATACAACTTATCCCGTATCTTCTTCTAACTTCTAGGTAGTAAATGACTTACCCTGTTGCTTTTTCTCCACTTTGCACCAAAGTCATAATCTTAATGTCTTTACAAAGAAACCTGTATCAGCTCCACTGTGAACTTTTGCTTTTTAGAGATTTTAAATATTTGAAACACAAACTATTCAAGAGAATTATTCTGTTTGTACAAACAGTACCCATCCATCAAATATTCATTGTCATGAAAAAGAAATACTAGGAGCTATTAGCTATTACAAGTACAACCAAATGATTAGTAGATTATTATGAATTTAGTATGGTTATTTTATTAATACAAGTGTAAAATGTTTAATTAAAATTTTTAGGGTTGGCATGTAAATACTGCCACCTCAAGGCAACTTTTCTTAGCCTGAGACACAAGACATGCAACCAGCCCCTGCTCTCTCACACACTAGGCCTTTCTTTGGCTTCTTTACCTCTGGATCGTATATATTTAACCAGATAAAACACGGGTCATACACGTCTGTCCATTTGAATCTGACAAGTGAGAAGACAACCCCCAAAACACTGGTAAAGGTTTAGCAGTCTGGTGCCTTTATGCCACATTAGTTCTTCACTTTCTGACCAGTTCTCATACGCTTGCCATGTATTCGCCTTTCTCAGGCGTTCTCAGCACATGTCTTATAGGTAGCAAAACAGCTTAAACAATGCGTCTCGTAAGTGTACATTTCCTGGCAAGTTATTACGTGCAGCCAGAACGAGATAAGTTACAGGAGAAATCCGAGGAACCAAAATTTAAATCCAACAGAATCTACAATCAAAGCATCTTTTACCCTTTCCTGCTCACTCATTTAAATCTGCTGTGGCTAAGAGGCTCTGTGTGTGATGCAGCGAAGCTAAAATACTTCACGACAGACATGAGATCTGAGTGCTAAACTAGCTACTAATAGCTGATAATCATAAAGAACAGATGCTTGGCAGGAGAGGAGAAAGAGAGGGAGAATGAGGGAGGCAGAGAGATGGCGAGATGACATGGTACAGTAGAGAGGAAAGCGGCAGGAGGAGCAAAGATAAGCAGAGAAAAGATGAGTAAGGATGTGGAGGGAGATAAAGAGGGGAAAGAGAGAAGAGTGATGGAGATAAGGAGACAGAGAACGAGGTAGAGAAACAAACGAGTGTGTCAGAGATGGACACGGAGATGAATAGTGACAAGAGGGGCTCCAAAGCTCCGTCTGCTTTATCAACGGCTGTGTGAATGACAGCGTAACCTTCTGTGTGTTTGTGTGTGTTTTAGCTGATTGAGACCGACTTTGACAGAAGGGCACATTGACATTTCTCAGAGGAGCCCGACAACAACAAGGAAAAGAAGGAGGCACAAAACAAATGAAAGCTGGCTCTCTCTCTCTCTCTCTCTCTCACACACATGCATACACACTAATCCAT
>NW_023340257.1:11784157-11785569 GCF_004916995.1 Morone saxatilis | reverse complement strand
CACACACACACACACTCAGAGCAGTGTGTATTGGGCAGGTCTGGTTGGCTCTAACATGATTACAGAGGGATGATTCTCTTCAATAACTCTTAGCCCTGAGAGCTAAACCTGGATCAATCTAACCTCCTTCCTGTGTGTGTGTGTGTGTGTGTGTATATGTGTGTGTGTGAGAGAGAGAGAGTGTGTGTGTGTATATGTGCGTGTGTGTGTACTTTGTGTGTATAGTTGTGTATAGTTGTGTATCTCGCTGCAGGCCAGCTGTTCGTCATGACGAGTTCAGGTGGAAACAGGCGTTTTGGAGACATGGCAACACACCAAATGCAAAACATAAAAAAATAAAATAAATCACAAAACTTATTAAACTAATTCCTTATCTCAACTTCTGGTGTGATACATTTATATATACACATAGACGACTATTGTTGAAGCGATTAGTTGATTAATCAGTGGCGGAGAGATATAAAATTGATCTTAAACAACTTGGATAAAGTTTAAGTAACTTATCAAGAACAAATTCTAAATAATTTTACATTTCCTGCTTTTAAATGTGTTTTTTTCTCTGATGTACATTACTATAAACTGAATATCTTTGGGTTTGGGATCGTCTGTCACAGATAAGGAGCAATTACTAAGACGTTACCTTGGGCTCTGGGAAATGTTTTGCTTTTTTGACAGTATTACAGTGCAGAGAGACAGGAAACATAGGGAGGAAGAAGCGGTGATGACATGTGACAACCACCAGGATGCCCCCTGTCATGGACAATTTTCACTATTTACTGTCACTTTACAGACTAAATTAATAATAGAAATAATCAACAAATGAAAAGATAATCAAGAGTTGCAGATTTCTGTCCATCATCATAAAAACTCATAATATATAATATAGTAAAATATGTTATTGTATGTGTTGCCTCTGCAATGACATAATCCGGTCATGTGCAGCTCCCTGTTCTCTTTTTATCTCTACATCCCTTTCTCATTTGTTTGTCTCCTTATCTTCAGTGTATCCCTTCCTCTCTTTCCTGGTGTATCTCCTCATCTGTAATCTCTACTTCCCCTCTCTGACTCTGGCCGATTCCTGCTCGACTCACCTAAAAACTGCCAGCATTGCACAACAACATAAGTATCGATGTGGAGCAGATAACATGTTTTTGTAAATATCTTTGCAGATGGATCCTCTGTCTGCCTCTTTTAGGCGTGTTCTCTAGCTCGCTTTCAGTGTGTGTGTGTGTGTGTGTGTGTGTGTGTGTGTGTGTGATATATTCAACTAATTAACTAAAGTACTCTACTTAAAGCGGCAGTAACTTTTATAAAACAGAACTTTTCAAACTGTCTCTATATCCTGACAGATAATCTGTGAAATAATGACGCTTGCATGAATCGAAACCAACCAATCAGAGCCGAGAAAGATC
>NW_023340257.1:11780643-11784057 GCF_004916995.1 Morone saxatilis | reverse complement strand
AATATACTTTAAAAAAAAAAAAAGTACAGTGTGCAGGAGCTGATTTTTGTTACTTGCATAAGCAAATAAATTAATGGATGTACAGAAAATGTTTTATTTCGTAAACAAAGCTACATAAAGCATACAATATTTACACCATCATTTCGTCAATGTGTTAGATATCACAGAAACTGTGGACTGAAACTTTTAAAATGCATCTTCTTCTTTCTCTCAGTCTCTCTACTTCCTCCCCTCACTCCCTACCACCAACTTCATCGAGTAATTTCCTAGCAGCTATCTGCTTTCCCCCTTCCTCCTCTTTAACTCCCTCTACCTCTATCAGCCTTAGCCTCCATTTCTCTGACACACTTCCTCTTTGCTGTTGATTTTATCTCTTTCCACCTCTCCTTCTCCGCCCACATCTTTTCTTTCCCCTTATTTTCATGTCTCATTTTCACACTTACTTGCCACCCCTCAGTTTCTCTCCCTCTTTCTTTCTCGCAGCCGCCCCATGACTCATTCATCCTCTCCTCTTTGTCTCCTCAGACTCCAGGTTTTTGCCCTGCAGTGGAGGCCGGCTGTTTATTCTCTCTCTCCATCTTGCTTAGCGCTGGCCTGCTGTCAAGCCGGTAGATAACTACGGATAACTCAAGTTTTATTTAAGAAAAGCAGACCCCGCTTC
The DNA here is from genome assembly GCF_004916995.1 of Morone saxatilis. Taxonomy (NCBI): domain Eukaryota; kingdom Metazoa; phylum Chordata; class Actinopteri; family Moronidae; genus Morone; species Morone saxatilis. The sequence continues at coordinate 11,783,396 of NW_023340257.1, read as the reverse complement.
TACTACTATTTCACTTGTGAAATACCAAGAGCTGAGCAGTGAGGAGTTCCTTTCACTCAGCTGATTGTGTAGCGTTGTACACTTCAAACCTGCCTCAAGATCAGCCTCAGTCAGACTTCCATCCAAGAAAATATTAGACAAAGGAGAACAGATTCTTTTGTATATCTATAGCGTTCTTAGTGTATCTTTACAGTGTTTGTGATTATGTAAACGCTTACATGAGCAGAAAGTGCTGAATCAAATCTCCATGCTGCCTCATCTGACCAAACTGACGTGAATTTTAAGTGATGGCAATCATAAATACATTATTCTATCAATATATTTTAGACCACATATCTTGATGTCAATAACGTGACAATATTTTGGAGACGACTGATTTCAGGAGATATTTATGTGCAAGACATTTTAAAGAAACAAAGTGATTGAAAAAATCTGGGCATTAATACATAATTTAACTTCGGTGTCTTTCTGGAGATTTCTGAGGTGCTTGTTTTTGAAGATTCATCGCCTGGCTTTGTGCCGTGGTTTGATGCAGAGTGCAGTGATTTATTTTCATTTTAATGCAAGATGATGACCATCGAGATCAAGGTAAAAAACACGTAAGCGAAAACACAATTCAGATTATCTAGTCCCATTTAACAATATCTCTATAAAGTGACATATAATCCAACTTTACTCTTAGGAACATGTTTTTAACCCCAGTTAACCTCCACCAGCTTTCACAACTCTAATACTCAAAAGCATCTGTCACTCAGTCACCAGGATGACACAGACCTCCTGAGGAGTGTGTGTCTGCGTGCATGAAGGCAAGTAAATGACACAGATGTCTGCTGAGTGAATTGTGCTGACTCATTCAGACCAGGCCACAGGAAACAACTACAGTATCAAAAGCATTAGAGCGCATTGGAAACTAATGTTGTTTTAATTGTTCAAACATTCTGTGCAACAACGTGTTTGTGTGTCTGTATGAGCATGTCATACCTTGCCCTCCCACTGCTGCAGTACTGTGCTCACGTCTCCCTCCTTAGCGTAGGCCCGTGCTGTGTGTCCCAAACCATTGGTCTGCAGGGGGTTGGCACCTGTATGCAAACATGCAATACACACACACAAATCGTTCATACATTAGAAAAAAAAATGTAATAACCTCTAGACACTCATAAAGAACAAAACAGAACAACATTTCTTTTTATAAAAATGTACCTATCTTTTATATCCTAAGTACAAGAATATGCACACAACACCTCAGCAGGAGGGTCGACACGTCGATCGAGAGAGTGAGGTTAGGGGTGAGAGGTCACATGGGTTCAGGGGTCACGGACACTGCAGTGAAGCAGGAGGGCCACGCAATGACCCTGTAGGGGGTTTCATATCTGCAACGCGTGCCAATAACACACACTTTGACCCTTACACCCGCACACCAACACCCTGGATTATTATACAATCTATACACACTGCAGGGTGATGCAGGTTGGGGGCCATCGCACACACTTCCACACAGCAGGAGGGGTCAAATGGAGGAAAAACTTTGTTAAACAGCAGATCTAAGCATAAATGAGGAAGAAACATATCACAGCATGTGTGAAGTGTGCCAGGACTGGACAGCAGCGGGCTTGTCAGTGAGGGTGGTTAGCAGTGCCTTCTGCCCTGACCTGTGCCACCGCTCTCAACCCAGAGTCACCAACACACACGTGCTTACACATGAACAAGTGTAGGTTTCCATCACATCGTCTACAACGGAGACAAAATGCAATGAATAATGGGAAGGAATAGTTTTTTGTTTATTCGTAAGATCAGCTACACATATGAAAAGCAGCCTTTTGTAAACAATCAAGGCCATTCAGGCAAAGTCAAAAACATTTAACATTTGAGATTTTGCAGAAACATGTTTACAATCCTCAAACTATGGTATAGAAAAAAACATGTCAAAACTCACATATTGTGTCAGCACTAGTAACAAAAATGTCGAACGATACGCAGCCCTATTCCTGTATTTACCAATACAGGTAACAAACAGCACTCCTGTTATGCATGGATTTCTCTGGACTGACTCAGACCTCACTGGTAACATGAAAAGATTAGTTGACTGTAAGTGATAAAACTCATTGTAGATATATTCAAGAGTATATGAAGGTCTCTACTGTGACCCTTCAGCTGACGAGGGCAGAGGTTTGTACTCAATCTGAAAATGATGCACAGAAACTACATTAGTGACCACGATACTGTGTGTACAAGATGTTGAATGGTGCATTAAGAACCAGATGACCCATTTGAAGTTTTTCTGAGTGAGCTACACTCACGAAAACTGTAACAGTGTATGTAATCAATACAAGTGCTGGTTGTTCCTTTGCTCTGAGCGCTGACCGCAGAGACTAATAATCACTGTGATGATTATCGATAAACCCCTAAATTTTGTGACCTGCTCACAAAGCTATCGATCCCGACTACAATACACCACCAACCCCCCCACTCCACCCACCAACCAAAAACATGAGGGAGGAAAGCAATAAAGTACCTTACCACACAACGGCAGCGACGGCAACCACAGACGCACACACGAGCGACAGGCACACCACACCACACCACGACAGCAACACACACAGTCACAGGCACTGGACATAATAAATAGCATCATTTAGGGCTTTAATATCAGGCCAACCCTCTGGGCCATAGCACTTTATAACAGGATCAACACTAACGACACTCACACAAACAGACACACACCCCAGCTGAACATTCACACAAACACACACACA
>NW_023340257.1:11780396-11780543 GCF_004916995.1 Morone saxatilis | reverse complement strand
CACACACACACACTCGCATACACAGGATCCCTTCATTAGGAGTGCTTTAGTTATGCCTATTAGGAATCCCCTCCTCTTTCCTATTTCCTCCTCCCTCTCTTTCAGTGCAGCTGGTGGGAGAGAGCCCCTGCTGGTCTTTGTGCGTGT
>NW_023340257.1:11779970-11780350 GCF_004916995.1 Morone saxatilis | reverse complement strand
TTAGTGTGTCCTTGTATCTGTATTGTGTGCATCTGTGAGCATGTGTGTCTCTTCTGGCCTCCTACCACCTACGGAGCCGTCCATTACCGAGTGTGCCCCTGGCCACGGGCCTGATGTGGAGCCTGGGGAGGAGCTACAGAGCCTCTGCAGGTAGCGTGAGGGACTGAGGGCCGAGGAGAGGCCCGGGGGCGGGCCTGAAGACTGTGATGGATGGAGATGCGAGTCGAGGGCCGGCTAAGGCCAAAAGAGCAAACCCACGGCTAGTAGAGTAACATGGACGCACACAAACACAGGGGAAATAAGGTATAAGATACACATGCAATGTGCACATACATGAAGGGAAGATGACACGCACACACCCAAATCCACAAAGATGTCCC
>NW_023340257.1:11768143-11779945 GCF_004916995.1 Morone saxatilis | reverse complement strand
AAGCTGTGGTAGTTAATAGGATTTTTGTAGTGATGGTAAGAAAAAAAAAGATGGATAGGAGCCCACGAAGAGGAAATGGATTGAAGAAAAAGACAAATGACACAAACTTTGTCGAGAATAATCAAACACTCATTAAAAACTTGTATAAAAGTTTTAATTAAGCGTCCATTCACACAGGATCACACATGCACATGGACAGTAATGTGTTTGTGATTGAAAGTCTGCGATGTCACGATCGTTATTGGCTGTGATGTCGGCGCCAACCCGGCAACGGCCCAGTCGGGTGAGGAACAACCCACCCCGTCTTTAATGTGATTATCTTAAAACAAATGTCTCTGCTTTGTGAAATTTCTTACCTTTTTAATTCAAAAATGCGACTGCAGAACATTTTATCGAGTTAGACGAAGTGATTTGTTTAAGCGTACAGAGTGCTTACAGACGCAGGGGTGAGACGGGCGAGACAGGCAGACAGCTTTGAATGCACCATCCATCATAAACATAAACAAGACATTAATACTAGCTTGTGTGTGTGTGTAGTGATGGTGGTTGGTGTTTGATCCAAAAAAATGTAGTGTTTTTCAGATTAAAAAGGCCTAAAAAGCAACAACTACAAATGATTCAAAAGGGCGTGTACAAACTTAAACATATCAAAAGGATGAAAGCATACATGAATATATGAATATTTTAATTAATGAAATGGGTGCTTGAGTGCACAAACACACACACATACACACTCACAAAGACACACAGACAGACAAACAACACATCCTGTGATTGTGGAGTTACCCCAAGGGCATGTTCTGAGCGGAGGTCACAGTTCAACTAGGCCGAGCTTGTTTAAGAGCTGCTCGCCTGGAAACTGAGGGGGATATTCTGCCCCGAGGGTCTACGAGTATGTGTGTGTGTGTGTGTCGGTGGAGCTGAGTCAACGACAGGTGCGAGTGTAATGGGGGTGAATGGAGAGGGGGTATGAACAAGTGATCAATTTCAAATGAGCTTTGTAATACTGTTTATATTACTCGGGGGTGGAAGCGTTAAGATGATGATACATGGAAAGCTTTTTAAAGCTGATAGAGATGATACTGCCTCCAGCTCCGAGGGCAGAATGAGTACCATTTTGTTCCGATTGCAGAGATCAAGGTACGGAGCCTGGCATGTGCCGTGATAAAACTGTTATCCTTGAATTTGTCATTTGTTTCCTCAAATTAATAAATTGTACAATATAATTAGTAATCTGTGCACATGAATCAACAATATACAAACAATCTTATCCCAAAGAAGCACAGTGACAAACACAAACCTGTGTATATCCATGAATCTATGCATGCAAAACACAAGTTTATCTATTTATTTATTTGTTCTTGCAGTTTTCCCTCATGAGGGATGGACTCTCCTAAGCAAGGGGCAAAAATCCTCCAACTTCTTCCCCTCTCTCTCTCTCTGTATTATAGGTGGTCAGGATGGAGCACATCAATAAAATAACATGACCCTCCATAAAATCAAGAACACTTATTAGTCAAGAAACTGATCCTACTTTCATATTTCTAAAGATTTTCACTATTTTTTAGGGGCATTAGAGAATCAACTCATACCACCACGATGTAAAACTGCAGAGTTGTTATGCGAACTGTAGGAGCAACTAAAAGTGTAGATATCTAGACCCACAGAGGTCCCGGTTAGTCTCTAAAGTGGGAATAGGGATGAGGTTGGGGAGGGTAAGGGGGGACGTACCAGCCTCAAGCAGCATGCTGACGGTGCTTGGGTCATCAGCCAGCGTGGCGTAGTGAAGCGCTGTGCAGCCACGAAAGCCGGCCCTGCTGCTGAGCCGGCTGCTGAATTCATCCTCTCTGGACACGAGAACTGCAGGGAGGGACGGAGAGCAGAGAGGAAAGATCAGAACAAAAGATGGCATTTTTCTATTGCAGAACATCCACTGGTTGACAGGGAGAAATTACACATACAAAGCCTGCTGCTTTACAAAATTTCTTCAGATGATTTCTAGCACAAAGAATAAAAAAGAAAAATGTGTTCTTTAAATAAGTTTAGACTCAAAATGGATGTGACAAAATACAACTCCAATCTGAGATGTAACCAGACTACTTTGTGGAGCTGAGCAGAATAATGAATTAACAAACAACTTTATCTAGAAATGTTTGAGCCTCTAAACCTGGAAGAACTTTCTTTAATTCATTCGCAGTCAACGCTAAGACTGGAGAAAGTGTGACAATGATACCGCTGCAGACTACAAGATTGTCTTTCCTGTTTCCAGCTTCAGAAGAGTTGTTCATTTTCACAGATTTAAGCTCAACTGTCCAACACGATAGGAACAATACAAGTTGTGTTTTAGGGTCTCCTTTGCTGTGCTCCTTACTAATAATAGAGATAGTCTATCATTCTCTCCTTACTTCTCTTTTTCATAAGAGCACTCATCTCGTGCCACTCCTCCATCATCCATTTTTATTTTTTCCGCCTCCTTCCTCTCCTCCTCGGTATCCATCAATTCCTTTCATCACGCGCACCCTCTTCTTCCATCCCTCCCTTCCTCCCTCCCCGCTCCCTCTATCCCAATAACTTTGTCTCATCCATTTCCTGACTTCCTCTCCCTCCCTCATCATCCCACCCATTTCCTTCAATCTCTCCCTCCCTCTATCACCCCTCCAAAACATCCACATCTTCTTCCTTCTCCTCCATCTTTAACCTCCCCCTCACTCCATCTATCCCTGCTCTCTACCTTCTTCCCTTCCGCTCCCTTTCTTTCACTGCCTTCCTCTTTTCATCCTTCCTTCATCAGTCTTTCCCTTCCTCCATCCATCCCATCTTTTTTTCTCTCCTCTCTCTCTCTCTAAAATCTCTGGGCAGTCTCCTCTCTGCCAGTGTACTGTTTGTGCTTGTGTGTGTGTTGGTGTGCTGTCGTGTGTGTTGTGTGATGCAGCAGCAGAGACCAGGCGCGGCCGATAATCAATAGCACCAATACAAGCGTGGCACAGGCCCCTTAGGCCCATCCATCCAGCGTGCGCTGGAACGCTTCCCCACGCTACGCGGCCCCACGTGGACGCCAAACCTGACACGCCATCATAAATGCTCTGCAATATACATATCCCATATAAAGTATGTCTGCAGAACCCAACACAGACAGGGAGGGGGTAGCGATGTGTGTGTGTGTGAAGAGCCTGTGCCATCCTGTCGCCGGGTTTTGTGCGAGCCTCCGGAAGAAAACAAATAAAACACACAACCCGTCCTGTTCGTTGTCACCGACTAAAAATAAATACTAACGGACGAATGAACGTGTACATATATGCAATCTTTATGCAATCATAGATGTCTCATATATCGGTTGAACACTTAGGTTCATATGTGTAATATAGGAAACCACACAGCAACATGGCGCATGATGATTAACACAATCAGTCTGCCAAGTGGGTTTTCTGTTTTTCACCTTCCAGTGAGTGATGCCTTTCTCCCGCGAGGTGTCGTAAACGTTGTTGAAGTGATCTCCGGCGTTTGGGGTGCGGCACAGGCTTCGAGCAGAACCTTCACCACGGCGACGTGGAAAACAACAAAGGACACAGAACAGCGTTCAAATACGTGTAATAATGTAATGTGCAGATTTTCTACGCGTTTTAATTCAGTATTTACAGCCTGGTCAGAATATTAAAGATATATCCCAGTCTGTGGGTTGGTGATATGGAAGTCTTCTAATCACAAAATGTGTACATTTTATAATTGTTTATAATCAACAACATATGGTGATATTAGTACATCACTGGTTATAGAGTAGTATCTGAGGGTCTCTCATTTTTGCTGAATCCTGTAAAAATTCACATCACAGTGACGTCACGTCATCCCAAATAGCTTTGACCTTAAGAGTTCCCTTAAGTTTCTCTCGATCCCTAAAAAGAAACGTGCTATATACATACACAGATGGCAGTGCAAACCATCTAATTCCTCAACTGACAATGAGCTGCTTTCACCTGATTCTGCTGCTTCCTAAACATGTACGACATGTGCACAGTGAAGGGGCCAAGGGTCGGGCATGTTTCCGGCGCTGTTCTTGTTGTGGTGTTTGTGTGTAGCCCTTCATTGGAGCGTACCGCCTTATAGAACAAACACGAGTACCTCGGCAACACCACTCACTGTGACCCAGCGGACATTCCAGGTACCGTCTCTCCGTCTACAGAACACACTCACACTTTACCACCATGAACGTGAGCAGTGGCTTTGACATTGAGAGACAAACACATGAACACACAGAAAAACTAACCGGCTAGTCTGTGCCGAATGAGAGCGAGAACGGGGGCGATGGCCGAAACATGAACCCTGGCAGTACGCTGCTGGCTGTCATTAAACCTGTGAGTATGTAATGCAGCCCGAGAGGGAGCGATGGATCATTTTCAGCTAAATGGTTATGGCATGGCGGCTGAAAGGGCTTAAATGGAGCAAAATGATTATTCATAAGAGGATGGGGTGGACTCCATTTTTAGAGCAACTACAGTTGACCACGTAACAGACTACAGCTTCCCTGTGTTCCAAAAAACGAGTATTGGCAGGAGGTTTGACGTCAAGAATGATGGAGCAACTGCGTAAGTCAAGTTCTGATGTTACACTAGAGTCAATTTAAAGGTGAGGAATGAAATTAGACATCCTGTTCACCTGATACAGCAACAGAAAGTCTGGTTTAAAAAGAAAGTCATTAGATATTTCAACAGGACAAAAACGTGTTCAAAATATAAAACATTGTGTATTTGACAACAGACTAAGATATCTGAAGCATGCATCATTAAATGCAAACAGGGATGCAACCAACATTTTGTTGACTTTTTTTTTTTTTTTTTTTTACTTATTCCTCTATAAAACGTTTATCAGAAAATAATGAATAATGCCCACAGCAGAGCGTATCGTCCAAGCAAATGACTCCATCAGTAAAATATATCAGCTGAACTAAAGAAAACCCAGAATAAGAACGAGACAAATTTTGCCTTTACCCATTAACATAATTACAATCTGACTTTGGGAGTTTGTGCCGTCACTACAGTCCATGTGTGTTCCTGTGGGAGAGCGAGGCTGAGAACAGCCTAGCCAGGTCTTTGTGTCTGACCTTGCTGAGGGGGTATAAAGGACTATAGGGGGGTCCCCTTTTGTTACTGTATCACTGTGGCTGGGGGCGGCAGGGGGGCCGTGACCCACGGAGGGCTCTCCTCTCACCCTTGCAAGCACTTCTACAAACACATCGATGCATCCTCCGAGACACATACAGACACACACAAACTCCAACTATGGCCGGTCACACGAGGCTGGGCAGGACTGTGTGAAGAAATTAGATGGTCTGAAAAGGGTTAATGGCATCAGAAAGGTAAACATGAAGGGATAAAGAGAGGAAAATTGCAGAGAGGAGGAGGAGAAGGAGGAGGAGTGGATGAAAGGAGGGAAGTGCAACTACAAAGATGAAAGAGAGGGAGATTTAATTACACAGGATAGTGCTAAAACTAATGAGCTTTTGAAAACAGTTTATAGTTTTACTAATCAACTGATGATCAAGTGGCTAACTTTATTTGGGACATTTAGGAGGAGAGTTGCAGCACTAATTTGAGGCCAAACTGAAGGCATGCAGAGGTTAATTAGGTTAAACTCTCATTTTAAAGGACTGCGCCAAAAGTTGAAATTACAGACTTCCTACGGACTTCCTAATACGAGATTATTTTACTTTCACAGCTAAACGAAGATAAAATGTGTGTTGAATGAGGAGGGAGTTACCTTGCTGCTGACTTAACATCCTCATATATAACATAGTCTTTAACTTTTTTTGTCAGTCTTGTGCCAATTGTGTTGACCCTCAGTGACTCTCTATATATGTATATGTAAATATATAGTCAGCATTTTGTTGAACTGGAACATCCTCATTTTTTTTCCTGCAGTGCAGAGATTTAAACCATTATTCAAACCGCTACAGTCGGTATTAAAATTACATTAATGTAATCTGTTTCAGAGCTGAGACGGAGTTTCTCTTCTACAGAACAGATGTTTCAAATATGGACAATCAGTTTAAGGATGTTCTTCCTGCTGTACCACCATCGAGCTCTTTTACTGAAAGCTTTAAATAATGACCACTGTTCACTTAACCAGCCGGTGCTGAGGCTGCTAGATTTAACCTTCCAGCTCGTGCCGAGGTTTGCCAGCAGGGGACTGGTGTTACTGCTGAGGGCTGGTGTTGGTTTCTCATCCTTGCCCTGGAGGGAAGACAGGAAACAGACACTTCCGTCTCTCCTGGGCTATAATAGACACCCGAGCCGAACTGACCATCCATGTCTCTGACCACCTGGTCCAGACGCTGGACCTCACTTGACCTCATCTCACCCGGTGAACACCTGGGGTCAGATAGATGCCAGGAAGAGAGGTTCACTGCACAAAGCGACTTATTGTACTTTATTGTAGCTAACACTAACAGACATTTTGAGTGGTGGTCAAGATGTCATTTTATTTAACTGCAGTATATATGGTAGGTCTAAAATCGTAAGTAGAGCCCGACCAAAATATCGGTTGGCCGATATTTGCCTATTGCTGACATATCGGTATTGTGTTGTATCTGCTTAAATGTCATCGGATATGCGCCGATATTAGCATAAAACAGCTAGAATGGTTGATAATGTAGTATATGTGTTTATGTTAAATTATTATATTCTTGTTAATTATTACATGTTTGTATGGTATTTAGTGATTAGCTTAAGAAAGCAGCCTTCTGAGTACTCTAAAGTCGGTATCAGTATCGATCGCAAAAACTTGTAAGTAACCATGAACGTAAAAAAAAGAGAAAGAAAATAGAAAAACATGTTTTCAAATATTGTAATGAGGTATACTTTGAATTGATGACCCACAAAAAAGATGAGGTTGATCGTGTAACAAAACCGCAACAAACTTGACTTGTCACACAGGCTGCTACTATTTAATAATAAACTAGTCAGAAGATCAGTTTTAAAATATTACAGGGAGAAATGGCAGAAACAGACACGGTGGACTGGTGAGATGAAGAGCTGCAAGGAAAGGAGAAGAAAGCTTTAGCAGAACACATGATGGTTGAAAATCATTACATGAACCCTTTAATGTGGCACAGGGTGGAATAGCCTTGTTGTTCATTATATTATCAGTGAGGGAGTATGTTTTTATTGTGCATGTAAAACAACAATATCCCATAAGGTAACTGACTCTGTCTCTACATCAGACACAATCGTGTTCCATCGTGACCAAATGATAATATTTCACTCTGGTGATTTCCACCATTATTCAGCTAATCCCGATCCCAAACCCATAATCCCACTCCACGCCACTCTCTCTCCACATCTAAACTATTCTCTCCTCTCTTTCCCAACGACCTCATCCACTCGTACCACCATCCCTCCGCTTTTCCCCTCGTTTTGTCCTCCTCCCTCCCATCGAGTCACTCGGCCGACAGGTCGGAACGGTCAACAGGCGTTACACTCGGCTGAGCGCTCATTGTGCACGTGAATGCGGCGAGGGAGGGATGGAGGGAGAGAAAGAGAGATGGAGATGGGTATTGTGTGTTAAAGAGTGCAAACAGTGGGCCAGGCCCTGCGCCTCCCTGATTTAGCCCCACATCAAAGCTAAGCAAACACACGCCCCCCTGAAGTCTCACCCTTAATTCTTCCACACACCCCTCTACTCCACCCTGATTCTCTCACACAGCCGCACCCCGACCCCTGAACATGAGTGAGACCGCCTGGTGGACGCAGTCAGTGTGGTGAAATCCTCTGCCTCTTGAAACATAGTTATCACTTCTGGTCTGGGAAAATATAAATACAGCGTGAGGGAGGGGTGAAGTAATTCAACAATAAGATCCACACTGACATTCTAGCTACGGGCGAAACCTTGTTCATGAGTAATGTTCCCTGTGTTTTCACTTAACGGCCGCAAATAAAGTTGTGTGCGACTGAGTAATAGGCAGTTGGCCTGTAAGATATTTGGTATAAACTCCCCTTGTTTGTGAGTTTGTGCGCACATTCACACGTGCATCTTCACTTGTGTGTGTGGATATAAGTGTGTGTGTGTGTGTGTGAGAGAGACGTGTGTGACTGATGTGTGTGAACCGATGTTCTGTCTTCCCTGCAGCAGTGACGGCTCACTGGGGGGTTGGAAGACGGGATTAAACACAGAGGAGTGTCACTGCCTCGCTGAGTTATAGCACTCATAACACACACACAAAACAGTGCAGTGACACACACACAGACAGTGTGTATAAAGACAAATACACGTACAACCAAATTTGTATCCAAAAACACATGACATACATCAATGTTACACACAGACAATCACTCAACACACGTCATGGAAATATAAAGACATGCTGGAGCGAGTAGAAGAGAGTGCAACTAAGTATTTTCATTCACTTCTAATCATTTTTACGACTGATTGATTATCGTTTAGAAACCGTCAAAAAAATGGGAACAATGCAGGGTGGTTGTTTACAAATCACTTGTTTTGTCCAAAATCCAAAGATATCCAGTTAACAGTCACATTTAAGGAGCTGGAATCAGCTAATTAAAACTATTAACAATTTATCAAAAACTGCTGTCATTTAACTTTCTGTCAATCTACTAATCAATTAAGCGCCTCAACACTTCAATGTATTATAACACATTAATATAAAAATCATAATCCAAACTTTTAAATTAGCACAAATTAAAGGCTGAAACCTGAAACACAGAAACATTGATTACAATAAGAAAATGTCCTATTTCTTTTCTTTCTGCTACAATCACACACGGTTCTAGTACTAAAGATTTTAGCAGCATTCATTCAAACTATCTCACGAACTTGAGGAAAGAGCCACTGTAACCCTGAGATTTATGGTAAGCTCACTTTAAGCTATTTTGATATTCAAATTTCACATTACGCTTCTCACGGACACATGAGGCCCTTGAACAAAAAAAAAAAAAGTGACCAAACGATCCTGATGGAGGGAAGAAAGAAGAAAAAGAAGCCCTGTAAATTGGATTTGGCCCGGCCTTAACCTCGGCCCCTCTCTGTGTTGTCGTGTGTGTTCTGGGGGCCAGGAGGCTAATTTAATTTGTTGGACAGAGAGATGGGGGGAAACGGGTAAAGACCGTCTGTCAGTCTGAAAGTCGCACTTTGCACTTCTGAAGACCTACTGTAACAACCAGACCCTAGGACATGGATGACATATGCTCACACGCTCACTCATGCGGACAGCTGCTTGATACCTAAACACCACGTTGCTGTTACATATGCTCAGTGAGGTTTAGCTGGTTGAAGACGCCACACAAACCTGTGCTGTCGGTTCATGGCGGCCACCATGAGAGCAGTCCAACCTAAGCGGTGGCGGTGATTTGGGTCGACCCCCTCTTTTAACAGCCTGATGGAAAGAAGAAACAAAAAGTGGTTGTAACTTCAAACGAGCATCAAAATCAATATAAAGAATAAGGCGGCTGAAACAAGTGTCCATTTATTAGTGCTGTCAAAACAGTCGTAGTTGTGTATGTTAGCGTCTTACTGGCATATAATGATGTAAGAACAACAACGTGGGAGTTAAAGGGGAAAAATCCCGGCCGTCCATCTGCTTGTGTGACTGTATCAAAGACCTGCCTTGTTAGACACACCAGCATGAAACCAGCTCATGATGTCTTTGTCTTTATCTGAAGCCACTTGCTCCTTGACCAGTTAATGTGTCTCTGTGTGCGAGCCAGGTGTGTGTTGAGCTTTCTGCCTGAGGCTATGACATCAGGTACTAGAGTGGCACAGTCTTTAGGTGTGTGTGTGTGCGTGTGCGTGTAAGTGATCTGTCTGTCGTCTCGTGCTGAGCAGGCAGACAGTGTGTGTGTTTACAGTCAACACGGTGGCCTCTGTCTAGGTCTGCACTCAGCTCTGATTCTCTCTGGCTCTGTTTTCACTGCCTGGTTTGCATGCGAGGTCCAGGATCATGGTTTGGGCAGAGAAAATGGCTCACCGCAACAGCTACGTCTGAGCTTTTCAGTAGCTGTTTCGGTTCAGTCAAAACCCGAGAAGCTCTTAATACTTTAATTTTACTAGAGGGGACATCGTAGGAAGGCAGAGCTTTTGCATTTCACAGAATAATACAAGGCAGAATTGGATGGAACAGCATTGTAGATGAGCTGTGGTCCATGAGGAGGAAAAGGGCTCAAGTCAATTAGGTCAGACTACATGAGGAGGATCGCAGAGTCGTCATCTCTACAATCAGAGGTGACAATATGCTTGAAGTTTCAGACATTTTTGGTTCCGTTTTCTGTATTTGTGAAGTGAACAAGAACATCTGCAATTAAACCAGACCTTAACAATGGGTTTATCAACCTAAAAGTCTTTAATGCAGGTTTTACTACGAGCTGTAAGAGCACAGAGACACAATTCTATTTCACAAGCTACGGCTGCAATAAAACTGGAGGGAGAATATTAGCTTTTTCCACCAATAACATTTCCAGATCCACAAATATTGGATATAAGCACAAAATATGAGCCAACAGCAGCTTCCAACCCTAAAAATGTCAGCATCGCTATCAGCCTCCAAAAACCCTTACGAGTGGAATACGCTTCTTAATGGTAAAGCCTGGGCCTCGTGACAGCACATCAACTTCATAAACGATGTTAAAACGCTGTCACGGGATTATAAATGGTTTCGCCACACAACTGTAGTACAACTGCTTTTATAAAGGCTGTGTGAAAACGAGACCTCCATCCTCTTCACTGGCTCTCAGCAGACACACCCTGACACTCTACCACGACTATAAACTAAACCCAAGCACTTAACACATCTGTGATCTGCTGACTGGCTGTCTCGCTGACTGTCTCGCTGCACTCTCACCTTCACCATCTGCCACATGGGCACAGGTAACCCAACCCGGCAAATGGAGACACACACGGATAAACACATGTACGATGTGCTCATACACACTGGTACAGACCGAACGACACACTGGATACGTACGAGCACAGATTTAACACACATTAACATTGTTATTGCCCCCAAGGTGAATAGCATGACGGATGAAATCCAGCCATCCAACGCTATGTTGTGCTAATATATTACCAGGCAGATTGTACTTTAATATTTTGGTGTCGCAGCGAACACCTCCGTCTGTTTTCTTAATTGATAATTATCAGCAGAATAGATGGGACCAAGAAGTACTAAAAGTACACCGACACTACTGACGTACTCCTTTTTGGGCGGCTCTGGTTCAGTCTCTGAGTGTGCAGGACAATTATAGGGAGCTATTTGAGTTTAAGATCAGCGTCAGACAAAAGGCACATTTTAATTTATGAAAATAAAAAAATAAAGAATAAAACTCAAGGCACACAGATGAAATGGAGCTGAGTGTTCGAATGTCCTACAAACAAACAAACACACACCTCCTCAGCACATTTACACACAGATGGTTCTCTCCTTCCACCTGGTGGTTGTTGGCGGGATTACACATACAGGTAATGTAACTGGTTACTTTCAGACTGCAGATGATCCTGGCTGGTTTGTAAACTGCCCTCAGCAGATGATCTGTGACTTGTACAAGACTATAAGCTCTGAACAACACTAAGCAGCAGAAGATGATGGTTCATTCAAAGAGTATGTATGTATGTGTGTGTGACCAAAAACGCAGAAAGAGCTCACAAGAAAACTGTAAACTGTATGTATGCAGACCTCGCACAGGCTGAATATATGACACATGTTTACATTATATCAATATTAATGTTTAATATCTATGTGTATACATGTATATCTGTTCAGTCATCATATTATATATACATATTATTATTATATTATTATAA
>NW_023340257.1:11752647-11768118 GCF_004916995.1 Morone saxatilis | reverse complement strand
AATATTATATTATTATATTATATACTGTTATTAACAATAACACTCCACTCATATCACATATTGACCATTCTTGCAACTACGACTCTTTGCACCTTACCTCCTAACTTTTATCTTCTATCTAAGTTTTATTTATTGTGTATTTTATTGTATATTTTAATGTACCTGGCTGCTATGACAACCCAATTTCCCTTCGGGGATTAATAAGTTATCTATCTATCATCTATCTATTATCCTATCTATATTTATCTATCTGTCTGTCTGCTCTGTCTTGTCTGTCGGTCTCCCGTCTGTCCCGTATCCTATCTATCTTATCTAACTAAATCTCTACTTTCTACTGACCAGCAGTCCCATACAGGTTGACAGCTCACATTATTATGGATTTAGCTTTAGCCGGGATGCGAGACCACTTATGATTCCTCTTACTCAAGTAAATGCGCGATTGAAATATAGGGGTCCAGGCTTAAATTGACAAAGCCTAAAAGTATCACACTATATCTTGATTTAGGTATACAAGTATTACGTGGGGATATAATTCTCTGACACAAAACATTAGTTATCGTACGATAGTACAAAGTAAATTGGTATAATTTAAAAATTATTAAATTACCAAAATCCTAAACAACCATTGTGGTACTATATAGCTATCATATAGCGTAGTATACTATTATACCTAGGGACTATACATAATATATATATATATATACACATACACATACATATATATATATATATATATATATGTTATATATACACATACATATACATATATATATATATATATATATGTTTGTTATCAATATCACACACTAGTTCTCTACTGATTTTAACTTTAAAAAAAGAGAAATGATATATCTTTATAAACTTTAGCTGACATCTTTATTTAAAAATAATCCACCCAGGTAGTTCTTCCTTTCCTCTAAAGCAGGAACTGCATTAGTACTATCGCTAAAGCTCCACTTCATCATCAACCAGCATCATCATCAGGACTAATGCAGGTGTCCAGTGGTGCAGTTTTATCTAATAAATCCCAAACTGCAGGTTCCACTGTCATCATGACAAATAAAGATAATATCTGCTATTCTCTGGTGTAATAACTCTATTATTAAACGTTTACATGTAAAACACCAACCAACTACACAGTCTTACTACAAGCTCTCTGAATCATGCGGCTGCCAGTGGACAGAGCCTTCTCTGTGCTGTGCTTCTATATATATATATACAGGCCTGTGAAAGATGTACTATAAGAATACATATTTAGTATAAAAGTGGACAAACATTACGTACTGCGGACATAAAAATAAAGATAACATAATAAAGACTGTGTGTTTGGTACCTGGCCACATCTTGAGAGTTGTTGGTCCTTGCTGCCTCCAGAAGAGCATCACCTTATTATAGCAGAAACAGAGACAGACAACTTTACAAACACTGTTTCTTTTTAAAGCTTAACTCAGTTTCTCTGTGATCTTGAATGTCTTTTGTGCCTCAACCGACAGCTGACTGAGTTTACCTTTGTTATCAGTATCTTTCTTCAGGCAGAATGCCACGGCTGCAGCAGACAGCACACCGGCAGAGGCCACTCCTGCCCGGCTGGCTCCTCCACCCGTCCCCCGGCCCTCTCCTCCTCCTCCTCCTCCTCCTCCTCGGCTCTCCTCCCAGTACTGGTTACTGTTGCGCCCCCTGCTGGCCAGAGCTGCCCAAGAGCTGCGGCGGTTCTCCAGGTTGGACAGCCATCTAGGGGCGAGGTGGTGGTACTGCACCGACGGGTTCACACTGGTCCCACTGGTGTCCTCAGCTAAAATACCCTTTCTGGAGACCCGGGAGGTGGACACGATGGGGTTGCGGTTGGTCTCCGGCGGTGTGTCCCGGACGCCCTGGCACACGGCCCCGGTGGCGCTGGTCTGGAGGACGCGGCTGCACGGCGACAGGCTGCGCGACCTTCGCGCAATTAGCCTGGTGGGAACGGATGATAACATGGCGATAAACTCACCGAAAACGAAGCGGGGGGTGACACCGTCAGTCTGGCAGTAACTCCAGAGGGAAGGGGGTACCCTACAGGCCGGGGACACTGCGGTATTCCCGATATAACAGCCGCTATACCTTAATTCACAGGCAGCTAATAACAGCAAGACGAAAACAACCGTTTCACCTCATCCCAGCGTGGATGTCACCAGAACGTGCGGTGCATCTCGGGAAATGTTGTTTTGCTAGAAACGTCTGTGTCAGTTGCTATGGCGAGATGAGAGGGCTATCTCGTACATACTTCCGTGTTCGCTTTATTCCAGTTAACTGCAGTGGGTACTGTGTAGTGAGTGGGTACTCTGTAGTGAGTGGGTACTGTGTAGTGAGTGGGTACTCTGCGTAGGTGAGGGTGGTACTCTGTAGTGAGTGGGTTTTATTGTTATGTTTCAATGTCGGCAAAGAGATATCGAAAGAGCCTCGAGACAGAAAAACAGTTAATTTACGGTTGACCCTCTTGTGCGCATGCGTGTTGTTGCCAAGCGCTAACGGTTACTTTCGCCGTTTCTTGCCTAAAACAACCGCTTTATTACACGATGACTGTCCATTATTTACTGTTTTCGGACAGGACGGAGCTGCTTCGGTTGTCTGGTGGTTTCGTATACACATAAATATGATGACAAGCGGTTGTATTGTCAGTGTACGTGTGGTGGTTCATCATGGCCGCCAGGTGGCATCAAAGCACAGTGAAATGATGTGGTGTTGGCTGCACAGTGCACAGGAGGGGAAATGTTTCGGACATAATATTGAGAATTGCTGGATAAATCAATCAATTATCCTCATTTAATCAGGCGAATTACCATAGATAGAGAGTCGACTCTAAACCACTGAGAAACACAGCTTTTAAAAGAACACTGCCCTTTAATTACAATATAAACCATTCATTCTTTCCTCTAGTGTGTCAGTCCTCTTATCTCATTTAAATGATTCAAATAGGCCTGTGTTTCTCAACATCCTCCTCTTTCATTTGTACATGTTTTATGTTGAGAAGGAATAAAATATTAGCATGCATGCACAAGTGTCACACTTAGACAGCGTATTATTGATGATATTGATATTATTGATGCACCGTGGGCCATTCTCCCCAGTGTAAACACACTTACAGTGATAATGTCTATCTGCTTTATTGTGATGGCAAAAGAGTGACAGAGGATAACAACATTAATGACTGTGAAAAACCTGATGGACTTGAAATGGTTTAAACAGGAACAACAAAAGTGGACTATCACACACATGCTAAAGCAGGGCTGTTGCCATTGCAGTTGCTCAAAGTTGAGAGGAAACAGGTTGCATGAATTTATTACTTCCTGCACAAGAACTCTAGCCTGATATTTCTGATAAAAATATATCAGCTTGTCTTGAAAATTGTAACAAAACTGCATTTTGAGAGCGTCTTGCTTCACATGAGAGGTTTGTGTAGATTTTTCTGAGAAAATTTGATGCAGCAGCAGCCAATTATGCAGACAGGAATTGTTCATATTTAAAGCAATGGTACATCAGTTAAAGAAATAAAGACCCTTTTTATTTATAGGAGGAACAGCTGGGGGGCGGATTGTTCTGAAATCTGATTGGCCTACTACTTGCATATGAGGTTACCACTACAGATACAGTGTATTCCAGGAAAAAATAAGTAACACAGTGTTGCTGATAATGCCATTTTCTTGTCACTGAAATTCAATCAAAGCTAAAGCTCAAACTGCACCCAGCAGTAGGCCTCCCACAGAGCACTAGCTGCAATGTATTAGGTATGTTGTATGCTGGCAGCTGGCAGTAGGCTTACAGTGTCTCACCACACATGAATCATGGACATCACGTTCTGCCAACTTAAATCCACTGGCACCTTTACCAGCCATCTCATCTAAATGCTGCAGGGCTGTCAGTCAGGGTTTGTTTGTTGGGGTTTTCTTGTGCTTTAATTGATGGTTAGGGGATGACACGCAGCGAAGGGCCACATGCTCAGCCTTGGCACACAAGGCGCCAGCTCTAGCAGGTCAGCCACTTGTTGCACCCCAATGGATTCGCTATTGTAGACACCTGACAGTACGTTAATTCTCCCCAGAAAACACTAACCTGCCGATATGTATTGGCTCATATCTGTTTCTAAAACATTTTTAAAACCTCACTATTGATCTCAACAACAATGAGATTATGTAATAGCTGATATTTGTGTTCTTGTCCTTTTTTCACAGCAGGGGAATCACAGGTGGAGCTAATGACTAATACTTATGGCTCTGTTCTAGCAGTCATTGCAATGTAATGCAGCAGTTCATTATCTTATTACACTTGAGTTTATCACGTCAAAATGCTGCTCAACTCTAGTTTCACTTAACAGTTTTCCCCGATGCCCCCCAGTTTGGGAATAACTGTTTCAGGAGGTCAGAGGTCAGTAAACTTTTTTTTAAATTTAGTTATTAATACCCAAAAAGCTGCATTGCTCCTGTGCAAAGCAAGTGAGTAAAGTCCACGTTTGCAGGAAGGGATCACAGCTAAAGTTATTCTGTGATGGGTGTACATGCATCCACTGTAGATTAGACAGTAAGTGACTGTGGATCAGAGTGGTAGGCTAAGCACGTTGGCTGCACTAAAGTACCCGTCAACCAGCACAGAAAAAAAGGTGTACAGCCTATTTGTGTTTCATATCTACAAAACCAAAGGTGCACCTCCGATTATTTGGGCCTCAGGATGTCGTGAGAACACCCACAGATCAAACTGAGTGAAGGAGGCCGATAATGGGCTTACACACTCCAAGATGAAAGGAGGGAGAGTGATGAAACAGGACAGGCTGAGTGAAAATAGATGGAGACATGAGGCAGAGACAGGGAAGCAGAATCTAACAGACACATGGTGACAAAATATTGCATTATAGGACATTTATAAGACGTGTATTGTCCTCAGTAGCAGCGACTTTATACCTCTTGTAAATGACAACTTGAGCAATGAACAGTGCATGAGGAAGCATAACAAAAAATACTTTACACGTCAGCCTACAGGAGCCATGCGCGCTCCCGATGCTCCGTGAACTAACTAGTTTACAAAAAGGTGCCCGTGTGTGGTGTGATAGCGCGGATTGCGTTCAAATACTGTCAGGAATATGAAAACGATCCACAAACAGAGTGACCATACAGGAGTCACCTGCATGTTTTTAATCTTCCACCGCATGCAGCGTCTTACTGATGAATCCTTCATAAAGGAGTGCTTGAAAATAGAGTTTAAAGTTTTACACTCACAATGTAGGTCTCTTCTCCTTCCACAGCTACCTGTAAACTGGCAGACCATGTTTGACATAAATAAATGTACCAAATGGGAGCCAGTTGCTGAAATCTCTAAACAGATCTGAAATGCTTCCAAAGTTTGTGCTACGCCTTCAGTTGTTTTTATCTACAGTTCAATGGATAGATTTCATACACCACTATTACATTACTGTTGGTGCAACCAAAATTATTGTGTTCCCATTAACAAAATATCAACATATTATGTTCCCAAAATGTTACCTACTCAAATTCTATCAATTCAATGTGACCAATAACATAAATTAAAGCTGTACTCGATGTATACCAAAGCAAACATGTCAATAACGCTAATGTTACCACCTGTTTCTGATTAGGGTTAATTGGCTAAAGTGTTATCTGTTCTCAGTTTGCAAGAAATGTGCTCTGCTAGTGGTTAAAAACTCCAGTGAGCCCCTTTAAAAGTGTTTCATAAAGCACCAATCAACAACAACGTGAAGCACTTGCAGCATTAAGTAATTACAACAGGCATACATAGCACTATTTATCATTCAAGTTTTCATTCGGCTATAACTTTACAGCTCAAGCAAGATGAAGGGGGAAAAGTTGAAGGGACAAAACGTCCTTAGGGCAGAGCTGGGAGCCGTACGAGGAGCCCGTAAAGGCAGCACAGGGAGGCGTTTCCACTGTAGCAGCCGCTGCGTCGCCTGCCTGCTCAGCCTGATTCCCCCTCCCATCCACCTCCTCCTCCTCCTCTTCCTCTTATTTCTCACCGACCGCATCCCCTCCACCACCTGCCACAGCAGCGACGCAGCGATGGAGAGCTGCTGCGAATTCATTTAAAGCCCACGGAAGAGGACCTGAGGATTGAGAGACTGAAAGAGAAAGAGCGAGAGATACAGGCTGAGGTGAAGACAGACACAGAGGTAGACATAGAGGAAGAGAGAGGAAGAGAGAGAGAGAGAGAGAGAGAGAGAGAGAGAGAAAAGGCAGAGTGACAAGCAGGAACACAGAAACATATGGTTTGTCTGATGAGCGGCTGTTTCTGAGGAGGACCCGGGCTAAAACTTATCCAACCACGGCGATCGGCTGCGAGGCACATTTTGATTCGTCCATCTCATTTTTGGACACTTCTTTGCCTTACATACATATATATTTTGCGTGCTCTCACCTGTGCGAGGCTGTGGCTGATCAAACACCTCAGATTAGTTTGTGCGCGGCTGGATTGCGGCTGTTGTAACCTCCCTGTACGCGCACACATCCACACGCACACGGATCATCACAAGACGCGGCGCAGCCCTACAAAAGCTTCTTGCGAGGAGGAAATTGAATTAGACAAGTTCTATCCCCACAGCACAGGAGGAGGACAAGAGTGGCTGGCTCTCGGCTCTCCCTTCATTTGTTCACCGGCTCATCGTGCCTCCTGCGGGCCCACCAGGAGTCTCTTATACCCCCTCTCCTCTCCTCTCCTCTCCTCTCCTTCTCCCCCCCCCCTTCCCCTACACCGGTAACCATGTCTGGACAGACTGTGACCATCCCGGACGACCGGGCATTTGCCAGCTTCAAGGCGGAGTGTCTGTGCGAGGAGGGCTGGAGTATGAACTACAGCAAAGGGGGCATCACAGTGTGGAGCCAGGGTCTGGAGGAGGGGAAGTCCGTCCACAAAATTAAGGTAAGACTGTTTAACCAGCCCCCCTCCTAGAATATGTTCAATTTAATTTAAACTTAATTCAAACTAATTCCAGATAAAAGACTGGACCTACAACAAAGAGTGCATCGCTTTCTATAAAGTAGCTTACTTGACACATAACAAAGCTTTACAGGAATAATAGAAAGTAGTGAGCAGTCATTTGCAACACAAAGGGAAAGCGAGGAGAAAGGAGAGCCTGTTTTACTGTATAATACAGTTGGCAGTGAATCTAAATTCCCATATGATTTAAACTGCTGACATGCTTTAACCACTGCGCTTTGCTGCATGGTAGTTGCAGGGGCTTCTGCAACCCACTTACAGCCTGTTACATTTAAAGCAAATGCATTTGGATGACACAGCATCCTGTATGTTGTCCCTCTGCAAGCACATAAACAAAAAATCGCCCCAGTATGACGATAACATTGCAGCTGTAAAGCCTGCAGTAGATAGCTGTTTAGTGACACACTCCTCTAATTATACATGTGCATTGTGGTGAGGTTGTGAATTTATGCCTGTAACTGTAAGAAATCCCCTCTACTGAAGAGAAGTGAGAGCAGGAGTCAGCCTCAGGAGGCAGTTTTAATTCACTGGGGACACTATATTCCTTTTGCCAGTGAAACTATTTTTTCATCCTCTACCCTAAAGCACATGAGGTAGTGCTGCGTATAATGTGTCCGCATAGTTGACTGCTTTGGAGTTGGTTTAGCATTAATTTAACACACGGGGAAGTGAACGAAAGCACGCACTGAACTAGTACAACAGACAATAGAACTGACTTGGGCTGAAGTGAATAGTCAATTAGCTGATAGGTCAAATGAATCGATGTGTGTGAGTGTCAGTCTTTTATTCAGTGGTTACAGCTTCTCGAATGTGTGTATCTTTGGGTTTATTGACAGAGCATGCAGGTTAAAGACATTATTTTGAGAACTTGTGATGGTCATTTGTAATTACTTTTATTAACTAAATGATTAACCAGGTCTAGAACTGCTTCAGTGAACAGAACACATGGTGCATTAGGTGGAAAACAAATGTAGTTCCTGATCCTTGTTTAGTTAAGGTAATAATGTGACAGGCATGTGAAAATACTTGATCGGCAAACTTTGTTATCTAGTCAAATAGCAGTCGTGGCAGCTTGTGTCAAACGGGAATGTTTGTCTTGGGAGTCATTGTGGAGGCATCGTGAGGACAGCAATGTCACTTTAAGCCATGGAAAATCTGCTGCGTACAAGCTAACGCATTATGTTTGACCAGAGTCATTAATAATGCTTTGTTAGTGTTCTGGGGACGGAGGCCCAGAGGAAAAAATACATTCAGACTCGGCCTTCACAGCACATTTGTGGCAAAAACCTATTGTCTCTCGAAAGAGGAAAACGTGATTAAAGGAGCCGTTTGAGTTTGCACACATGTTAAGACGCAAAGTGAAAGTTTAATACGACCTTCAGTTCTGCTTTTATATGGTGAACAACATCATTGAGATAGTGAGTGATGCAGTTTGGTGGGTCAGGTGATCTGTGTCACCATTGACTGGCTCAAGTTGCCTATTAATATATCAAATGTATATAAATACCTACTCACAGTACATTCACACAGTTATATTGAGGTAATATATAACTACTTGAATAAATGGTGAAAGATTTTCATCCTAACCACTGCTACTGCGCCTACATTTATATATAAAACATTATATCACCATTATACTTGCAGTTCACTTTGCCAGTGCACCTACAGTCTCCACTACAGCCTCAAACCTGACTGACTGGCAATTTAGTGCTTAACTGACTCAAAACCTCTTGCAGTGTTGTCACTTTCACTTTAAGACAGATTTGGCTTCACAGCTGACAGTTTTGGGAAGGTTTCCTTTCACATTTTCAACCTTTATAGTACTTACTGATCTGACCTGACATAAATATCTGCTTACTGCCACTTATACGTTATTCCCATAGATAGAGATGGAAATTAAACACATTCTCCTCTGTGTAAATGTGTGTGTACTTTCCTGCTGGTGTATCCGGATCTGAGGAGCGTCAGCCAGCCACCAGGTGTTTACTTGTTAAATAGGGTGGTGTGTGTGTGTGTGTGTGTGCGTGCACGCTTGCATGGGTGTGTGTCTGTTTGCGTAGGGGTGTGTGCAGGGGCTCACAACAGCAGAGGGCTTTTCCCAGCCCCCTCTATCTATCTTTGTACCTGTGAGGCAGTTACTGTGTGTGTGTGTAGCTTAGTTAACAGGCCAATCAGGATTGTATTTTCCTGTGTGATTCCTCAGACTATGTCATGTGTGTGCTGAGAGGTGTGTCATGTCTGCATCAGCAGGGGAATAAAGGGTGTTTGTGTGTGCGTGTGTCTGTGTGTGTGTGTCTGTGTGTGTGTGTGCGCGCACAGAGGATAAGGTTCTGCCTATTCATGCTTTTTCATGCAGGACAGGTGTGTTTCCTCACGACAGCTCTGCAAACAGAGAGATGTAGAAAGTGGACACACACACGCACACGCACGCGCACGCACACACACATTTTGAGTGGGTGAGGCTTATATATACAACTGACACTTTATCTTTATGTAAATATGACCGTTACAGGAGCTTGATTTTGCATGGTACATCATTATCTATGTGCCGTTTTCTCCTCTGCAAATCTACACAAAATGATTACATTAATTGTAGCTGTGTGTAAATATGGTAGTTGGTGTCTGTGTATCATGCTCATAGGTGTGTGTCTGTGTGTGTGTGTGGGGAAGGGAAGGAGCATTTCAGTGATGCCACAGTAGCAGCTCTTCTATTTATAGGGACAAAATAAAAGCATCGCATCTTTGCTGATGCATGTCGAATGATTAAGTGAGTGTGTGTGACCTTAACGCGCCTCTTCCTCTCCTTCGCTGTTTGAGTTTCCCTCTGTTACTTATAGCATTAAATAGCAGTATACAGAAGAAGTGACAGAGAGAAGAACAGCACTGGCAATGATCATTATCTTTAGCGGTCAGATTATCATCATCTCATGTATTATCGTATCTTTTGCGGCTGGCCATATTCATCAAAATTGATCTATATCAGCGGTGTATCGCAGCTGTAATCACTCACAGCTATACCACCCTGCATCATCCCTCATCATCATCATGCACAGTATTGTACTCCTGACTCCCACACACACAGCAATGAACAATGTGTGGGTGTGTTTTAGTGTTCTAGGTGATTTTGTTTATTTTAATAGTTTTGACAACCTGTGCAGAACAGGTCTCTCTCTCGTCACACAGCACACACACACACACAGCACACACACCACGTATAGTACTACTGGAAGACTCCTGGGTTTTGCCTTCATCCCCGCATGACACACGGGAAGCCCGACTCTGAATCATAGCATTCACCCCTTCTTCTTTATTTATTTATTTCCGTAATTGTCTTCCGCAATCATGTTTCAGGCACCACAGCAGCAAATGACTGAGAGCTGACAGGTTTGGCTGGGACAGAGGGAGGGAAAGGAAGAAGAGTGGCAGGAGAGCAACGAGAGTGGGGGTGAGATCCAGGGAATAAGGAGAAGGGGTTGGATGTTCGCCGGTCAGAGTTGGTATTGTGGCGTGCAGTGGGCATGTGTTTGGACTTGGACAGCAATGAAGAAAAGGCTTCCCACACAGTAACAAACCACACCTATTGTTTGTTAACTGCTTGTCGCCTTTTGTCTCCCTCCTGTCTCTTTTTGTATCTTTCTGAACTGCTCGTCAGCCCGCTTCTCTCTATCTGCGTCTCCTTGCTTCATCTGTTGACTTTCACGCATAATTAAAGACGCGTAAATAGAATTACGAGCACACGTGTCGACTCTAGTCTGGCTGTATGTCTTCATCCTGTTACTGGATCGTCTTTCCTTCTAGAGTTCTCTTCTTTCGTCTTTTCATTTGTTGTCCCTTCTCCTACTCGCTGTTTAAGGCTGTTGCCCGTGGATCAGCGAAGCACATCAACTTATTCATCTCTGGTCTTTTCTGACCTACAGGTCTCAGCTCAATCTATGTCTAATACTATCACACACACACACACCACAACACACACCACAACACAACACACAGCACACGACAACACGACCCCACCACAAATCACACACAGACCACACACACACACACACAGACACACAGCCAGATATCAAGTATGAAGGCTTTACTGATACTGTGTACTCTGTCAGGTATTTGCCAATGGTCGCTTACTGTAGACATTTGCCGAAGTATCTGTTTTTTTGCTTCTGATGCAGCATTAAACAAAACGGGCTTTGGCACAGTCAGTGTGACACTTAAAAAAAAAACTAAAAAAAAAAAAAAACCATCCTAGCTCGTTGTAGTGTTGTTTTGAATTTATTTGGGAAGTACCCTTTCCACCACAATTACGGGGACAGCAGCAGTTACGTTTTGAATCTTTCAACCATAACTACACAACCTCTTGAATTGCTGGCCCAATCGAGCCTACGCATCTGATACATGAGTATGAATAATTGGAGCTAACAAGGACATTTTCAGTATCAGTACTGACCTTGCAAAATCATGTATCAGTCCTCCTGGCTTAAACAGAAGCATAAATTAGCTAACTAGAATGTCCTTATTAAGATAAATGAGTAGACCCAGCTTAATCTGATGTCACATTCATTCTTGCTCTCTGGCACCATTCTTCACTGCTTGTTCTCAGTGAGGTTTTTGTGTTTTGAGGGTTGTCAGTTCAATTTAGTATTTCACTTCCCTGTGCGCTACAGTGTGGCTGGTTGTGAAGCCCTGTGTTGTTGTGGCTGTGTCTAGGGCTATATACAGAGTAGACATTTATTTAAAACAGCCATCGTAGGTTGTAGGCAAGCAAGGGCGTGACGCATGGTTCTCAGCATGACAGTTCACAGCGGGGACAGATGTGTATGTGTTTAACTTGATTCATAGGTAGCCTTGTAAAGATAAACAGTTTACAACTAAGTGGGGACATTGAGAGTCTATAATTATCTGTGTCCCCGCAATAACTTAATTTGGGTCTTTTGCTGGAAAAGTTTTTCTTGAAAATGGGATTTTTTTGTGAGTGTCTCCATCCGTTCACTTGTGTACCTTTCCACTTTTCTTCCCCTGTTGTCCTTGATTTCCCTACATCATCCTGTAATTTCCTCTCAGGAAAAAGCTTTCGCTCCAAGGAAGTATTGATTTTAAATTTGTGTGTGTGCGTGTGCATGTGTCTTACAATGCGTGCGTGGTGTTAATAGATATCCTGCTGTCAGTCTCTAGGTATGGCAATGTCATCAGTGACGGTTTAGTCGGTCCATCAAAAATTAGCAATGTAGCATGCTAACATGCTAAACAAAGATGGCAACCCTTGTACCTGCTAAACAGCATGTTAGTATTGTCCGAGCATGTTAGCATACTGATGTTAGCAGTACTGTGCCTAAATACAACCTCACAGAGCTACCAGCATGGACACCCATGACTCTTAGTCATGCTACTTTACTCGTGGATCTGCAGAATCATTTATTAATCTTTATATGAATGAATGAATGAATGAATGAATGAATGAATGAATGTCTTTAAATGACAAGTGCATATGTTGTGCTGTTACACCAATGGTGTGCGCAGACTGTTGCACCTGCTATTATTATTATAGGCTGAGAGGAGACCTCCCGTTTTAACAGCTGTACAGCCAAGTGTAGAGTGAAGTTGGTGATCATTTTCTTAAATTAAGCCTTCAGGGAACAAGGGGGAGAAGATAGTGCAGATTGAGCTTTAAACTCTCTGGACGGATTTGTAATGGGAACTAAAACCATCTGGGACAGACAACTACTCTCGCTCCATTTCTTTCTCATTTATTCTTCTTCTCTGGCTCTGTTTTTCTCTCTGTCCCTTTTGGTGTCTCACTTGTTCATGGTGTCTCTTTATGTCACGTGTCCTCCATTGCTCTGTCCTTCTTTGTTGTTGTTATTAAGACTAATTCCCCCTGACAATTGTAACTGTAGTAACAGGTTTACTCCAGGGCTGCAGACCTGTCTTTACACAGGGTGCATCTACAGTGTTATCTACTCCAAAACCTGATAGGCAGGAGTCTCCATGGTTTCATTAAGAAGCTGCGACACACCTACACCAAACATCCAAATCAACAAGTATGAATGTATACGCACTTAATTCCTCTTGGATGCTATGACTATAATTTATCTTAAGGTTTATTTAAGTAGATTTTAGGATCCAAAATGCTTCCTGGCGTATTTTGACCTACATTACTTTTTGAATAATGTTTTAATGAATCTGGGGGACAGCATGAATAGAGTCAATCTGATCTTAAAAATTTGTATATATTTCATGCATTGGTCCAAACAGCAGGGGACCTGTGGACGTGGACTGATTTTGTCTCTGTCCGTCTTTTACTAGCTGTGTTGTTTTCCATATAACAGCTCACGTCTAGTAATGAATCATCTGTGGTCAGTGGCCTGTCTCTTGATTCTCTTCTTTTTTTTTTTTTTCTCTCTCCGTTACACACGCACTCACACGCACATGCACGCACATACACACTCACACACGTCTCTTTCTCTGCTTTCTCTCACCATCTAACGTCTAATCATCAGTTGCCATATTTGTGTGTGTGTACAGGATCTCTCAACAGTTATATTAAGACACACCCTCTTCATTTATTTGTTCTGTTTGCATATCAGATTAAGTATGGATGTTGAATTTTGTGCTCGTCTTTGATGTGTTCGACAGGGTTTGTTTTAGTTTCACACCCGGCTTTTGTCGGCATGAACACCAACAAACTGTAGCTCTTCCTCAACAATGACACAGTACTTTGCTGTGCTTTATTAAAATCTAATGGATTTTCCTGCTTCATAGCTTGCATTGGATAGAGCTCTGAAATGTTTTGCATGTTGCAATAGTTTTGCATGATCAGTAGAACCCGATCAATGTGGGAGTTTTGAGTGAGATACCGATTTTAGAGGGAATGAGAGTGGATCTTTTGTGTGTGGTCTGTCCAACAATTCTGCAATGATATGACTATACAAAGGCACTCAGAAGGCTGCTAAATAACTTTATTAAAGAATGTTATGTGGGTATTTTCCTGCCTTTATTTGAGAGTGTGCAGCAAAAAGCTATTTACAAATGTGAGTGGAGAGTTGTGTAATTTTCAGATTTGTCTACACATGTACAGATTTGTGTACACATTTTCAGATCTATACACACATTTACAGATTTGTCTACACATTTACAAATCTCAATACATTTGCAAATCGGATTACACACACAGATTCTGAACACACATTTGCAAATTCCTGTACATAGTTACAGATTCTTTTCCACATTTACAAATCTAAATATGGACACACGGATTGACAGTTGACAATTGACTTTTCACTCACATTTGTTAGTAGTTTTGCTACACACTCTTGAATAAAGATAGGAAAATACCCTCATAGAATATAATAAACATGTTAAATACTTTAACATATACATTGCCAACCCATTCTAGTTGACATTGCTGAGAGCTACTTCTTCTCTTTCACTCTGTGCTGCTTGGCACAGTGTTACACATCGCAGCGCACTCTGCTGGATAAATTTAGCAGTGACACAAATAAATTACCACAAGCTTTTTCTCGGCATTATTTTCTGGGAAAATACAGTTTTTATACACACACACACACACACACACACACAGTCTCTGATATAGGTTGGGCTCTAATGAGACAAGACATGCTGTGTTTGTTGTGTATGAGACTAGCAGATATGTACAGCAAGAGGCTGTTCACCAGGCCAAAATATAATAAAACGGGAAAACAAAACAACATTCATAAAACTTGATAAACATGGTGTAGTGGAGCTGGAAGGGTCCAGAGCTCCTCTGAACCTCCTCCTCCTCTGTGGTCTGCAACAGACCCAGAGTCCAGCTGCTTTTCATGCTAGCCAGGCAGAATAAGCAGGAACTGTTTTTACACAGAGTGACAGGTGGATACAGTAACTAGTAGCACAGAGAGAGCCCACTGCTCGAAAGGAGATAGGTCTGCTAACTAGCCTACCTTGGGGTTGTCTGCTGAAGACATGAGTCACCTGTATCTGAGGCTGAAAATGAACATGGCACGTTGGGGGTTTCTCACATAAACTAGATGAATTCCGTAACTTAGCGTATTGTGCCGACCAGCTAGTAACTTTAATTTAATTTCAATGTTTTGTCTACAGAGTCTATGAGTTAAACAACTCGACAGTAAAGAACCTCAAAGAAACTAGTGCCAATCACAATAAAGCTAACGCACGTCGTACCTGGAAGGCGCAAGGATACTGCACGCGCCTGGGCATTAGGCCTATATGTAGGCCTAATTAAAACAAAACGTGTTGTTCCGCAGAAACAGCTTCTTTAATGATGAGGAACTACTTCGACCTTCACTTGAGACCTAAATTGTGACTGTAAAATCCACAAACTAGACCAATTCTCACTCTTGGAGTGTGTGAATCAAGATTCAGTGCGTTTGTGAAGAAATACATGAATTAATGAATGAAGAGTACAAACGCCCTTTACCATATATTACTAATTAGACTAATGGTACACATCATTGACTTTAATGA
>NW_023340257.1:11748099-11752622 GCF_004916995.1 Morone saxatilis | reverse complement strand
TGCATACAGTTGGTCATATTGCCATTGTTAGGGGGCCCCCGTGGGTGCCTCTGGTGAATAAAAGGCTACAATCAACCTCTCAATATAGGTATCCAACCTAAAAGCTGGTAAAACAAGCGGGGCCTTTTCTAGTTGACATTGCTGAGAGCTACTTGCCACGTAACATATTGGTCACATTCTAATTATCAGTGAAATAGCACGAGTTATGATCTATAAATCTGACTTGTATGAAACACTTATTTTAGCTCTTTGTACATTTTCTTTATTGCCTAAAAATGAGCACTGTTTTTCTTTCTGTCTGTCTCTCTTTCTCAGTGTCAGATGGTGTGTAAGGACGTGTCAGCTGAAACCATGTACGACGTTCTCCATGACATTGAATACAGAAGGAAATGGGACACAAACGTCATTGAGACCTTCGACATCGGGAAACTTACGGTCAACGCCGATGTCGGTTACTACTCATGTATGTTGCACTCACGTGTAAACGTGCTATTTCCAAAAAGCGTCTGCATTCATTTGTCAATAATATAGTTTGTGAAGGGAAGCAGAGACAGTGCATATTGATCTGTAAAAATGTATCTTGTTTGTTTAACAGGGAGGTGTCCAAAACCTCTTCGGAACCGCGATGTCATCACACTTCGCTCTTGGCTGCCAATAGGGAAAGATTACATCATCATGAACTACTCTGTCAAACATGCCGTGAGTATAGACGCAAACACGGGGGGCTTACATATGCTCAGCTTAGGCCTTATTCAACCCTCTTATAACTCCATGTGTGTTCAAAGGTGCATTGTGAAACCCTGTTTTTAAATGAGCGCACATTGGCTGAGCCGCAATGAACGTTGATCCAGTTTAGCGAGCTTAAGGGCGTCGTGTTGTGTGAGGAGAAATCCTGAAATATTTGTGGAAAGTGGTCAATGCAAAACTGTGTGTGTGTGTGTCAGTCACTGCATGCAGAAAGTAAGAGAGTTTGGCCCCTTTCCAAAGACAGAGCACTGCCTTACCTCTTGCGCCCTTGATGCTTTTACCTGGGAAAATGATAAATGTACTGCGTGCTGCTTGGGTTTAAGTTTAGGATAGCAGATAAATTCAGTTGAATACGTTTTTCTTTCTTCTCAGTTTGGCTTCCAGTCATGCTTTAAAGGAAAAATGCCAACAGCGAATAAAGCAAACAGACTGATTAGAGACTGTGTGAGTGACTTTCAGTTTGGAATCAGGCCAGAATCCTCAGCCTTTAGTTTGGCTATATTTCTGTGTTTCTTGTCCAACTGGAAGAAGAGGACTATCTCGTGTGAAAGCTTATACTCATCACCTCACTCCACACTACAACAACTGATCTCTCAATTATTTCATTACCTGGTTTATAAGCTGGTTTTAAAACAGTAAAAAGTAAAATTGCTTTCATGATGTTGTAAACACCATGTTTTGTCTAACCAGTGTCTTAACAGTAAAAGGATATTTAGTTTACTATCACATAAGGCAAAGAAAGCAGTGAATCTGGAATATGTACTAGAAAATGACTTATTTGATAAATTAGTTAGCAAAAGTCAGCTGTATCTCTCTCGAGCTGTATTCCTTTCTGCCTGTCCCCTCTCTTCTTAAGTCTCATTTTCTTTTTCTTTTGTCTTTTGTGTTTCCCCTCGTCTCTTTTCCTCTCTTGTCTTTTTCCCTATTTTTTCTCATTCTCAGTTTCGCTCACTAATATAATGTTTACAAAAGGATAAGACCTCTCATGTGACTGTTAGCTGTTGACTTCCGCCTCCCCTTCCGCATTCCTGCATCAATAAGTGGTTACGAACATAATAGTGTGTGTGTGTGTGTGTGTGTGTGTGTCTGTATGTGTGTGTGTCTGTATGTGTGTGTGTGTTGGTGAGATTAGCCAAGGTCACTCTTGCTAGTCAGTAGAATTTGAGAGCTTGACTTGTGGAGTGCAGCTTAAGAGGATATTTAATAGAGTGCTGAGTTCATGTGCCCACTGCTAGGAGTCTGTCCGGAGTCTACAGGAGTCTGCATTTGACACCATGTTCATCTGAGCTCTTTTACATAATTACTAACAACTGCTTTTTCAGTAATACATTTGGAAAAGTTTCCAGCAATCAGTCTTTGAGATCCATCTTCCACTGACCTGTAGTAACTGTTGTTTGCTCCCCAGCAATTGCCATTGAGAAGATTGAGTCTCACTTGGACTTGCAAGAGAGGTCTATATATTTATATTAGGGCTACAGCTAGTGAGTACTAATGACTACTCTATCAGTTAATCTATTGAGTACTTTTTAAGCCACAATGGTGGCCTGACTCTGGGGTCTGGGGTCAGTTGGTCCATCACTTTGGACTAGACTGAAATAAACTATTAATATGGATGAAACAGGCATTCAGGGTTCCCATAGGGTCACAAATGAATGACATTCCCATCAGACTCAGTTGTACTGATGTACTATGCTATTAAGCATAAAGCATGCATTCGTGTTGCATGCAAACACGCTAAATTAAGAGGGTGAACATGCTAAACCTTATACCTGCTAAACGTCAGCATGTTAGCATTGCCATTGTTAGATTGTTAGCATGCTGATGTCAGCATTTAGCTCAAAATGAGGCTGAGTCTAAGTATAGCATCACAGAGCTGCTATGGTTGTAGACTCTTATCTTATTGATTAATCATTAGATATATAAAATGTCAAATAACAAATATCCTTTCCAAGTTACCAGAGCGCACAGTGATGACTTATAATTGCTTGTTTTGCCTGACCAACAGCCTACGTAAAGTTAAGTAAATGTGTGTTTGATTGATTGATCATCAGTTGCCCAGTTTTAAGATATCATAAAACACGACATTTCCTGGTATGGTGAATGGGTCGAGACTCTAGAGAGACACCGCATTGGTGGTTAATGCTTAAAATTTCCCGTAGTCTCTTATAAAAAAACTTTCTACAGTAGCTCAGAACATTGTGATGTTGTCCTTGATTTCCTAGAGGCCTGCCAATGTAATGATTCACAAAGGTTTTCATTGTACTGCACAAAGCAAGCATTCCTACAGTGTAACCTAATAGTAGAGAGGTGCAGGCACCAAAATTTGAGTCAAAAAAAAAAGATAAAAGCAGTTATCTGAACTTCTCCGCTGATAAAGGTTCTTAAGCCAACTGCTGCTTCGTGTGCTTCTTAAGTGCTCCGCAGTGTGCCTGTCCCAGTTAGCACAGGCTAACCAGTACTTCATCATCATGAATAATAATCTTTAGATATATAGTCAAAGGAGTCAGCAGTGGAATAGTATGCTGGAGCTGGCCTTTACTGCTGTGTTAGTCACAGAGTGGAGTGGATTAGCATCAGAAAGATGACTGTGAAGCAGAAAATCAGCTTGACTGGCAGCAGAAAAACACAACACAGAAAAATACCCTGGTGCATACCCTGCACAACTTATGTCAGCCATTTGATAGATGGTCACAGAGAGCTAAAGACAACATTTTGGGTTTTTTTAGCAGTCATTTTTTAATATCTCTGCTTGTGCATGTGTGTATTTTTTGCATTCATGCATGTAATGAAGTCACATACATGATAATAAAAGAAATCTGGAGGAACGGGATGCCTTGTCCTGATACATGCACTGAATGATGACAATGTTAATTTGAATAAGAATCTGTATGTGTGTGACTGTGTGTGTATCATTCCTACAGAAATACCCTCCTAAAAAGGACATGGTGAGAGCTGTGTCTATTCAGACTGGCTACATGATCCAGTGCCAGGGACCCAACCGTTGTATCCTCACTTACATGGCCCAGGTAGATCCCCGAGGTAACTAATACACACTCACTCACTCACTCACACTCACAGGCAATCAACAGCAACAACACACAAGGACAACCTTTCAGTTCATAAATAGAAGTACATATACAAAAGAAGACTGAAGCACACAGGTATACACACACACACACTCAACCCAGGTGTTTGACGCATGCTCAAAGTCCTAATAAATGATTCATTGCCCTGCCTTTATGTCAAAATGAATCGCCATAGTAACCATATGAAGGACAGTCTGTTTCACTCTGCCGCCTCTCTCTCTAGCTCTGTCTCCCTTTCTCTTCCTTCTCCCGCCTAGAAAGTTACAAAGCTTCATTTTGATCCTGGCTGACATGACATGTAATAAAGCAAATTTTAAATCCCTTCTTCCTCATCCTCCTCCTTCTCTTTTTCTCTCACTTTCATTCTCTGTCATCCTCGCACTTTTCTTCATTGTCCTCTGTGCACTGTCTCTCTTTACAGGTTCGTTACCCAAGTGGGTTGTCAACAGGTCTTCACACCTCCTCGCTCCTCGTGTAAGTCATTTGCAAATTTACAAAGATTCTGTGAGTGTGTCTTGTGGTTGTGGACGTGTTAATCTACAGACACTTTGAGGTTATGAGCAGCATAGTGTTTGTCAAGATGAGGACTGTGCAGACCTTATATGCACGCATAACTTATAATCTCCTCTACGCATTCCAGAAACATACTGTTTATGTATTTGTTTGTCTGAGTGTGTGTGTGTATGTGTG
>NW_023340257.1:11746571-11748068 GCF_004916995.1 Morone saxatilis | reverse complement strand
AGAGAGAGAGAGTGTGTGTGTAATTGTTGAAATAGGGCAAAAAGAGCACCCTGGGATGGAGAAATCCCTTGATGATAGTCAGAAAATAGCAGCTCAGCCAGATGCACAAATCCTCCTGACAATAACCATACTGATGATTTCAACACAGTAAACACAAGAATTCCTGTCTGGGTTTTGCAGATTAAAAAAATAAATAAATCAGGATTCATTTATAACATAAAATACAGTTCACATATACATAGAAATATTACCATTTGATTTAACATTTTAAACCAATATTTCTATATTAAACCTAAGTTCTATTTGAATTAAACACACTTGGATCTTTTGGTACTATGAAAACTGTATGAAGGTACTTGATGATCTGACTTTTGTAGTTCTGCACAGGCTACCCGAGTATCTAAATGAAGTTTTTTTTTTTTTTGATGATCAATAAAGATACAGTTTTCTTTTCTTACTTCGTGTCATTATTATGCGTTATCTATTTTGTTCTTTTTAGGCAATGAAGAAGATCAACAAAGCCTGTTTGAAGTATTCAGAGTGGAAGCAGAGACACAACCCTGGCTTAAAGCCCTGGCTCTACCCCGAACAGACTACATTACCCAGCATCCCTCTCTCTGAGCTCAGCATCCAGCATGCTGAGAGCCTGGAGAATATTGATGAGAGCTCCCTGGCTGAGACCCAGGAGAGAGAAGACAGCGACTGACACAAAAACACACACAGACACAATCATGTATTCATGCACACACAAACAGTAATGCAGTCTTACATGCATGCCTGATCCACATCCACAATTACACGTACCGGTATGTATATGTGATTCTGCATGTAAATATGTGTGTGTATATACATGCACGCACATACTTGCATACATACTGTACATGCAGTTGAATGTGCAGGCATACCAACAGGCCCATGTATGTAAGCATTCATGCACACAGACTCATACTTGGTCAACTCCATCTACTTGCATACATAATGTATGAACACATACATACACGGACATGAAACATAGATGCACTCACAGATACACACCCACCCACTTATAAGTGGAAGCGAAACTACGTATTTTTACAAGTCAGTAAACTGATATTCATCCTATGCAGATTGTCATAGCAAAATATATTTTCAGTAAGATTTACTGTTAAAGTCTTTACCAACTAATCTGACATATCAAAATATGAACAACAAATTTCAGAACTACACTATCCTCTTTTACCTGCAAGTTATTTCTATCTAATCTAATGGGAAGGCCCCCTTAGTGCAACCCCCAATGCTTGTGTATACAGTGAGTACATAAACACCTTCATTTAAACTACATGTAAGCACTTAGACATGTATACACACTCAGTTTGTGTCTCTCTTCCCATTGTTGTCTCCCTGTCAATCATTCTGACTCCATCACATTTTGTAAGCACATGATAAATGCGCAGGTGTGCAGAAGGCAGCTGGAACCCCCAACCCAACCTGCAACCCTCTCACACACACAAACACACA
>NW_023340257.1:11738094-11746544 GCF_004916995.1 Morone saxatilis | reverse complement strand
ACACACACACACACACTTACTTATATACATACATACATATTTCACACTCACACGTACTGTCTTGCTCCTCTATTTGAGAGATGTATGAATGTATGTAGAGTTTAAAAAATTAAATACAGATTCCTACAAAGGTTTTCAAATTCCACTGGCGATCTGAGTCTTTTTTTATCTGTGTGTGTGTGTATTTTTACATGTGTCAACGCCTTTGCTCGGGTTGATGGCTGATGCTGCCTGCAGGTTTGCATGGTTGTGCTGACACTAAATGAGGTATAAAGAGTCGCTGACCTGATTAACTGGTTGATCTGCTGTCATTCACACATTCTTTTAGATACACACAGATAAACAAAGCCATTTATTATAAAATGCTGCTGCCATGATTAGAAGAGGGAAACACCATGATATTCAACCTATTGGTAAATCGTGTTTCACTGGTCGGAAAGTGTGCATGTGTGCGCAGTGGCCTAGATCAGAATTAGGAATCCCCCAATCTGTTGGCATGGCAACTCTGAGATCGACTCAGCACCAATGAGAGACATTGAGAGATAAGAGCTTGCTTGTCACAGAGCAAGTGACTTATTGCAGGGTGTCCGCCCCTTCCTCCCTATGTAGAATTAGACTAAAGAGCAAGTATACTGGAAATGCACCACATGTACAATTTGTGTCTCCCTGTGGTGGGTTAATTGCATAACATAAACTAACACTCACACTAACATGGCTTTAAGTATTTCTAGAGGCGGCATTGAACATTTTCTATGCATTTCTGTAAGAGGAACATAGCATTGTACTCTATATGTAACGTCATGCCTTCAAATGGTTTTTTCTTCCGCATGTCATCCTCTCTGACGGTTCCCTTTTTACAACATCCGCCTCTGCATAGGAACCACCTAATGAAATATTAATGATGAAGGGAAGAGTATGCGAGAGATGCAAAAAAGGCATGAGGTGTATTGCGACTCCAGCCCTTTTTTTTTTCTTTCCTACAGCTGTCCTTGTATAAAACCATCCATCCATTCTCAGAGTCTTAATGAGGCCTCTCGTTGAGCCATCATCATCATTATATGTGTGTGTGTGTGTGTGTGTGTCAGAGGAGGAAAAGGGCTGCTTGTGCACAAGTGTGTGTGTGAACTGTGTGTCCCAGTGGCATCCCTGTATTGTCTTCCACCCGCCTCCACAGCAGGAGGAGACATATAAGCAGCATGACGGCCGGCTTCCCTGTGTGTGTGTGTTTCTGCATATGTGTCACACTGCCACCCCCACAGCAACCCGGCCCACCAGGGCTGAGATCCTGGGGATGACTCATCACCGCCCCCCCTGCCCCCCCCTCCTCCTCTCCTACTCCCTCTTCCCTGCATCTCTTGTGTTCTCTCCCCTACTCTGTTTCTGCCCCTTTATCATCTGCTCCTCGTCCTTTCCTCGATTTCTCCTCTTCTCCGTTTCCTCTTCCCTTCTCTCATCCATCCTTTCATCCACTTCTCATCCAGGCCTCTCTTCTCCTTTGATCCTCCTCTTTTCTTCAGTACTTTTCCTCTCCTCTTATTCCCCTGGTCTCCCTCTAAACCATTTGTTCTCCTCCATGTATTCCCATTTCGCCTCCTCTACAGCCTTCAGCTTTATTTGCTCTCCTGTTTCTGCTCTTTTCACCTCCCTCTCATTCGCCCTCAACTTTTACTCCTCGTTCTTTCTCTGCCACTCCTCACCTTTTACCACCTGTTTCCTCCATCTGTCACCTTTCATCTCCTCTCCTCCTTCCATCTCCTTTCCCCAAGTTAATCTTTCCGACACAGCCCCCTGATCTTTATCCCAGGTTGGAAGTGAAATGAGTAACACACTGCCAAGTCACTGACGTGTCACAGAGTCAGTGTATTGTTCATCCAGGCTCCTGAAAGCTAAAATATTACCCTTTTACTCACTGAGTCTTTGGGGCAACAGGGCCTCTGACTGTGACATGAGGGAACAGGACTGAATCACATCTCTATGTTACACAAACAGGAGGCGAAATAATAGGCATATTTCCCCTTTAGCTCTCTAAACAACACAATCAGTGAAGGTTTTACAAAGCATAGTGACAAATGTGACCTTTTTTATTCATGCAGACTCACAAGTGGGATATATTTAGTTCCTAAATGTTTTATGTTTGGAGTCTCCTGGTACATCATGATACACGCTGTGGCTGTGATGGATTCCAATTTGGGGTATTACTTTTATTGCATGCCAGCCTCCCTCTCTCTCAGTCGCTTTCATCTCGCTGACTCTCTTCACTCTGAAACTGCAATCAAAGGAACCATCTTTAATAATTTAGGGTCTATTTAGATGCAACATTCTCTTTCTGCTTTAAATGCTGGTTTCCATTTATTATTTGGGCTTTTTTTAAAAAAAACATGATTCTTTTTAAAAATGTCCTCTCCCTTCTGCAGGCTCGGTATCTTGATGGTGAGTGATTGCCCTCTTCTGGTTCCTATGGGAGCTTACAACTAACAATTCAGCCACTTGTCTGAGTCAATAGCTGCTGATCTGAATGCCACATCACTGCCACCTCCATAAAAATATATATCTGTTCAGAATTTTTTCTAGTCACAGTCACAGTGGTGACTAGATAGTTTCCAAGATTATACCTGTTTATACCACCAGGTGGGCTCATGGACTGGACTTGAAGCTATGCAATTAAATAGCGTCTTTTCATTTGACTTATATACTTCTACACTTGTTTGTTTGATTTTGTGATTAAAAGTATGTAAACCATTTCACCCAAAAAAACTTTTTGTATTTATTTCTATTCATTTATTTTATTTTTTACAATACTAGTTAACACCATTCCTCTCCAAGGAATCAAGGAAGGAAAACTAGTGTTGTGTGTGTTTTGTCATGTTGTGTGTGTATCATTGTCAATAGTGAGTAAATAATGACATTTTCATTTTCTGTAGGCTATAATTATTATTTCTGTGACAGTACTTTTAATATTTTGTATTAAATGGACTAGCAATATGTGCGTATTCGTTACAAATACAGTCTCGTGTGAGCTGTAATTCTTCTCAGTGCTTAGTAAGTGGGATAATATCTAGTTAAAGGGCATTTGCATGAAAACAAACTGGGCTCTCTATGGTTTTTCAGTGGTCACATGACGGCCATACGGAAGTTTTTGCAATTTTGCTATCAAGTTAACCACAACTAGCAAGCGAATCACCGGAAACGCATAGCAACACTAGCCCTAAAAATAAAACGCTACATAACTGAACGTATATGTGCGTGTATTTATTTTGAAAGGCACAGTCCGAACTGTTCCGCTCCGTTTCCGTTAACTTAACCCTTGGCTGCCTGTTGCTGTTACTGCTTTTCGTCCGTGTGAAAAATGTTCTCCGCTATTCGGCGTCGCAGTCGTGGCCACTAATTTGTACCTCAAAAACCAAACGGCAGCGTATTTCAGTGAGTTGAACACTTGGGAAGACTTGAAAAGGGTAAGTGAAAGACAAGAATTCAAAACTTTGCTTCCGAGAGAAACTTTTTCCCCCCCAGCAGAGCAGCTGATGAGAGTAAAGTTAACAGCACGAATCCACACAAACACCGGGGTGGTGGTTTCAACTCAACGCTGTTGTCTAGGTTACATTAACGCGCTGACCGTTAGCCGTTATCCAAACACACTGTAGTGAATTAACCGTCAACTGGTGAGTTAACGTTAGGCTCTGCCTTTAACGGTTTACCTATTAATGAAGAGGAGGGAAATAACTTCATTATCGACCCATAATTGGTTAGTGTTAACTTGTTGGACGGTTGTTTTTCTCAGAGGAAACAGGCTGCGTGCGACGGGGCTGTTTATCCCCAGTGGAATTCGTTATTCCTAATCTGGCTTTAAACTGGATTAATTGGCGTTTTTAAACTAAACTCACAGGTGGAGTAATTGGTGCTCGGCTGTCGGAAAAGAGCCTGTCATATGTTTTAGTGCTGGCAGGTGGACTTGTGGCAGGTGGTCGTCCGGGTCAGTCGGTATCAGACAAAGTGCAGGGCTCTTGAAGGTAGGACCCTTTCACATTCACAGCTACAGTACCTGGACAGCACAGTAACCTGATGGTTGTTTTTCAGACGCTTTTTGTGTGTTTGCATTTGTGATTAGAGGTGACAAGGTGTGATCAATAGTGAAACTGTTTGAGTAGCATAGCTATCAGATAACTTATTGAGCTAAGTGGAAACTGATGTTTGTCTTGCCCCCTCTGTAAAGTACAGTCATAGAGGAAGACTTTTTGTTTTGCATGTGGGCTGAAAGCCTTAAAATAGACATTTTTGCATGACTGGCTTGCTCAGTAGACCCTTGAAAGTAGTTAATACATGAATTTGTTGGAAAGTTCAGCGTCCTCGCAGAAGCAGAGCTCCTGAACCGTGAACATTGTGTCTGTTGTGGTTAAATAGATGTTTTTCTGTCCCGCAGTCACAAAGCTTTGCAGTATAAAAGGAGAACCTAAGCAGGACGTAGGACTTGCCCTGTGCAGTCCTCATGTAAAGGCGTTTAAAGCAAGGATGAAACAACCTGTGTGCATTTTGAAAAAGCGGCGTCACTTCCAAGAGCAAGGCTAAATGTGATCCAGTCGGCAGAAATAGCTATCAAACCACAAATACTGACATACTGAATTGATCTGGTCTAAAATTGGAAACTTAATGAATACACCTGTGACAAAAGTGACAACAGTTTTTGTCTTTTAGGTGCTCACTGAGAGCCACATCATGTAGTGTTACAGGATGTTACTTATCACCCCAGAGATGTAAGTATCGCTCTACCCCTCATAGGATTTCTGTCTACCGCTTGAGCCAATTCAAATCCACAGTCTTTGATTATGTGAGGTCTGAATTATTTGATGGTTATCGACATCAGTTTGCAGCCGTAAGCTTTCGTCTGCCTGTCCCTGTCTTTATACATCCCTCTTGTGTCTGCCACGTCTCTGCCTTTTTTTTTACTCCTCCATTTGTTTCCCTACTCCGTCTGTCTCATACACTCACATGATTAGTCGCTGCTGAATCACTCCATAATGAGGTGAGAGGACATCGCTGGTTCAGTGGACACATTGAGGACACCGGGCTAAATGCAGACCCCAGCTGCGCCAGAACTGATAACTGGAGGCTGTGACTGAAATGACATTTTCACAAGGGAAGAGAAAATGCAAATTTCTGATGAATTTGTGCGTCTTGTGAACATGAGATAAGCTTAACTTCGAGAAAGCTTGTTTTTTTGTTTTTTTATTCAAGGAACATAATTGTTGAAAAGGAAACATTAATAAGGTAGAGTTTGGTTTCTTAAACCTTTTCAGTTGTGAGAGCATGAATATGCAGGGAGACGTACCATCAGTTCCCACTCTTGATACACCGAGCTGATGCAGTCTAATACAGCAGCTCTGCAGTGAACCCAGGCTTGGTGGAGGATATCGTTTTCAGTTTTAAAGACGTGCCGATTCAACTTCATGGTAATTTTGGATGATGTACTTTGTGGTGCTGTTGAATTGTATTGTGAAATACTTAGAGGTGTTTAAAAGAGTTTCTCCAACCAACGATATCACTGAAGGTAGACACCTTTCAGTGTGTTTCTGTGTAATTCATCAGCATCTTGTTGGATTTTTTGCTACAATACAGTGTTTTGAAAGCTCGCTTCATGACGTGTATGAGTCAATTCCAAAAACTGAAGGTCAAGCA
The DNA here is from genome assembly GCF_004916995.1 of Morone saxatilis. Lineage (NCBI taxonomy): Eukaryota > Metazoa > Chordata > Actinopteri > Moronidae > Morone > Morone saxatilis. The sequence continues at coordinate 11,740,874 of NW_023340257.1, read as the reverse complement.
ATAATCATACTTTGATTTCATGACTAGGATTGTGTGAATTGTAGGTCAGTGGGTTAAAACATTAATTATTATGTGTTATATATGTTGCTGCAGTGAGTCAGGGAAGAGGGGAGAAAACATTGCACGGATATTTCAAACCTGTTCTGTTGTAAGTTTGTGGTCTTCACAGTGTGCTTGTGGTGATATCAGCTGACATCCACAGTTGGAGGAAAACATGGTGACAAAACATTGTTGTTCTTTTGTCACAAGCTGATGACTTTGGTCCCGTTAACGCACTCCTGGGTTAAACATGGCCTGTATGCCGGGTTACCACGGCAAGAAGCATCGTCCTGTGAAATGTTGCACCCTGAAGAGTACGAGGCTTGTTCGCTGCAGGACATTGTTCAGATGCATTTCTTTACTGGCAGGACTGAGTCACTCTCCATTTGTAATTGAAAGTGGGCCGAGAGCAGCGGTGCGCCTGGTGGTGGGTATGTGAGTCATGTCCCATGTTTATGAGTGTATTTTTCAGTAATCCTTACAAGGACATCACCTTAGTAGAAATCTGAGGGTCTGTGGAAAATGATTCTGTAGTGGCTACGTAACAAGTTGTCCCAGGGAAGCGAGTCACAGTGCTACCTGCCCAGCACAGTTAGCATGTGGCAGGTGGACGTGTGAATATTTAGCACATTCACTCATCAGGTTGACTGAAAGATGAGTTCAATAAATGCTACTTTGCTCCACGTCTGCTGGATGTGTAATAGTAGAGGCCGATTTAGCAGTCTAGCTCTAGTAAATGGGTAATTATTTGCAAAAGACAGGCCGAATATTATGATAATTAAGTATGTGAGTGTGAGGGTCTGAAATTGTATTGCTTTTAAACAATTAGGCATCAATATAAAGACAGGCAGTGTCGCAGCAGTCAACATGGTGAGCGTTAGAAGCCTATGTACACACTGCAGAGCTGACATTTTTGCATATCTGTGGTGTGACAGCTGCAACACATCTTAAGAGGTTTTGGTTAAAAAAAAGGCGGCGACTGAGCGCCCGGTTAGCTCAGCGGGTAGAGCTGGCGACCCATGTACCTTGTACCATGTAGTCCTTGCTGCAGCGGCCCAGGGTTTGAATCCCACCTGCGTGTCGTCCTCTCTTTCCTGTCTCTCTCCAGCTGTCACTATCAGGTAAAGGTAATAAAGCCCCTCCCCCCCCCGGCTCGTTTCTACTCTGTGCACTTTAATACTCAGAGGAAGCTGTGTGTAACTATATGTTTAATGCACACACTGCAACATACAGAAATGTTCCCAATCAGATGGTGAGTCGATTCATCCTCCGGCAAAACTGTTGTTTATAAAGCTAAAGACTAGTTCCTGCTTTAAATGCCTGTATTATTATTATTATACTCCTGTGCTTGACTTCATGATATTGATGAGTGTGTCGACCACAAAATGTTGCTATATTGATGGTTTGTTCTACCTTTAGTTGTGGTTTTGGCACATATGGAAATATGTCTCCTACGTTTCTACGATGTAGAGAAACTGATGGTGTTGTTGTTGTCCAGTCTGTAGAGTAAAAGAAGACTTTCTCTGTCCTGGTTTTACAATGGTGTTTCTGTTGAAGGTTGTGACTGAAAATGGAGGTTTTGAATTCTCCACATTCCTGGTCTGTTGGTATTTGTCCTACATCATGGTGACCGATTAAAAAAGAAAACCCATTTCCTTTCCCTTGACCCTCAGGAGAAATGGGTTAAAGGAAATTGTACTTGTTTTGGAGTATTTCCCAAGACTTTAAAGTAGGGGGGTTGTGTGAAGCTCTGTAGAAGAGCTGATCATCATCATCATCAGATCATTATCATTCAGCACCCTTCTGTAAATGAATGTTGAGCATTAATTAGACTCGTTTATCCAGAATGTCAGCATGAATTTAAGATGTCATGATAATCCTGACTTCGTATGTCTCAGATCACAATGTATCTAGTGATCTTGAGCAAACAAAAGTCAGATTTCTTGAGATAACGAGACCATTTATGACGAGAGAACAACTCTTGTTTTCTTCAGATCAAGGGCTAACTGGTTTGGTTCGTTTGATCACTTCTAATTTCAGCCTTTAGGATCCCTGCAATGATTGCTGGGGAGGATTCATAAGTGAACAGAGTAGTTACCAGAACCCCCGAGAGTTAATGGAAGCTCATAATTTCCTGGCAGTGTGATGCAATACTGAGAAAATATATCGGGAGCAGATTGAGATTTCTTTTCAGAAACGTTTTCCTGGCTGCTGGCTCATTTTGGTCGGTATGAAAATAATTATTAGCTGGCATTTCATTCCCCCATGCATCGTCCATTATGTTGAACATCTCTAATACACCATGTACGCAGGCTGCTCCTGATCTGTGATACACATTATGAACAGTGAGAGGAAACAACCTTTTGTTTTCTCTTTATACCGGGTTGATTATCTTGTTATCTCGAGATCACAACACTTGTGATCTAGAGAGGATGGCATTTAAAAAGTATAGTTGAGAATTTACAGAACGACACTACAGTGTGATCTGTGTGGTTGTGCTTAGTGGGTATGACATGAGGAACAGTTGTTATTTCACCATTGTTTGTGAAATGCAAAAAGTCCAAATGTTCTTGAATTGAAGTGCAGGAGCATTATAGTCATTGTGATTTCTGCTTACCCCAAAATAAGAGGATCTAAGAAGTCCACTCTCGTTTGATTAGATGTTTCTGTAGCTCTAAATATTATGTTGTATTTATTTATTTATTTATATTTAATATTATATTCATATTTATTTATTTATT
>NW_023340257.1:11731022-11737994 GCF_004916995.1 Morone saxatilis | reverse complement strand
CGGGGCCAACGAGCACGATTTGTGACATCACAGATAGTTTGGAAGTCATTTTCTGGTCAGATCTGCGACCTGTTCGAGTGTGACGTAGAAACTTGAAGCCGCCAGTGCACACACACACACACTGAAGATAGACTTTACAGAAGGGATCTTGTGTCCAGCAGGAAAAGTAAAAAAAAAGGATTTTAAAATGGAAATCGTATCCAGAAGGGATGATTAAGATTTTCACCAACAAAGTGCCTTTATGTTAATATAGCACATACTAGGGCTTGTGAGAAATCGTTTCTTCATCGTCATGGCAGTATGAACAGGCCTGATGAACACCAAAGACTGCCTGAAACGTTAATTCATTTAATGGAAGTAAATATAATGAAATCAATGACATCAACGTGTGAACACTGTAGAGAAGCGACATCTGCTCCGTCCGCTTTCTCTCATCCACCTCTGCTGTTTTACAAAAGCACAAAAGTTGTGTGTTTGTCTATTTTAAAATCTAATTCTTGTTTTACTGCTGGCTGAGACAAAGCAGCCCCTCCTCTCCACCAGCGTTACCTCCAGGGAGAGAGTCGCATCAGAGGAGGACAGGAAGAACGACTGATACTGACTCTAAACTTCACTTCAGTATTTGTCAGGAATATTATATATTTCTTTAATTGGCATTTTAGATTTGTTTACAGTGAGATCTTATTGAGTATTGCTCATTGCTCTAGAAACAGCATCTTGTTTTATTGAAAGTATTTAATTCTTATCCAGTTCTGAATTTAATATATGTTCTCTTCAACATTTGTTTATTCATTGTATTTGATGTTTACAGGCTGACACTATAGCTTCACCGTGCTCTTTTAGACTTGTGACATACTGTAAGCGGACAGTTACAGACTTGTCACAGTGAACGTGTTATGTATGCAAAGAGAGCAGGAAGGGAGGGCAGTCGTGTGTTTCTGCTGTCAGTAATGTGTGATGTTGTTGCTGAGGTCTCATTATAATATGTCCAAGTTAAAATGTGTCTTCTGTTTGTCCTGTCCTTTTTACTTTTTGCTGTGTTGTCTTAGAAATAACTCAACCTCTGTCCAAGAGAAAGATAATGTGCTGACATCAGACAAAGTGTAACCTCCTGGATATCCGTGTGTGTGTTCAGCTGAAAAGGGGATATGAGGCCTGAAACACAATTTCTGAGGCCGCCCCTACTCAACAACTTCACACACACAATATTATTAGGTGAGCACTTGTTTTTAGAGAGTGTGACCAGACTCGAGCAGTGGGCCCTTGCCATGCGTTTCCTCGTTCTTGTCTGTGTGTGTGTGTGTGTGTGTGTGTGTGTATTTGCCTGGGCCACAGAATGCCCCATTGTGAAGGCTGCACAGAGACCCTGTTATTGGCAGCCTTCTGAGTGGGAGGGAGGGAGGGAGGGAGGGAGTGCAGACAAGGACGGAGGGAGGGAGAGATGGAGAGATAAATGAATTGAAAGCAAAGAGCAAAATGCTGGTTGGAAACTGCGGAAAATGAAATAAAAAGCCCAGGAAAAGGAAGTCAGCAGCTGATGAGCAGTTACACTGACTGCACAGAATTTACAGAGCACCCGTAGTTTTCTGTAATATAATGTGCTTTCAGGTGAAAACTCATTTTCTAGAATATGCTTATTTCCCATCTTACTGACAGCTAGATGAGAAGCTCAATATGAGTTTTATCTTTCTGTGTTTATTCGTTGTGTTTAGCCGAGCGAAGCACAAACACAGGAAGCAGGTAGTCTCAATCAAAAGTGAAGTGAAAAAATACTCCTTGAAACAATTCCAGAAATGATACATCTGAGGTAGGGAACTGCTGTGATCATGAGTACATTCAATTGGTATTTCATGAAACCTGTGTGTACAGTTATTATTATTTATGATGGGAATGGGAAATCTATATCCACACATAACTTCTGTTTCCCTGTCATTCCCACGAGGCCCTCCGTCCAGTTTTCACCAGATTATTAAGGAGCTATAATCACAGAATAATTGTTCTACAGGATTGCTTATTTGATTTAAAAAAAAACATATAAAAAAAGAAGTCAAAATCAAAAAGAAACATTTCCTAAGTAAGATCTGCTTTGAAGGCAAAGAGATGATCTGATATGCTGTTGTTGAGTCACCGACTGTTACTATTGCAACAGCCTCTCGACTTGCCTCAATCAGAAACTGTAGAGCGGCTAAAGACTGCAGAACTTTAACCAGAACTGAGAGGTGCAACAGTATTTTATTCTAATTAGTTTTTCTCAACTTCTATATTAGTATTTAACACTGTGCCTTTCAGTGTTGTTCCTTGAAATCACCAACTCACACATTCACACTGTACAAGAATGATGAAGTGCTGAAGTGAACATTGTGTGTGTGTGGTCAAAGATGCTGAGACCTGCTAGTTAAATATGTGTGTTAAAATGTATCTTTTGGACTTTTTTTGTGTGTCTTTAGTTCATGAGTAACATTCCTGTGACGAGTGAAGACCAATAAGACTGTAATTCATCTCATGAAGTGTTTCTGAGTTCCTCAATTTGGAAATAGGAACTGCGTTTGATCAGAGAGCAAGATTCACACTGTCCCTGTGCCCTGTGGTGTCTGCTCTGTGACAGGAAACTTTTGACAGGAAACGCACTCTTTTCAACATTTCTCGGACTGGATAGTGTCGGTTACTGTGTGCACACTCAGCCTGCTTCTACTCACCAGTCTAGTCCATTAATACTTTTTAGTACTCTACTGTTTTGTTTAATCTGTCAGTATTCTCGTCATGTGTCTGTGTACTACATATTCAATTCACAGAATATTTATTGTGTTGTGTTTATAAGTGAAACAATATGCTGCCAGCTTCAGTTTTTTAATTAAATTTAACCACTAAAGTGCTAAAATATATTATTATGCTTCATGAAGATAACTGAATGTTTTATGATATCGATATACAAATGTGTCAGCCTGTTTCCAGTCTAGTTTAGACTACAACCGTCCACTTATCTTTGAATGTTCGAATGCAGTTTTATCTGATATTCTTCCTTCATGAAAAAGAGGAATATTCCATAATTTAATTTAACATTTTGTTTGTCATAATGCGTGTAAATGAAACTGCACTCTTTCTTATTTGGTGAAATATGGACTATAGTTTTCAGGAGCTAAAAAAGTGAAACAAATAGTTCTCCAGCAGGGGGATTAGGCATGTTAGTAAACCTGGTATTGAACTGATCTCTTTAAAAAAAGTGGCAGTCAAATGTACAAATGCTTAATAACTAATAATAATAAACGTATATCTTATCCTTGCTACTATTCACTATAGAGTGTGTGTGTGTGTGTGTGTGTGTGTGTTGTGTGTGTGTGTGTGTGTGTGTGTGTGTGTGTGTTGTGTGTGGTTGTGTGTGGTGTGTGTGTGTGTGTGTGTGTGTGTGTTGAGGAAAGGCTGTTTGTGGCTATGCCTGGGAAATCAGCAGCTTCCCTTGTGGTCAAAAGTACGAGGTAGAGAGATGTTCTGAGATAGCGTGAACACAGTAGGCGTTTGATTAATGATTCAATTCAGAATTAAATTTTGCAGATGTTCCTTTCTGATAGCTCCAGTTTCTCCTTGAGCTATTGCTTACTGCTTATCAGACAGGTTTGCATTACGTGAGTGCAGGGAGCTGGCACTGCCTGCTGTTTGCTAATCAAGGCCTGACGTTGTGACTGATGTGAAAACTGAAAAAAATAAAATAAAATCCTCATACTTGGATAGTTTGAACGCTGTTGTGATGTACATTATTCATATCCTAAGGCGTACTGCAGTGGAAAACCCGAAACCTAGAGTGGATGTGGATGGGAATGTTTGGTAGGAAGCTGATCTTGAGTCCACTTCTGCAGCCTTCAAGTGTGCGTTAGAGAGAATTGAGTGAGTCTGTGTGAACGTGATGTGTGTGCCAATACTTGTTGTGTCAATTACACTTCCTCCCATGGTGGTCTGTTGTGTGATAGCACTACATTACTGCCTGTGTGCTGGCTTCATAAAAAGGAAGATTGGTGTTTTTTCTTGATACCATTGAGATAGTGATCAGATACTGTATGTGTAATACATGGGTGGAATACAGATCTAATAGCAGTTTCCTTCTAAGTTATACTGAAGTCGAATATGATCATCTGACCTGAGCAGTGTGTTAATATACAATCAGCAGTTTGTTTTGCAGTTGTTGCTGTGCAGAGACACAAAAGTGAGCAGAAGTGCTGTTGAAAATGACAGTTCTTATCAAAATAACTAAGCTGCTGGATGATCTCACTGCCGATGCATCAACATAACTTCCTCTTTCACAGAGGTGATTGTCCTGCACCCTGACATTTTATCACACACACAACTTTGAGACTGCTGTTTACAGTCTATAAAAATGGACCTCTTGGATTTATGTCATTGTCAGCTCGCTTATTAATCACTATGTCTGACATTTAGGAAGCTAAATTATTATTGCACTTCTCATAACATATTTCAAAATGCAAGATTTCTCAAAATAGTATAGTATGTAGGAAGTGATTTTCGTCATCTAGTCTAAAATCAGACTAATATGACACATAATTATCAGTTTTTAGGAACTAAAACAAAGTTTTCAATTTAAATCCAGGAATAAAAATCTGATTCATGCATTTTTTGTTGTTCCTGTTGAAAGCCCGCGATTACCATCTTTTTCCATTAATAGATTATTTTTAGTATACTGTTAATGTTCATATTTTTTCTCTTCCACAGGTTGTGTAAGCCATGATCTGAGGTGTGAAAAGTCTGCACTGTCTGACTGGACGCAGAGTTACCATCACTCATGCTGCACGCACACACACCAGCAATGTCTCATCCTGACTCCTGTACAACTGTGTGGGACTGGTTATGTGTGCTGCGTCTGGAGCAGTATTCTGAGGCGTTTCAGAGCGCCGGGCTGGCAACGTTACGACAATGTCGCAGCCTCACGCAAGATCAGCTGGAGCAGATGGGAATCACCCTGCCAGGTCACCGGAGACGCATCCTGGCTAGCCTGAACAAAACGCATGGTAATAATGACACCCAGTCTGACACACACGCTCACCCTGTACAGTCTCAGCAGGATCAGAGATGGGAGGAAACGGGACATGTCAAAGTGTTGCAGAGAGAGAGACCTGTGCCGATCCCAGCGGAAGAAAAACCTGTTCTTAAGGAAAGGAAGAAAAGAGATGAAGAGACATTGAAACCTACACCCAGGGAAAGAGAGAAACCAGTCCCCAAAGAGAGACAAGTGTCCAAGATGAAAGAGGAAAGTGGAGGAGGAGAGAAGAAGCCAGTTGCTGGACAAAGACAAGTAGCGCCTAGAGGAGGAGAAGAGGAGGAGAGGGATGGGGGAATAGATGGACAGAGAGAGAGACCTGTTCCTAAAGAGAGGACTAAGTTTCGCCCCGGTCCTACAGTGGACTGTCACTCCAACTCTCTTGTCTCTCCAGTGTCTGACACCTCTTTACCCCCTGTCCCCCCACGCAGCACCCTCAACTGCCCCCCACAGCCCTTCACCTCTCCCCTGAGCCCCTCGCCTCCCGCTCGAACCCCTGTCTCCCCCAAACGGGACAGACTCGCGCTTAAAGCCCCGGCTGTACAGAGCAGATCTGTGTCCCAGAGTTCCTCCCCCACCAGCACCCCGACCCCGACCCACACCCCGTCACAAGCACCTCTCCAGCCTCCCAGTTGCCCCTCTCCCCCAGCTCGGCCTCAGACGTTAGCCATTCAGCCACCCGGCCAACATTTAGGTAGTGATGGAGGGATAAAGTCTTCACCTGTCTCGCCCATTGCTTCCCCCAGTGACGACAAAAATGCCCCACCTCTCCCTCCGAAAGCAGGGGCAGTACCCAAAGGCCCTCCACCGATCCCACAGCGGTGTCCTGCACAGTCTCCCAGAACTCACAGGTAAGGGTTATTTTTTCATGGGTATTAATTCAGTTTTTAAGCACGTTAAGAGTTTGTATTTGCTATAATGGGCTGACTTTGAGGACTTACAAAAGGTTAGATTCCCGTACACTGTCTGTACCGAGTGTATTACAGGTAGAACCTTTCTCTTGTGGGCCTTGTGACAAGTATGTAAACAAGTCGAGTAAAGGAGTGGGACTCTAAAACTGCCCTCTCACATTGCCTGTATCTATTAACATATGTCATAAATGCATCCGTCCCTGGGCCTCTCTGCCCCTACAGGGTGATGCTGTTGCTTTTCACATCCTTAAAAAGCACCTATACTGCACTTCCTACTGTGAGCAGAAGACTCTTTAGAGTGTGAGTTTTAGTAATATGCTGTTCAGTGTGTGAGGGTGCTATAATGAAGGTAAAGTGAGAAAGAATTATGTAAATACTTGTCAGCGATGTGTGTTTGTGTTGAGTAAGTTCATTGAGAAATGGTCAAGGATTTTCTCCTGCTCCACCTCTGTAAAGTAAATGTTATTGATTCGTAGAGGATTAGGCTGCCATCTATTGGACAAGACCAAAAAAACTTAAGTTTCAGTTCAGACACAAAACATTTTATTGGTGACTTTAAAACACTTCCTGAAATTAAACTTAGACACTTCCTGAAACTGACAGGCCGAGGCACATTGAGTGACTGAGTGGACCTGAGGCTCAGTGGCCTGTTGAATACGGAAATTTGTTGAGTGTACATGAACCAATTGAGCCTCTCTGTGAGGCTGCAGTCTGTTATGTGGTTTCTCATACCTCACCACTGGAGGATGCATGTGTGTATTTTATTTTTCAAAGGTTCTGTGGTGACCGTTTCTAAGTACTGTATTGCTATCCTCTATATAACATCTTGTTTTTTTGAAGGATTTACATGCTTTGCACTGGTTGATATGTTTGCAAAGTTGTGAATCTGTACAAAGCACTAACTAGAATTATGCTTCAACTCACAAATGTCACTTCAGCAGTCCTTTCTCATGTGTGTGTTTGTGTTCCTGTTGATCGCAGTGGAGTGTTTGTCACCAGCAAGGGAACTAATGCCGT
>NW_023340257.1:11728475-11731012 GCF_004916995.1 Morone saxatilis | reverse complement strand
GTTATTTTATAAGTAATGTATTCATGTTCTCTGGGGGGAAAAGTAAAGGGAAACTAGCTGCACAGAGAGAGGGGAAGTTATAATGGAGAACAACACAGAGCAGTTAATAACTCTCCTCCTCATTAGCCTCTGTGAGTGACACCGGGATAAAGAGAGAGTGTGAAATAAAGATAGAGAGGAAAAGAAAAATGATTTGTTACCAGGAACTACCATTAGACTTTCTGTAACCTCTACCAGCACACATTCACACGCTCTCTTGTGGCTCTCTTGTTTCCTTGTCAGTGTGCTTGGTTGCCTCCTCCCATCTTCTAGTTAACTGGTCATTTCCTCCTCCTTTTGTTTTTTTAACTCCTCCGATGTGTTTGTGTATGCGTCTTTAAGATATTTGTATCAACATGGAAGAGGACTTCTTTTAAACATGTCGGCACAGGTAACATTGATCCTCATCATATCTCTGCATGTCTTTTCTCAGTCTGTACTTGCCATGCTCGCTGTGTCCTTATTATCCCCCTCCTCACTCTGTTCTGTGTTAGTGTTTCAAACAAGGAAGCCTGTCTTTCTTTCGTGTTCATCTACTCTGCCATGTTATAGCCGTGTTAGACCTGTTGTATTCAATGAATAGAAAACATGTTGGTGCACATTTGACCGTGTTTCCATTGCTTTGTTCAGCCTTGACCAGAGTAAGGTAGTTACAGATGTCCTGCCATGTCCTGGGACTGTACAGGTTTAGGGAACTGACAGCGGCATTGGTGTATCAACTGCATGTCTGTGACAAAACCAGTAAGATAGGCTTTTGCAAAGGCATCCCTGGTATGTTTAGCTGTCATAGAAAGCAGGTGTTTTCCAAGAGAAACTGTACTTACTTACTGTTAGCACACCCGATCAGCAATAAGATACAATAAGATATAGACCGTTTTTCAAAAACAGTGGCACAGAATACACTAGCTGTCTGCTGGTCTCGTATGCCAAATTGCAAAATTTAGTTTCTATCTAAAACCACAAAAGACAAGGGAGCCAGGCGCTGAACCCATATGCTAGCTTAAAATGCCTCTCATCTGTTAACACTATAACAAAGGGCTCCATCAGCTATTGTCAGTTGATCGAGGGATAAAGTGTAAAGATAAAATAAGTTCACATACACATGGTGTGGGAGGACAAAAGAATGGTCATTGTTTCTTCAGTCTAATGTCATCTGTTAGCTAGCAGAGAGCCGGTTAAATATAGCACCTCACTTGTCCCCCTCTCAGCACTCTTCCTCTGAGAAAAAGGAGGAACTGTGTCAACAGGTCAGTTTCCCGTCATTGTGAGTCTTGTGTATCGTTTACTGGTTTATTATTAAAATGATCTAATGAATAGAATATACATTTAGAGTCTTGGATTTATAGTTAGCTACTTCATAAATATGTTTCTCGTGCTGGAACCCAAGTGCATGACGAAGCAATGTAATTCATCCACAGGGGTCTTTATATTCAGGCTGTGTATGTTGTATAAATGTTTGTGTTTTCTTTGTCTTGACATGGCACCGACCCCTTAAACCTCAAATAAAACTAACACAACAGAGCATTTTATTTTTTCATGTTAGTTTTATCCCATAGACGATTAATGACGAAACCGTTTTTTAAGTTTTGACAACTTCAAATTGAGTATGTTGCCTCTATAGTACATTAAATGCGATAAAGGAAAATCTTTCTTCTTACTAAACGGAAGATTTGTTTAGAAACAAAGGGAAATTTTCTTTATGTTTGGTCGGAAGCTGTTTTCTATGATGCGTGACTTATAACTCTTACGTTCTTGCAAGTGTGGGAGCTGATTATTGTGACTGTAATGAAGGAAATTCACAAAATACGGAGGAATAATGAGGAACTTTCACAATACAGGATGGATGGAAACCAGGCCTATGTGCTCACTCTAGACTTTCCTGTCAGCATGGAAATAGTGTTGTGAAGGAAGTTTAGCATTGTGTGAAGGATTCCATTTCACAATTGTAGGTGTCTTCAGGAGTAACCGAAAGAGAAAATAATAATAATACAGTAGTAAGCAAGAAAATCTGTTAAAAAGACAAATTTTTTATATGAAGGAATAAATTGCGGATTACAGTAAGAACATGTTGTGATGCATACCCAAAATACAACAATGCAAGAGATATTTGAATATCTAAATATGTGTGTAAATGTAAGGCACTGTGCTTTTGTGCATTGTCTTCACATCCAAAACCACCTTAATAAGGGCGCTGGTTTTTCAGTTTGCATTAAAGGTCATCTGTTCATGAGCAGCTGTATTAATATTTGATGAATCAATGTACAATTTCCTTTCAGCGTCAGGCTCACTGACCCTGTGGGTATGTGTTTTATTGATTAACGCAATCATATTATTACTGCTGCCAATATTACAATTGCACTACGTCAGTGGGAGTGGGAACGAGTGGAGGATTTAGAGAATCCCGAGTTATTGTTCAATAGTGAGGGTAAGATGCTGTGGGAGACCATCTCGCAATTCCCTGCATGTATTATATGTATTATAGATATATATAGATATAT
>NW_023340257.1:11721152-11728375 GCF_004916995.1 Morone saxatilis | reverse complement strand
ATAGATAGATATAGATATATATATCTGATAGATATAGATATATATCCATTGTGGCCCTGAAACAGCTTGGGATCACTCAGGAAGAGCTAGGGGGAGGTACTAATACTAATACCATTGAAGAAGCGTCACAAAATGAAGGGATGGGTAGATATGTGTGTCACTATGTGTGCATTTGGGAATGCATTTAATGTGAGTCCATGCCTGAACGCACACTAGAGATAAAAAGGCCAAATGGCAAGTAATGGCCGGAGTAGCTAGAGGTGGTGCTGGGCAGACGAGGAGCCTGGCGTCCTGGTCCTGCTGTGGCAGCTGTAGCTGTTTTGAATGTAAAGATATTTTGCCAGACATTTCATGTTGATAAAACTGTATAAAGGCTCAAAGACATCGGTTCACGTTTACAAAGAAAAGCAAATATGCATTGTTTTGCACAGTTTATAAAAAAGGATTCTAATTTGATAATGAAAATATAAGATGAAATATAGTCTGAGGATTACAGTCATGTCTTAAATTTCATTTAGTTAAAAAATCATATTGTGAACCCAGTATTGTAAATTGTATCAAATTGTGAGTTGAGTGTATTGTTACATCATCTAGTAAACTGACTAGTAAAAAGGTCTGCTAATAAAGTGTTCATGGTGCCATCTGAAAGAGCCGTAATCATGATAATGACAGTAATAGAAATTGTTGTGGTATTGTCACGATGAGAATGTTTCACCAATCACCGCGGTACAGGTACAACCGGTAAACCAGCACATCTCTAATGCTCACATAGATACTGTGTTTGTGTGTGTTTGTGGGGGGATCCAGAGCTATGCCGAGTTTACATGGAGATCCTGCAGGATGAGGCAGGTTCAGACTTGTTGCTTACACCAGAAGTAGTGAAGGAAAACGAGAGAGAGACAGTCATAAGGAGGGCAGAGGGACACTATTGCCACAGCTCTGGGATCACTTCTCGTGCCACTGAAGAAGACTGCGGCTCCTGAGCTGCAGTCAGTAATGTGGACTGAATCAGGCAACTGGAATTGTTACCGGAGTGATTTTCTTTTTCTTTTTCTTCATGCATTTCTTGGAGAGCTCTGCGTAATTAGGTGCCTGTAGTAAAATCTCAAATGCTGTTATCTTTGTAGTTTTTACTATGGAATGAGAAAAGACCAGACCTGAGGGGAGAAAGGGAGAAGGGCTTTCTTCCCAACAGAGGATGTATAGAATCAGCCGTCTTCGTGGAATTTTCACCCGGTCTCAGATTACCTCTGTGTCCGAGGACTCATCTCCTGCTCTCCAAACCTCTATTGACTTGTTTTGTACCCCTTTATCCCCCAGCCCCTCTCCCACCAAGACAACTGCTGATGAGATGCAGAAAGACCAAACTCCACAGGACCAAACTCCACAGGTCCCACCTCGCATCAGGATACCCCAAACTGTAGAAAACACACAACAGACAACTCAACTCGACACTCAGCCGGCTCTGCCCTCCAAGAGGGTCTCCCAACCTCCCCGTGAGTATTATGATCAGCATATAAAATTAATATATTCTTTTATTATAGCGATAGGCAATACCACACAACTATGAACTGTACAAAAAGAGTCAATGCTCAAGTTCTGCATTAAAGGTCCAGTGTGTATTTAGTGGCATCTAGCAGTGTAGTTTGTAGTTTCAGATTGCAACTCACTCGTTTAATCTTCCCTTACTGGTCACGAGAGAGAAAGATATGAATGGCCCTATCTATACATACATAGATACATACAACATGACACCTCGACATGGTGGCCTCTATGGGAGGTGAGCCGCGGTGTCTATAGATAAAACAGTTCATTCTAAGGTAACAGAAACACGTGAGTGAGGATTAAACCAGATGTAGTTTGTATTTTAGTTTTGGTTATATCCACTGTTTCATAGAAAACACGTTGTTTGTGTCCATAAAGTCCACCGAACATACTGAATGTCTTTTTTTTTTTTTATCAGACGTCCAGCTGGTAAAAAAGATTCTAAATCATTTCGAAACCTGCAATGTTTCCTTCTGCTACTAGTGTTTCCTGAAGCGAGATAACCAGTTAATGCAGGGTTATCCTGGTAAATTAGGCTTCATTTCACCAAATTAATTTCTGTAAAGCAGTTTTAAATAAGACTAGTTACCATGGAAACGTCATATTAGCCTGCTTCCAGTCTGGCTAATTTTCCAGCTTAGTTCCACTTGAAGCTTAACCAGTTATACAGTCTGCCCACCAGATGAAACCCCAGTGTTATTTCCAAAGCACCTCCTTTGAACACAGACTTTAAACGATTTATATAACAGTCTCACACGCAACACACTCAAGTGCGTACAAATATATCTTCTTCTATTCTAAACCATGGCTGTAGCTTCATAGTGAAAGTTGCATTTTCACTCATGTCACAAATGTCATGTATAAAAATTAAAGAAATGAAACGGACTGTGTCTGTAAAAAAGTAGTCAAAAGATCCAGTGTGTAACTGGAGGATCTATTGTCAGAGTTATTTTGTTCTTTATGTATAATCACCTGAAAGTAACAATCGCTGTGTGGTCACGAACACTGCAGCTTTCTCTTTACATGCCTGGTCTCCTCTGTGAGTTGGACTGAGGACTGTTTCAACTTGATATTGTTTACTTAATCTCATATGCTGGAGGGAAAATGACTAATATGTGTCATTTAGTTGTTCAACCTGACAGGCTAGTTCGAGAGGGAGAGAGAGAGAGAGAGATGAACGACAAACTGGTGCCTTTTATATGCACACTTACACTTTCAGGTGTTCGTCTCAGACCATTTAGTTTCTGTACACAAACATAGATTAACGCAGCTAACACTCCAGAAGCAGATAACTCGAGTAACTAGTATAATCAGTGCTGTTATCAACCACTTGTGAAAATGGAAATATGTCTTGTATAATACCTGAGTGTTGCATTATGGTTAATTGAGGCTTGTCCAAATATGATTGTCAGTACAGATTGTTGCTATTTTTGTTTCCCTGCAAACCAGACTTAAAGCCAACTAAAGCTGTACAACCTCTACTTCTGTTCCCTCCCTCAGGGTTAAATTCACTCAATGATAATTCTGATGAATACGAGGATCCAGATTTCTTTGTCCCCAGTGTTCATCGAATGAACGCACTAGACAGGGTAAGTGAGAAAGTTTCCTTTTTTCTTTTAACACGATTCTTCCTCTTTTCATCTTGCACAATGTGAATGACGGCTCTGTCCTCCAATAGGATATGTCACTGCAAGTGCCCGGACAGCAGAAGAAACGATACAGTTCTTTGTGCAGCGACGATGAGTTGTTGGATGATGATGAGTGAGTCATGCATCAACACACAAACAAACTAGGCAACAAATAACCACACAAATAGATTTGACTTTTATAGTCAGTACATTGCTGACCTTAGTAATCCAGATATACCTACTGTATATATAAAGTTGTGGTTTTGAGTGCTTACCAGCCATATAGATATCTTTGTTTACCCACCAGAATTGCTCTCAGGCTTTGTTTGCTCATTGAATACTTTTGAACATTAACTTTGTGTTAAAGTATAACTTATGCTTGAAGTGTCTGTGCCAAAAGGTTGTAAATATAATGATCTGTCTTACTGGTATAAAGTGTATAGGTGTGACTAATAGATTGAGCTGTTTGGATGTTTTGACAGTGTTGTCACTGTTCAGTGTAGAATGGCATTATTAAAATGTTTGAGAGCTTGAAATAGTGACAAAGGGTGAATCGAGACATGCTTGATCACGGCAGTTCCTCAAACGCCACTCAAGGCTGGCTACAGAAGTGAGTGAATCTCCATAATCCCCTTATTAAAATGCCCAACTTTATAGCAGAAATAAGAATGTTCAGAGCAAAATTTCCTTTATATAGGTGATTTTTTTTATATACCTTACCCATAAATTATATCAAAGCCTGAAGTTATGCATAATTAAGGCCATAGCCGCTTTGAGTGACAAGTGGGTGCTATCACAGGTGGCTGTTTTCAGTAACCAGGCTTTATTCAGTCCGCCCCTGCTCCACGTCTTTGACTGTCGGAATCAAGACTGTCAAGTCTATTTTATCTACGATTAAATCTCCGTACACAGGAGCATGATAGTACTCTTTCAACATTTGTATTTATATATTGTACCTGGCATTTTAAGGTTTAGAAAGTTCAGAGCCTTAAAGCACTCACTGATTTGCCCTGACAAACTAATTGTGAATGTAACCAACTCTGTAGCCCAATATAGATAAACAATAATAATATAACAAATATTGCACAAATACCAACTACTCACTGCGAAGACCACATTCTGTGTACAACAACTGCGAGACAGGAGAAGCATCGAAAAAGGATAACTAAAGATGTGCACCTCAAGAACACATTGCAGCTCAACCATTGCTGCTTCAGCCTCATCAGCTTATCCAGTAGAACTGGCACAGACCTCAGCAAAAATGTTTTACCAGTGATTATTTTTTAATGTGTATTATATTAAAACCAGCTGTTGTGTTACTGTAATAAAATACTGTGAATATGGGGTGCACAGGTCTGGTTTCAAAACCAAACTAAACTACAGCACACCAGTTAGATGAAAACTATCATAAACAGAAACTTATTATTGGTGTCCTACAGAAACGTTTACGCCTTTGGTTTCCATGGTGACACAAAATGTATGCTTGTTTGTTTCCTGGCTGATAAAGTTCAGTTAAATGCCAATTGTATTTAATTTAGATGAAACGATTTGTTTAGAAAGAAATTATACAAGATTGTTATCATACATTAATTTCAGGTTTATTTCTGGAAATATTGTTTATTATATCTTTGTGTGTCTGTGTGTGCTTATTTCTGTGCACCTTAGGCCTACCCTATGGCAGGATGGGAGCATTAGCAACCTCCAAGGCAGTGTCTACCTGCCAAACTCCGGCAGACTGTCATCAGCCTCTAAAGAAGACAGCTCTCAGCTGGATGCTGTCATCAAGATGGGCTGGCTGGACAAGAATCCACCTCAGGGGTATAGATGCCAACACATAAGCACACATTCTGTTCTGCTAAAAAAGGGCATCAACCAATACTCATATACCTGCTGTGTACATGACATACATAAGATCAAGGTATGGTTTCACTGTGAGATTCTTAGGGCTGTTTTTATACCTCAACAAATACAACTAAGCTTTTTGTATGCCTTTCATTCTGTTATTCACAAAATTACTTTTAACATTATACAGTTGCCCGTCATTAAGTATTAGGCCCACTATTAATAGTTACAATGAAACAGTCATAAAAAATGTTATACTTAAAAAACACATCAAAACACTAACCAGTTTTACAATGCAAAACCTCGTATGTGCTTCACACTTTGAATATGTTTGTGTGTGTGTTCTTGTACGCAGGGCCCTTTATTATCAGAGACGATGGGTAAAGCTGGACGCTGACTACCTGAGATACTTTGATAATGACAAGGTAACAACAAACAACAATAACTCCATCACATTAGTCACTATTATTACTGGGAATCTACATCAAAAGCAAGACGTGAGCAGCAGGCAGGCCCTTACTGACTCATCCACAACCACTTATGTTGGGCCATCACGGTCATCAGAACCATCTGTCAGCTCTTGAAAGGACTGCAGTCGGCCAAATCACCACGCTGACAGCAAAAAATACATTTAAAAAAAAAAACAGTTTTCAAGTTTTATATTTGTAGATATATTGATTGATTGATTGATTGATTGATTTATAGATTGTATTTCCTTTCTTTCTGTGTGGATTGCCAAATCCACTCACACCTTCTGCATATCTGTTAGATACGGATCTGTTAAACAGTAAGTGAGTAATTATTTCTCTGTGTGTGGTGTGTTGCAGGAGGTGTATTCTAAGGGCATCATCTCTACTGCTTTCATCACTAATGTGACCAGTGTGGGAGAGCTGAAGTTTGAGGTGGTCACAAACAACCGAACATTTATCTTCAGGGCTGAAAGTGAAGGTCCGTCTGTTTTCTCTGGTCATCTGTGTGTGTGCATACATAAAGAAATAATACATGATACATGCATATGTTTTTTTATATATATATATATATATATATATATACAAATGTAAATGTATATTGATTCAAATGTATTTTCGATGCATTTCATGCTAAACATGTTTATTCATACATGTGTTGGCACATCCCTACAGTCGAGAGAAACGACTGGGTGACTGTACTGCAGGACTGCACCAGGGGGCGCCAGCCACGCAGCACCATGAGTCTTAGCTCTCCTTTAACCCCAGACTATCAGGGCTCTCTGGAGCTCAGAGGCTTACGTTCAAAACTTTATACTGTTGTCGCCTCAGATAAAGTCTTCCTCTACAAAAACATTGAGGTAAGGATCCTGTGTGTGTGACTGCAGATGAGCAGTCAATCAGTATAGAAATCTATATTAGATAGTTGTTTATTTTTTAGTCTTTATTTTGCAAAATAGTATAAAGAAGAAATCTGAGTGTTAAATAATGAAAACAGCACCAAAAACTAGTTATGTTGAGTGATTAAAACTCATAAAAAATCATAAAATATATGATCCAAAAATGACAGAAAAAAATAATTATGTACCATTCTGCCATTTCTGTTTAGCTTTTTCTGCACACAGAACATTTTTAATTTTACAGTGTTGACTTTACAGTCAAAAGTAAAATCGAATATCATCTAAATGTAAGGTTAAATTCGTACTCTCTTTCTTCCAGGACTATCGTATAGGTGTGGGTATCACATCCATCGAGATGAATGTAGGAAATGTTAAAGACACAGATCGTCGGAGCTTTGATCTCACTACACCTTACCGCATATTCAGGTACTGCTTGTACACAAAAATACAACATACAGACTCTCTCTGCTATGTGTGTATAGTAAACCTAAACTATTGACTTGGATGTGTGCTGTCTGTGTATCTTCTAGAAGTCTCTTGTGTACATACACATTATTGTATGCACTGTACATAGTCTGGTTGTTTTCCCATAAGTGCGAACATAATCATTCTTCATTGTAAGTCTAAGTGTGACTCAGTTGGTCTTGGTGCTGGGATACTTATGGGAAACTAGATCATGTTGTTTTACTGAGAACTCCCACCGTCCAACTATCCTCAGAGTCCTCAGCTGGACATCTTTTGAGAATGTGAAAAGCCCTTTGTGTGTGTGTGTGTGTGCGTGTGTGTGTGTGAGAGTGTGAATGTGCAGACGTTTGTGCGATTGCTGAACATTAGCTTGTGTT
>NW_023340257.1:11719550-11721052 GCF_004916995.1 Morone saxatilis | reverse complement strand
GTGTGTGTGTGTGTGTGACAAGTGAGGGAGATGTGTGTGCACAAGTGTATGTGTTGGTGTGGTGTGTGTGGTCTTTTGGCTGACAGTGCACAGCCTGCAGTGCAAGAGCTCAGCTTGACAGGATGGGGAAATCTGAAAAGACTTGTGTATTTGTATAAGAGTTGGACTGTGTGTCAGTGTGTGTCTCGCTGTAAGTGTGCATTTTTGAGACTCTAGTCGTTTGAGAAGTGTCTGTACGTGTATTTTAAGTGACCAAGTGTTGTGAGATGGATGAGAAGAGGAAGGATTTAGACATGCGAGACAGTGTCAAGCCACAAATCTGTCTCTGTGTGTGTATATGTGTGTACATGTTTGTATAGTTTCCAGTCTTGGACTGAAGTATATTTAGCAAAACAAGAGCAGAGCAAGAGTCAGTACTCTCATGAGCATAAGGAAAAACTCACACACACACAACCACACAGGGCAAACAGGCTTTTTATTTCTGTCACTTGGTAGTTGTTATTAACACCATCATGTCAGCGTTGACACTCGGCCGTGTGTTTGTGTCTCTGCGCAGTTTCATCGCAGAGTCGGAGCAGCTGCGAGAGCAATGGGTGGATGCCATGCGGGATGCTATAGGTGAGGCCTTGTCGAATAGCGAGGTGGCAGAGCGGATCTGGGCGGAGCCTAGCAACAGTTTCTGTGCCGACTGCGGGGTTCCCAAGCCGGAATGGGCTGCCATCAACTTGTGTGTGGTGGTCTGCAAACGATGCGCAGGTTTGTGTGTGTGCTTTGGATTCATGAGTATTTTTGTTTACATATGTTTGTGGTTTGTGCAAATGTTTTGTTGAACAATGTTTGACATTGTTGTCAGTCTGTTTTTGATGATTTACATATTCATTCAGATCTTCAAAATGTGTTGAGAATCATACTGGGGGTTTGTTGATTTATTTATTTGTATATTTGTGTGTGTTATGAAACACAGTGATATGGCTCTCAGGTCAAATATTTAATCGCCTCTTGTGGTTGTGGCTAACCTGTAGAATTTCACAGTATTGTTACAAGGTCAAAGGTACACAGGATGCAATTTGTCTTCAAAATGTGTGTGTGCATGTTTCAGGACAGCACAGAGGACTGGGTCCTAGCATCTCAAAGGTTCGTAGTCTGAAGATGGACAGAAAAGTCTGGACAGAGGAGCTTTTACAGGTACACACTCACTTACACACACATACACACATTCACACAATCTACCTTAAGGCTTATGAGACCTGGTTGTTGGTTGTTTTTTTTTAATACAGTTTAAATGACAAGTCAAGATCATACAATATTTATCTTAACTACTTATTCATGACATTTGTTTATGCCATGGCATTCATTTAGCTGCTTGAACCCAGACAGAGATATAATGTAATACAGTCTAATACAATAGCCGTGCAGCTAATCTTAGTGAAGCTTAGACTGTTTTTGTTGACACTGTGTCAGGGATTTGGATTCAACTAGAGGCAGTAGTTGTGGTTGTAATG
>NW_023340257.1:11717895-11719532 GCF_004916995.1 Morone saxatilis | reverse complement strand
CAACTTAATGCAACTTAATTCAATCTAATGCAATAAAAATAATAATAAAAAAAGTACACATATGCATGATAAACATTGTATATCATCACACATGCTTCCTACCCTTCTTAATGTGGAAACTTCTCCTAAACCCTACCTGGGATGCAGGTGTTCCTGTTGCTAGGCAACGAGCGGGTAAACAGTTTCTGGGCAGCTAACATCCCGCCAAGTGAAGCTTTGACACCCTCTAGCTGCAGCGAAGACAGGCGGCGCTTCATCACCAACAAATACCGCCAGGGCAAATACAGGAAGTACCACCCTCTGTACGGAAACCAGAGAGAGCTCAACAATGTAAGTTGCTTTGATTGTTTGCTTCAGAGTTAGAGTTGGTCAACATACCTTGGGAAAGAAAGGCTTTCATACGCAGGGAGGATTTATAGCAGTTGAGGTGGTTGGTTTAGCAACCCACTATGACTAAGCTGTCCTTTTTAACCCATCATGCTGACCTCATTCATTTGTTGGAGACTGGTCCTTTTGCCTCACAATACTCTGTCACTCTTAAGCTTTCTTCTAGCAGCTGTGTGCATATTTCATAGAGGGTTGCAAGCTTAGTTGTGGCTGGAGTGTGTGTGTGTGGGTGGGTGGGTGTGTGTGTGTGTGGGTGCACAGGCATATACACACATCATGTACAGTAAATCTGCTTGCTTACTACTCAGACCATGACTAAGATTCCAAGAATGAAGAATTGATCGTTCTGTATTTTTAGGTCCTTTGAGTGTTCGTTCTTGTACTGACCTGTTAAGAGTGACTGACAGACAGAAAGACAACAAAACAGACTTTTTCTATGGAGTCAGTTAAAAGGAACATAAAAAAGAAGGGAGACCCTTGATGTAAATACACTTTATAGGCTTATAAAGGAGAGTATTTAATCATTATCATTTAAATGTGAAAGCACTCAGCATGCTCAATGTCTGAAATATCAAATATGTTGTCACCATTCACAGTATATATTAGGTTGTCACACACCTCTCCAGTCAGTGACAATAAAGTAGCCAGACTACAATCTACCCTTTCACTGGTTGATGTTTTTCTCCTTTCCCAGCTAGTTGACTAAGACAAGCTACATTTGTCACTTTACCCCAAAGTGGGGCATTCAAGGAACTGATTTGAACTCACTGTTGGACTGAAATGCAGTTTCCTAGATTAGAAAAGCTGGCCAAATTCCTGATGAAGTCCAACGTGTTAAGCACAGTCTGCCAACTGCAATAATCTAAATAACTGGCTCAGACTAGAGTGACTGTACTGAGACTACAAGATGGACAACCAGGTTATCTGTCCTTGTGTCATTGTCAGTGGAGGGCAGAAAACATGTATACCTGTACCCTCTTGACATGATGCTGGTCAGTAAAAGTCAGAAGCAGGACATTTTAGAACCGAGGATTATATATTGTGCCTTTGCTGTGCTCCACCGTGTGCGGTAAATGTCATAGTGTTTCAGACGCGGCTTGGTCACTCATTAGCTGCTTAACCCACTTACCACAAACAATGTGCACTGCTCACAGACACACTGAGTGGGTGAGTGAGTCACATTTAGCACCTGACTGTGAGTTCTGTTTTTCCTCCCTCAAGCGTTCAATCTTGTCTGTGTGTGTGTGTGT
>NW_023340257.1:11716121-11717795 GCF_004916995.1 Morone saxatilis | reverse complement strand
GTGTGTGTGTGTGTGTTATTACATTACTCCCTGTTTCATAGGCAGCAGATGTTGGAGGGCGTGAGGTCTTCAAACACTCAAACCCATTTCCTCATTGTACTTTGTTCTGATTGGTTCACTTCTCTTGATCAGAAGGCATACGGTTGGCTATTGATACATTACAGGACACTGACCTACATAGCTTTCACATGTATGTCCACATGGGACAGAGGGTTGATTTTGTTCATTTTTACTGGAGCACACATTCATTAGGCTTAGGAATGTGCCAACACAAAACGTCACAGTGCGCTGATCTGTACTTGTTTGTAGAAAGGTACTCTTTCTGAACTGCAATGTGCCTGTTGTCCAATTACAGCATATCATGATATGGGTTGGCCTGGCACTGTGGCTAATGTTAGCATGCAGGGATCGATCTCAAGTATTGACCTTTCTGACTTGTAGCTTTAGCCAGAACAGATAAACAAGATGGTCATGTCAGTGTGATGGTGAAAGTGGATCGAATAGGAGTCAGCAAATGGGCAGCAATTTTCTCTGAGCCACAGCGATGAAGAGCAGGCTAAACCCGTGTTTTTGTTTGTAGTGTACAGTTTGTCCAACTATGTGGCTTCAATTCATATATAGTGAAAAGCCCAGGGAACAACATTAGTTCACTTTATTATTTATTTTATTATTGTGGCGAGAAGACTTACATAAAAATAGTGGATGAGTGCAGGAGACATAGAATGAATTGTTTCCCAGGCAAAGAGAACAAGAAAATTGCCAGATCCGAGTAGAAAAAGGTCACGATACAAAATGTCACTCAAACTCACTGTAGAGACTGACACTCTGTCTAGCACATGGTTTTCCATTGATCCAGTTTTCCAAGAGGCTGCTGTACTTTTTCTACTGTTCTTTCATAGTGTAGGTATTCAGACTGACTTAAATCTTTTGAACTCTTTCACCTCTTTCTACTGTTCCCCTCTAGCCTAGTCGGACTTGTTTTTCTTCTTCAACCTTGATGACAGATGTCACTCACTGTACTGCATCTACTTCTGTCAAAGCACCACTGTGTGTCTTATCCTAACCCTTCTTATTTTTAGGGGATTATACACTAATGAAAACATAGTTATGCATATTACATTCAATTCTGCCAATAGATCCTCCTAAATGTTACACACTGGACCTTTTAATGTGAATTTTGTTTTAAATTGAAATGCTCTTTCACACATAAAATGTGTAGTCAGGTCTACTTGAAAATGGCAATATCATTTGTTCCATCTATAAATAAAAAGAAACTAGTGAAAACGACGACAGACTGTTGCAGCCATTGAAGTACCTAGAATGCAGCTTGAAATAACATTACCAAGCCTCATATACCAGCTCTATCGTCATGTGATCCATATGATGAGATTATTGAAGTGTTCATGTGCATGTGTCCAGATGGCTGACTACAAGCTTTTTGTTCAGATGTCCTCAGTGGTCTGTGTGACCGAGAAATGTGTGTATGTATGGGTCTCTTGTGCAATGTTAATCTTTGTTAATTGGTTTGTTTGTCTGTATGTGTGTGTAGAAGCTCAACGGTGCTTAAATAGAGGAGGGGTTCTGTCTTTATGTGTAACAGAGAGCTGTGGAATTTCTCAATCAGATCCAAAAGAGCTTATTGGTTTTAACAGAATACAGACTTACAGTGTGTGT
>NW_023340257.1:11709317-11716069 GCF_004916995.1 Morone saxatilis | reverse complement strand
TGTGTCTGTGTCTGTAATTGCATGAGTCTGAGTTCCTCAGCTGTAACAACACTACATCCTCCTTTTCTTAGTCATAACATATTTCCTATTCCCTCCTCACTCTCCTTCCTCTTTCTTTACATTTGAGTTTACAACGTTTGGACAAAATGTGTTGTTGTATTACTTTAAGGTAAAACTACAGTCTAAAGACAACACTGTAGTTTTATCCTTGGGAGTGTTGTCTTGTACAGAAATCTGTATTTGTTTGTCTTAATCAGGTTTAAAACCAAATTATCTCCAAATAACAATAATAATAGTTATTTGAGCTCTGAATGTGGGAAGATCTTCCTCTTTTTATGTTTTGATGCTTATATGTTTATTTTTAACTTCCAGCAAATGATTGTTTTTCTGTTTTTCCAAAAGATATACATACATTTTTGTTTTGTTTTTTCCCACCAAAGTTGTGTGTATCTATTTCAACTTTTTGTTTTTGGTCAAATGGCTTCATGTTGCACATTCAACGGCTGTAATTAGTCCACTTTAACGGTAAATGTAACACTTCAGCACCACTGAATTACATAAGAATACATCTATAACAGATATATAACCTCTATCTACAAATAATTGTGCAGCCCTGCCTAAAGAATAGCAGAAGTTTCTCAGATGAGTTAGCTTTACCTTTACTCTTAGATCAGTTTTCATTTCACCAGCTCTCCTCTTAAATTAAGCAAAAGGTTCATGGGGGCTTACAGACTAATCACTATTAAATGGCTCCAGGTTGCTTTGTTATTAAATGTGCATAGAGTGGATTCAGAGACTGCTCAACACTTGGCACAAGACTTAAAACAATGGAGAACACTATGTTGGTAGTTTCATCATAATAATAGGCTCCACGGATCCTATAAATCCCAAAATAATTACTTGAGTTTTTCATTGACAGAACAATAACAGAGAAGACACTGCATTCATTTTCACTTAGTAGAAACATAGCAGCGTTGACAGGTACTAGCCCATCTGAAGCAATCAGAAAACTCACTATACTGTACTGGTTCTGGATCAGTAGAGGGTCTGCTGCAGGTTTTAATGCCTGCCTACACAGCCACACTGAGTTTGACCTCAACTGTTTCCTTTGAAACATAGCTGACAGAGGATCACATCACATGATTAAAGCAGCTGCAGGGCCATAGTACAAAAGTCATCAGTTTATTATCAGTTTAGTATTATTCTTTCTTACTCTTATTTTATCTCTTTTTCTTTCATTTCTCTCCCTTCCATCTGTCTCATTTCAGTGTCTGCCTTTCCCATTTATTTTCCCTTAAAACCAGACTGGTGTTTATAGTATTTGTAACACTATTGTAATACTATCAAAATAGTATTCTTATAATGTGTGCCTTTGTGTTTTGATTTTCTCTTCTTCTCTTCTTCTCCCAAGGCTCTATGTATAAATGTGCAGTGCAGTGATGTTCTGGAGACATTAAGCCTGATTTTCTGCGGTGCAGATGTAAATTGTTCAACTGGTATGGCGAGTTGGCCCACCCCTCTCTCCCTGGCCAACGCACACTCACAACCTTTACAGGCAGAGTTAATTAGCCACAATCTCAACACAGGTACAGTACAGTATAACATAATATAACCTTCCTTTTTAATGATGCTTGCATAAAGGTTGAGCAGGGTTTTTTATAAAATTGTTTATCAATGATATACGACATCAAAATGTCACATAACCAAACATACATTTCTTCTGTCATACCTAGGAGTGTTTTTGAATGTTTTCCACATAGACTCTCAGTAGATGACAGCCCGTATGATTTTTTTTTTTTTTTTGCACAAGAAGATTATTTGACTTTTTTGTTTGTTTGTCCTGCAGAGCTACCACGGTTAGAAGTGGGCGGAGAAATGGAACCATGGGTCACACAACATTACCCAACAGCACCTTGTGTGTCTCACAATGGCTTCCTGTTCAAGACTGGATCTATGGCGCGAGCTATCACAGAGCGCAAGGCCAGAGAGGGTAACTAACTAACACTTACATACATTCACTACATTATGCACGATAAAGAACACAATACAGAAAACATACAAAATTACAGCGACTATAGATGCCATTTGTATGATTATGCTTCTTAATCTTATCCTTGATAAATCTTAATTTGTGCCTCCATGTAGAGTTCAGTCGTCGCTGGTGCACGCTGAATGATGGCACCTTCAGCTACTATGAGAGCGACAAGAACTCGAACCCGAACGGAGTGCTGAAGGCTTCAGAGATAGTGTGTTTGGCTGTCGACACGCCTGAGAAACATGGGTATACACACAATCTGATCCATGAACACTGCTATTTGACACAAATAACTTATTTTTCTCCCTTCCTAATTTCTTTTTTTAATCGCCCTCTGTCACACTTCCTCCTAACATCTCTTTCTAACCCTCAGGTATGAACATACCTTTGAGCTCTACTCAGAGTCAGAGCGTCTCTATCTGTTTGGCACTGATGACCCAGATAGCCACAAGGAATGGGTCAAGTCTATTGCCAAGGTAACCACCAAACACATATTGTGGTGTAAAAGCACAAATTCTCCTACTTTCTCTACAGGTGGACCCTCACATAGGGAAGGTTTTATATAGTAATTGTTCATGTGTTTGCACTGAAAATGGAGAGCTCTGATAAGTGGAAGGTTTGCTGGTCGAGCTGTTCTAATGCGGGAAATACTGCCTAGTGGTCAGGACAGAGCTAGCTAATGCTGACTTGTTTCCTGTGTCACTTATTTTCCTTCAGAACAGCACTCCTTACAGCTGAGATAATTGTCAGCTGCATGATGCTGTGAAATGAAGCAGGAGTTACTTTGATAGTTGAACTTTGAGCCAGTATATATGTTTATGCTGACATAGATGCAGCATCAGTGTGTGTGTACTCAAAATTCTGTGATTATTGTAAAAAATTGGATGCGTCTTTAATCAAGGTCATGCAGCTCCAGAAATTTTAAATGACATGATCAGTGCTGGATTGGCTGAATAAAGACGGATTGCTGTTGTCTTGTGATATTCAGTTAGATATAAACAGACACATAAATGCCAGCATGATACTGTAGATGTATATCTATGGCTACATGTAGCCACAGTGTGACCCGGCCCACTCACTCCATGTTTCTAAGTATTGTACAACATTTCTTCTGATAATTAAATTAGTATTGGCAGAGGCTTTCAGTAATGCACAGACAGAAGTGGTTCGATCCTCATCAAAAGAGAAGGGAATCAATGATCATATGCAATGTATCACAAAGCAACAATGTCCCCTTTTTATTTCTAGAGCTTCATCCCAGCCACTGCAGAGCCTTTACTGAGGTTGAGCTTTGAGCGGATTGGGCGACTGAAGTGTAAAGATGGCTTGAACCTACAAACGTCCAAGGTTGGCTGGTTTGCTCTGGTAGGCTCTACACTTCATGCCTACCTGGCAGACAGCCAGGGAGAGGAGATCCACCTCCGCAAGCTGAATGAACTCTGTGAGTGAGACTCAAAAACAAAAATACATGGATACACACACAAACTGCACTTTTATTGCATACATACTGTAATCTGCTCAGTCATTATACCAGGAATAAACATTGAAGCAAAGACTGTGAGGTTTATTCTGTTTAAAAGCATGGCTATCTGGAATAATATGATTACTATGTATTTGTATATTACAGCAATTCAACAAGACAATGAGGTGCTGGTTCTGGTGGAGAGAGGCAGGTGAGAGGGGAGAATAATTACACATTGTTTGTTACAATGGTAATGCTTAAAGGGAAAAAAATGTCCCACTGTGTTAGGCCACTTTTCACAGTGTTTCTTTTAAAAAATATATTCTTTATTCAATAATTTTTCTACCTTTTTTTCCCCCTTATTCCTATGTTAATTTTCCATCTCTTCACATGTTGAATGTTGTTGTCTCCCTCTCTCTCTATTTAGAACTCTGTACATAGAGGGAGAGAGGAAGTTGGACTTCGCGGGCTGGTGTGGAGCCATCCAGGCAGCAGCAGGGAGTGGAGGAGACACACTGAGCCAGCAGCAGCTGACAGAGACAGACATACCTGTTATAGTATACAGCTGCATCGGCTACATCACACAGTGTGGTGAGAGACATGCAGCGATTCACACAGGCAGTGACACAAATGCATTTAAAGAGTCACTGCGTTGCCTCAATCACACACTGTCTTGACATACACAGGCTTACACACACACACACATACATGCATACAACTTATGCTTTTCTATCTCTGCCACACATACACACCTGCATTTACATCACGAGTCTTTATTCACAGCCTACATTGCTGTATGCAATCGCAGTCTTTCTTTCCATTCCTGTGTGCACACTTGGCACTTTCTGTGTGCGTGTGTGTCCTCATGTGACTATAATTGCAGGAGATCTGGCTCTGCGAGAGACCAACGGACTGCAAGACAACAAAACGACTCTGTTCCACCTCCATTTCTCCCCTTGCTGCTTTTCTTTCCCTCTCTTTTGTATTCTTTTCTTTATCCTTCACTCCTTATTCTTTGTCTTCCTCCCACCTCCACCAGCTGACCTGCCTTCTGTCACTCTAATTGTCTCTCTCCTTTCTGTAAACCCCTGTTCTCTCCCTTTGATATTTCCCTCCCTTTTCATCCTTTCACTCCTACATTTCCCTCCATCTACTGTATGCACCTACATGCACAACTGTGTACAGGGCTCTGTGTGAGGCTTCATTATGCTGATATCCTCTACTTTCCTGTTGGTAATGTTAAACTCTCTGGTCAGCTTTCCGGGAAACCAGGGCAGAACTGTCCCTGTTGTTGCCTTCATGCCAACATCTGATGTAATCGTCCTTTTATGTTGTGATCAAGTGCAGGAGTTTTCAGATATTTTAACAACATATAGTGAATTCTTCTGGACATTTCATATTTTGAGCCATATGAGAAAATATAGTCCAAGTGATTTAAGTGTGTCATGAAGGAAACTACATTGTAATCTGGTTTCACTTGAGAGATTTGACACACTTGTTTGAAACAGGCTTTTTTTGACTGAGTGCTACTAAAACCAGCTAACAGAAGAACAGGACAACAATTTAAATGAACAGGAGCCCTCTAGTGGACATCATTTCCACTGAGTCATTTAGTCACTGAGTCACAGTGGACGCAGTTGTAAGCATGTTGATGTTCTGGCCCTAACCCCCCACAGCAACAGTCACAGCATTTTTGCCGATGGGCCCTATTTTGCCCTCAGCAGTCAGTTGACTTTCTGATGATTGATTAAACAGCCTTTGACATCATTGACCGGCAACATGTTTCAAAGTTTTAGCCTTTTACAGAAAAATGAAGCAGCTGAGTTTTGCCATATTTTACAAAACAATCTATAAGAACACAATTACAGAATTTGACACCCAAAATTAAATAGCTACCTATGCTGTCTATATAACTAATCTCTAATCTGCATTATTATGGGTTATTGATCTTAAAACCCCATCTCCTTAATGTCCCCCTTTAGTTTTTTAGTTTTCAGCTGGAATACCCTGTAATTTATGCTTACACACTGTGAGTTTGAGTTCAGTTGATATTTCTGAATCCATACTGGACCATATGATCCTTCTGTTTAATTTGAACTATAAATATCAAGTTGGAGGAACAAGAATATATCCTTTCTTAGAGTTACTGTATGTACTTTCTTTGTAACATTTTGTTTTCTGTATATGCTTATCAATGTTATTTTTTCCAGGCTTGACTTCTGAGGGGATATATCGTAAGAGCGGTGTGAACTCCCGTGTGGCCGCACTGTGCGAGAAATTCCGCCACGATGCTCGCAGTGTTCGTCTGAGGGAGGGAGAGCACCAGGTGGACGACGTCTCCAACACACTCAAACGCTTCTTCAGGGAGTTAGGAGAGGGACTGTTCACGTCAGAGGATGGCAGTACCTGGCTCAGTACTGCTGGTAAGTCAGGCTGTGACTGAGGATGGATCAGTTCACACAAATCACAAAGAATACGTTTCCACTTACACCTAGTGGTAGTTAATATATATTTTATGAGGTTTGGAGACGCTGCATTTGTGTCTGCTGCCACTCCAATACAATGGATGTTAATAAATGTCCTGGGTTTTAAGCATAAGGAGAAGTCTCGTGGGTGAACAACTGTGTAAATTATGTTTTGACATCAAGAAGTACTGGAAATATAATGGAAGCAGAATGATTTCAGTTGCCTGATCAGTTTGCCAGAGATGCTGCAGTTTTGAGTCAGGTGTCATCTTGTTGCTGTTTTGATAGACATTTATTTACCATTTTTGGTACATACACCTTAATTTGTTTGCATGTCAGCAAAATATGGCCTTTGTTTCAGAGCACTACGATGAAACCTGTCACTTTTAACTCTGCTTTTTCTTTCTGTTTTTTTTCTTTCTTTCTCTCTCATCTCTGTATTGGTCTACATTTTTATATCTTCATCCTCCCTTTGACTGATAATTTCTTCTCTCATCTCCCTCTCTCCCCTTTGTTCTCTTACACTCATTCTGTGTTCTCTGTCTTTCCCCTCTTACACTTCATGACACTCTATTTGATCCTGATTCTCTGTATACTTTATCTCTTCATTCCCTTTGTATTCACTATTTTGTCTTTTCCTTCCTCTCTCTCTCGTACTCCAGCCATCCAGGATGAAAGTATGAAAATCTCCCAGTACCAGCTGCTGTTGAACAAACTGCCTCATGTCAACAAGGCTACACTACAAGCCCTTATCAACCACCTCTATTGGTGAGAAACACACACACACACA
>NW_023340257.1:11703534-11709266 GCF_004916995.1 Morone saxatilis | reverse complement strand
CACACACACACACACACAGTAGTCCTCTTTCATCTCTGTGTATGTCTGTTTATGCCCATGTGTTTTCCCTGCACGTGTTTCAGCGTGCAGCGTTTCTCTGAGATGAACCAGATGAACCTCCATAACCTGGCCATAGTGTTCGGTCCCACACTGTTCCAGAATGATGGGAAGGACTACACTGCGGGTCGTGCCATAGAGGACCTCATACAGCACTACACGCTCATCTTTGAGGTCAGACAGGGGGATGATAAGAGTGCAAAACTCAGTGCACAGCTCTTAAAGGTTGAGATGGTAAAGAACGTCTTTCAGTGACTGCAAGCTCCATGCAATGCTTGAAACATGCATAGAAAACATTCCCAGAAAACTTTGAGTCAAGTAGAAGGAACTAAGAGAGGGAGTGCTTAAAGTAAAATCCCTGGAGGCATTCTCAAAATGTACTTGTACTTGTACTTGTACTCTTCAAAGGTTAACCCAACACACAAGTACAGTGTCATACGAGTGGCAATAACTCAACCGATGATCTCTAGTTTCTGGCTGGTTTATCAGCAACAATGAGTAAATGAAATGCCGGCGGGAATTTCTGCTAGAGATCTAAAACTTGTCATGAGGCTGTAATTAAAGTGGTGACAGGTGTATTCATGTCCATTGATTATTGATGAGTTGTTTCCATATGAGTGAATGAATGTGTGCATACTTGTTTGCAGGTGGATGAGCAGCAGCTAAAGAAGCAGCTTGAGGAGATCACTGTTATCATCCAAGTGCGAGAGAAGCTCAACACAAAGTTTCCTGTGAGTAACACAGACTTTATTTAACGCTATAGAGCAGTTTGTGTAAATGCTTGTATTGCATTTGGACATCTGATGTATGCATGCTGGTACTTGTTATCCTAATGCTGTTTTTTTCTTTCTGATCTTTTCTGTGTGTGTGTGTGTGTGTGTGTGTGTGTACACGTGTGTACTGGACACATCAGAGTACTGAACCTGGAGGACACTTCATCTGTACTGTGTACCTGGAGGAAAAGAAGGACACAGCAGAGCAACATGTCAAGGTGACCTGCACTTCACCAAATGACACAATATTACTTTATCTTCTGTGGTGTACAATAGGTGCTGCAGGGGAAAACTACTTGGTTGAATTAGTATGCAGCCACACTTTAGCCCTTGCTGAGGAGAGAAAAAACTCTGGAGTAATTGTGATTCTTCTCCCCTCAGATCCCTGGTTCTATGACAGCAGCAGAGCTGTCCTGTGAGGTTCTGGATCGGCGTAACATCCCTGTTAAAGACAAAGAGTACTGGAGCTGCTGGGAGGTCAGCGACAAGGAGGAAATGGGTGAGACAGATGGGAATAGGGAAGAGGGTTAATAGTTGATATAGAGATTCATGTTTTTAATAGATTTTGGCTGTAAATATGGTTGAATTATTCTGTTATGTTCTTCCACAATCTTCTTTTTAAATATATATATTTTTCCCCCCCGAGTAGATAGACTCTATATATAACTCTTCTAGTTTGGAAAGCAACATGGGTTCACATGTAAAATTAACATGAAACATGACAAGGCCCAGAGCGAAACAAAAACAGTGACTCAAAGCTTGTGAAGTGCTCTCCACTCAACCTGCAGCCTGACCTACTCAAAGTGACACACTAACTCCAGAGGCAAAAGGATCATTCTCGGCATTGCGACTGTGTGTCGTGGTTTGTTTTGAGCCTGGTATGTGGTCCATCTGGTTCCCCACCGGGAAGTCTGTAGGTGGCTTAACAAATGCCAGTAAGACTCAACTAATTTGGCAAATTTCCCATCACTGGCCAGAAATCCTACCTGCTGATGGCATGGAGGTATGATACTGAGAAAATGAAGGGCGAGTAACAAGAAGAGCTGGAGCAAATTCCGTCAGTCACTTGTTTACTACAGACATAACTTTTGTATTACAATATGAAAAGGTTTTTTTTTAGTTTAGTATGTAGGCGTATAAGTATAAAACTGACATAATTGTAAACTGAATCTGCATTTCATTGTTCGCTAAAATAGAAGCTACTAAAAATATTGTGCACTGTCAGTCATGCTGTCAAGAACTTGTGCCTTCTAGATCATGTAAACAAATGATGTGAGGTTACTTCAGTTGTGCTGTGTGTCACTGTGCTTCCCCCAGAACGTCCACTGCACTATCAGGAGCGAGTCTTACCCATCCTTCACTCCTTTGGCACTGACTCCCATCTGCTCATTAAGAAACATGTCGCTATGGATGCAATGATCGTCTACCTGGGTAAACACGCAAATCAAATCACCAACTAAATGATTCTTTCTAATTCACTGCATTGTTTGTCCTCCACATCACTTCATTCTTACTAATCTCTCCATCTGTCCTCCAGCTAGTAAAGTGGATGCATCCAAACACGGAATGATGAAGTTCAGAGAAGAGCGAAGCATCTTGGGATTGGGACTTTCCACTGGAAGTTTCCACGAACGATATTTCATCCTTAATTCCAACTCTCTCAGAATGTACAAGGAAGTCAGAGTAAGTTTGACGGATCTACTCTGGACAGTTTTTTTTTTTTTGTATTTTCACAAGCCGTCACATGCTCATTAACTACCTTTTTATCTCTCTCTGTCTATCAGAGTAACCGTCCAGAACGTGAGTGGCCAGCAAAAAACCTAAAGGTCTACCTGGGTATTAAGAAGAAGCTCCGTCCTCCCACATGGTGAGCACATGCAGCGTAGCACTTAAGCCACTTTCTTATCTTATCTCACGACTACTAAGCAGCAAAGCAACAAGTGGCTGCGCTGAATGGCAAGAACTGCAATTGTTTACCAAGAAGACTTCACTGGGCACATAAAATTTACCAATCTGCTTCCTTGGCTCATAAAGTTCTTGAATATTAAAAATATTCACCTCTTGCTGGAAGCTATAATTTGAATGGCCTTTGATGAATATTTTAAGAAAGGGAATTTTATATGCACACCACTTCTATTGCTTTAGTATACAACACATCTGTACCACTGGTAGAAGTTAATATCAAAACACACTACTAAGCAACTCATCTAAATTCAGTTTTTAAAAAAACCCAGTGCCTCTTAAGCCTTTAGCTTTTGTTTCTTAATGTACAGAGCTATACATATGTAGGACCACATATACTTTAATCAGGCATAGGTTAATGGCAAATAAATGCTAGAGTCCAAAGTACATTTTTATCAAAATAATACATTTACAGACTAAATTTTAATGTTATTTTGATGGACATTTTCTGTCAATGCCCCTGAGCTTACTTCAGAATTAATCCATTTAAAACAGTTTGAGTGCCAACTCTGCAACCCTACTTGCTCTTCATCATAATGATTTAACAATAATAATGAATGACTAAAGTTAAATAATTAATTTTTCAATTTTAGATACATTTAATGATTTGCCTTATCTGAAATGACTTATGGGGACTTTTAACCAGTGACCACCAGGGGGCAGTCAAGCCCAAGAATCATAAGCTGCTGGGACATTTATAACTGTACTGCTGCAGTTGGACTAATGTCTGTCTGTCTTTCTGTCTCTTCCTCTGTCTGTTTCCAGTTGGGGACTGACGGTGGTGTATGAAAGTAAGAAACAGGAGAAGCCAGAGAGACAGCAGTGGTGAGTAGATGTCCAGTGCCGTATGTAGACCTTTTATATACAATACTTAGCCGTCAGCCCAGAGCTGACACAGCTCAAGCCAGTCCTGCTCATGTTGTCAGTCTCAACGAGCATACATGGTTTATTCTATCTGTATTACGCCCCAACTCAGGATTTGGTGCAGTGATCTGCACTCTGAGCTTCATACCTACATACAGATGAAATCCACTGCCTACATTTACATGTGTCCAATATTTAACCATTGTCAAAACGAATGTAATAGAATAACAATAGTAATAACCTGGTAAGAAATGTCATTCCTGTTCTACTGCGACAGTTAAATCATCATAATATAGTACAACACTATCTCTCTGCAGTAGTACACAGCCTTCACTGCAAACTTATTGAGTCATTCTGGCATGGCTGCTGTCAGATGTTTCCCTTAGTGGCAGTATGATCACATTTTTAACATGCATGTAAACATGACCAGTGTTAAAGAAAGCTAGCGGTTTCTCTGTAGGCAGAGAAAACAGGTCACATCCCTGCATGAGAGTTTGAAGAAGGAGGCATATAAAAGGTCGGCTCCACCCAGGAGGGAAACACACATGAGTACACCTGTAACCATTCCTCTAGTCTAATCCGGGATCTGTTCACTTAATTCTTTGTGTGTGTGCCCAGATACACCAGTCGAAATATGTGTATACATCCATGTGCATGCTCCGTGTGTGTCCGTGTGTTCATGTTACAGTGGGCTGTGCACTGTCAACAGCAGTAGACATCACCACTGTTGTAATGGGACTGCTGTTCTCGTCACGCTGTAGGCAGTATCATCGCTCTGTTACGCTCCATCGGCACGTCGCTCACAGCAAAACAAAAACACACCTGAGAGTAAGAAATGTGGAGAGAGAGAGGGAGTGTGGAAGAAAGATAAAGGAGGCAGGGGGAGAAAGTGGGAAGCAAGGAGGCAAAGTGTCAGGCTGAAGGGGAGAAACTGTATACTGAGTAAGAAAGTTTGCATTTCTCGCAGATAAGAGAAAACTTAGCAAGGAGAAGAGTAGTTAGAGATAAGTAAGAAAGTGAAAATATGGAAAACTGAATGTATGATGAGTTTCCTATATGGCTGACTGAACCTCATTCTCCCAATCTTACACACCAACCTGCACTTAATGGTGCTTAGTATTATCCCGTTATTGCTTCTATCCACTTAATGCTCTCTAACACTTAATTTTCCCTTTTTTGCACTATTTTATCAGTATATTCTTGCAGCCACTTACTTACTCAGGGACACTGATAAATTGTATGTAAATTGTATTCCGTGTCTTTATGGAAACCATGATGATAAACGAGCAGCATTTATTCTTCTGCTGCTGATAATGCTCCAGATTAGCAGCCCAGTTAATTGCATAGAAAGTCAGTGTATTGTAGAACATTATTGAATACAGCACTGTAGGTATTCATGCTAGAATAGTGACTTTCCTCCTTCAAAGCCCAACAAGCACTAATGAGGTCTGTTGGCCCTCAAAGGCGAACCAGGGAAAGGGAGGAGCTCTGAGCGAGTGTGAGGTATGTCAGTTCTCTTGACTGTAGGTAAATCTATATCTGTGGTGTTCACTATACTGTATGCTGTCTAGTTCTGCATCAGTGTTTTGTTGTGTCTCAGTGGACAGCACTTGAATAATTGTAGTCTAAATCTGTTCTCATAACAATAATAATTGTATAAATAAAGCCTATTTATTCAGCACCACAGCATGGCTGATGACTCAGAGGGCTATGTGACGGCAAGCTGAGTGGCATAAAATATGCACGTACACACACAGACATAACAGAGACACAGTTACACTTATCACGGACACAGGCGCACACACTGAACGCTGAAGGTCCTAATCAGTGTTCCTCTTTGTTAGGAGTTTAAATTAGAAATCACACTCTGTGTTTACGCTCGTGGCGCTACCATCGGGCGCCATAAGAGAAGATGTGTCAATTTTAGTTAATATCTTTGACTACCCTCTCTTTTTCGTCTGGTTCTTTTTCCAAATTTCCCTTAGTCTCCGAATGCCTCTCTGACTTCTTCTCCCCCAAGACCACACACACACACACACACACACACACACACACACACACAGGGGGAGAGAGAGA
>NW_023340257.1:11698443-11703434 GCF_004916995.1 Morone saxatilis | reverse complement strand
TGTAAGAATATCTCCACTGACAGGCATCCCTGTCTGTCTGTCTGTTTCTCTCTCTCACACACACACACACACACACACGCACACACACACACCTATACATACGTATATACCCATACACATAAAAACAATAAGTTGACTGGCTTTAGTGCACTTAATTTATGAACTTGCTGTAACTCAACTATTTGCATGAATCTTGACATTTTGCTGTTTGTGTCCACTGACTTAATCTTTAAGACCAGACCAATAGTTTCTGAAGTAATCCTTAGCATTAGTGATAACACAGCACTATTGGATAGAGCAGACCTTTAGGGGACAATTTAAATGGCATGACACAGCTACATGCTTTAAACCTGCTGATAGCATTGTAAAATCTCTTCTTGCTCTCTTTCCCTCCCTCTCCTCATTAAAGTACGATGGAGACGTGTGGCCTCAGGACGGACTCAAGCAGACACGGGTGAGCCGCGTGTTACCGGACACGCGCCATGGTAACGTGTCTCTGATACCACTGCGTGGCAGTGAGAATGAGATGCGGAACAGCGTTGCAGCTTTCAGCCAAGACCCGCTTGCTGTGAGTCAACCTACCAATCACTGGGATTAATCAGGGCCAAACCAGGAAGCTTGATCTAAAAGCTGCTGGCCAATCAGAGACATTCATTCTATACAGGTGGTCCAGACCCTCAACCCTAATCCTCACCAAGGGGAGAACACATTTGCACTGAATGTGTGCCTCTTGTGTAATATGTGTTCATTTGGAGGAAGTCTACTTAGTTCCAAAATTCTAGATATATGATTATGCATGGATAAACTCTGTATCAGTCCTGTAAAAACATGCACATTAATTGTTTGACTTTTCTTTGAGTTATTTACTTCAACAAAAAGGAGGACAGGAGTTGGGGGTTACGCCTGTGCAGGATCAATGATCTCTGTTTGATGATTCATCTTTGATTAACTCATCATCGCAGGATCTGGGTTCTTCAACTGTGGGTTTTGACCAAAAATAGACTACAGAAACCCTGTAGTCCTTGTGTTTTCATGAGTCTGGCTTCCAGGGCGAGAATAAATTACTAATTTGTGTCTGGGTCTAAAAATGGTTAAGAATCCAGATGATGTGAAGGGGAGTAGACAGCACCATCTTCATATTGTAGGAGGTTTGGACTGAGAACCAACAAAACTGAAATTCAGCAAGAGTTATTCTGGTGAGGCTGTGCCAAAGCTTCAAAACACCGAAGAAACAACAGAAACAAAGACTAACACATTCGAAGTGTACTCATGCCTACAGGCAAACCATAGTTAACACTGTGTTTCACAGCACTGCTGCCGTATCAGCTCGTAGAGTTGTGTACTTGGCCGTTCAGAGTTTGACAGACATCACCGTTGATTTGTTGGACTACATTTTAAGCGCACTGACTTTAAACCAGACCTGGTTAACAACATCAATATCATCCTCTCCATCTGTTCTCTTATTTTCAGAGATTTCAGTGCAGCCATCCAAAATAATTAACTCAACACTCAGTCTTGGTGCTAGGGGACCAAATGTCCACAATCTGATGATGCGGTTGTCTCCTCCTGCTGTTTCTAGCCATCACATGCCTCTCATTAGTTTGCTGCCGACTGCAGCAGCACATAAGAATTCAACTGAGTCTTCGGCAATAACACCATTCCAGGGTTGCTGTGTTGTTGCCTTCCAGATATTTTCTATTGATCCTCGTCTGTTCAGTGTATTGACTGGATACCATTTTTGTTGGGGTGTGAGAGGAGGTGTGATTGCTTTGGTGATGGGGCAGCAGCAGAAGCTAGGTTTTTGCAGGATGTTTGTGTATGTGGGGGTGGAGGAGAGAGATTCACTGCATATTGATACGTCCAATTTTCAACGTGAATTGAAAGTGTGAAAAGCGTGTGTGAGAGAGAGAGAGAGAGAGAGAGAAGTTGACTGCTCCAGTTTATGACTCAAGGTTAATCCAATGATGTTTGTTCTGACTTTTGAATGTTCATTTCACAGATTCACTTCATCTCTCTGTCTCTCACCCAAAACAAGTCTTCTTCACCCGTGTCTTTTTTTTTAGATTCACTCTTACCACCTGCCTACGTCTTCATCTCTTTCACTCTACATTTCCCTCCTGTCTTCAGTCCATCACTGTCTGTTTTCACACCTCCCAGTTTCTCCATCTGTCC
This sequence comes from Morone saxatilis, assembly GCF_004916995.1. Taxonomy (NCBI): domain Eukaryota; kingdom Metazoa; phylum Chordata; class Actinopteri; family Moronidae; genus Morone; species Morone saxatilis. The sequence goes on along the minus strand of NW_023340257.1, from coordinate 11,701,262 downwards.
ATCTGTCCATCTTCCTCGCTGTCTTAACCCACTCTGTTGTTTATCTTACAGCTCTTTAGAGATGTTCGATAATGGTCGCTGCAAGACAGGTAAGACAGTTTCACACTCATTAGCTTCAAGGTGAATAACACATACATTCTACCATATGTGCCATTTTTTTATTAAATATATTTGGATTCATATATCAGCAGTTTTCTTTAATCTGTTTGAGCTGCATCAGGGGCTTGTGAATGTGAGTAAATTACAGTAAATAGGAACTTGTTACAGTTAGTTACAGCTATGTATGATGACATGATTATATTATATTATACCCATAGCTGTTAAAACATGATGACCCTGGGGTTATGAACCCACGAATGACAGTAGAGCGCACAGACCAACCATTTTGACATGAAATAGTAGAGGAAACAGCCCTTACCAATCATTCTAATTTAAGATTTTGTTCCATTGAGGTCAAACAGAGTCGGGGTGCTACTGTTATGTTGGCTCACTGGAAAGGCTCTGCTATACTTAATGCAACACAAATTTCATTAGTAACTGTGTTTACCCTACTATTTTAAGATTGCTGCTGTGAAAAAGGCCCAATATGTATAAAATCTCGCTTTTCCTCGTAAAGCAGACTTTTCATTCTGACAGTCATGTGCATCTTACAGTAGCTCATCATTATACATACCTCTGAATACTACATTACATATCTCTGAATATTATATATAGTGCTGAAACAATTATTGAACTAATAGATCGATTAATTATTTTTTATCATTTATTAATCGTTTAAGTTCTTTATGAAGCAAGAAGTCCCCAAATGTGACAGTTCCAGCTTTTAAACTGTGAGGATGTGTTGCTCGTCTCTCTTTCATATATTTGTGAGTTCAGTATCTTTGGGTTTTGCACTGTTGATCTGACAAAACAAGAAATTTAAAAATGTCAACTTGGATTCTTGGAGCTTTTAATTTGCATTTTCCACTAATAACATTTTACAGACAAATAAATGGATTAATCAAAACAATAATATAAGTTTGTATAAAAGTAAAGGGTCCATCGAAACTGACTGATAATAAAGTTTGAGTGGAATCTGCTTCATCTGTCAGGCTGGGCTGTGTATCTGCGTTCATCTCCTCTTTTGATCGGTGCTTATTGAGTCCACATTTTGTCAGCAGCCTCATATCTGGTTGCCATGGCTCCAAGACATTCGGAGTCTGGATGCAAATTTTAACTTTGACCTCCCTAGGGGATTTTGAAAAGGCTGTGAAACTGGTTGTAGGTTGAGTGACACAATCGGCCTATTTGTTTCACAAAGTAGTTTCAGTCCTCAGTAACAGATTAAAAAAGAACATATACAAATGTCTATGAATAAAAAGGATGTAACAACACTGATCTGAATGCCTAATGCTTTGGTTTTCTGCTCTTTAAAGGGCAGACGGTCGGCCTCGGATGACCTCTGAACATCCGTGTGACGACATCATTCTCTACTGTAAGGTCCACAATGACGGACACAATTTGTGGATTATGGCCTTACACTGCCATCTGTTCCTTCTGAATATAAACTGGACCATAATGGACAACAGGATCACATGAAAAATGAACCTCCAATGGTGCACAAATGACTTTTACTTTATGTCCAGTAAAAGCAGCTGGGAGCTGTGGCATTAAAAATGGAAGAGAGACAGTTTGATGGACCACAATCACCCTGAAGATTTCCTAATTCGCTTCCAGCTCAACGTGTGACAAGTCTGCCCCCAACTGCATTGCATTATGGGACGGAGGCATGAAAGACATGCAGAGAGAAACTTTATTTTCTTTCATGTATTGTTTTCAGAAAATAATCTGGTTATTCTAGGCACTAGTGCTTCTAGGCACACTAGTGCTTAGCATTTTTCACAAGTTTATTCACTTGTAGTTGTAGCTGATTTATTATGTTCTGTTGTTTTTTCGCTCTCTTTCTCTACTATTGCTCAAAGAATGGTTGGTTGGGATAGTCCTGCAGTTGAAAATTGCTCTTGTAAGCAAAGCTGATGTCATAGAAGAAGGCAACACTGATTTTATTTTTCGGAGAGAAAAGCAGAGAAAGGACAGATGATAGATCTGTGTCTGTTACTCTACAGGACATTTGCCAATACTGTGCAAAACCTCTGCCAGAGTTGCATATTAGTCGTCTGCATATGTGCACCAGTGTGTATACAGTATGTATGATTATGTGTAGGAGTGTTTGTGAGTGGAAGTTTCACATACTTGATGTATGAAATTGTGTCTTTTGGAAAGTGAAGGAAGGAGTCATGTGCTGAAAATATAATTTTTCTCAAGATTAAAAGAAGATTTTCACCACAGAGGGCAAAATGGCTTTTGCCAGAAACTGTAAGACGTAATATACAGTACATGGGCAGTTTTGTTATTAACCATCAGTATTTATGAAATTTTAGATTATGATTTAGTGATATTGGGATCAATGTGCCTTTTATTTGTTCATTATATATAGATTCTTTGCAACAGTATATTGTTGTAGTCTGATTATCAAAACTCCAACACAGGGCACAGGACTTCCTATCTGTAAGCACAAGAAACAAATTAAACTGCATTATAGTCTCCTATCATGTAAATAGTCAGCCATGAAGCAATCTGTATTAACTGTACTAACGTGTCAGTTAATTGTCAGTTGCCTTTGTACCACCTGTAATGTTTTCCTGTTGTAAAGATTTTTCTTTTTTTATTTATTTGGACAGCAGAGGATGCTAGCTGCTGCAGCTGCTCCACCTCTGCTGATCGGCATGTTCAGCTAAGTGTTAGTTTTAAACACCTTTTAAACTGTGTGTGTGTGTGTG
>NW_023340257.1:11692199-11698418 GCF_004916995.1 Morone saxatilis | reverse complement strand
GATATACACCTTTTTACACTGTGGTGGGTGTGTGTGTTCGTCGCCGTGTGTGTGTGTGTGTGTGTGGTGTGCGTGTGTGTGTGTGTGTTGTGGTGTTGTGCGCGTGTGTGTGTGTGTGTGTGTGTGTGTGCGCGTGTTGCCCTCAGCCTAGACCTCAACAGGAGTCTAGAGAAGACGTTATTACACTCCCTGTAGAAAATATGCATTCCCTCCGTGTACTTTCTTTCATGTTTTATTGTTTTCAGCATTGAATTACAGTAGATGTATGGTAAGGGCTTTTTTTTTTACACTGATCACCAGAAAAAGTGAAAGCAGATATTTACAAACTGATCAAAATAGCTAAACATAAAATAATTGTTTGAACAAGTATTCAGACTTTTTAAATCGATAAGTTCTGTTGCTGTGCTCACAGTTCGCTCCCAAAAACTTTTGACTGAATTAAGGTTTGGGCTGTGCAACTTCAACTCATCAGACAGAACAATCCTAGTCCACCTTGTTTGTTATCTATACGCCTTCAAACTTCTAAAGCAGCGGCTGCTGAAGCACCAGTTGCACTCTGGTGGCCTCTAAGTACCGTATTTACACACGTTGTTACACAGTTGTGCTAGGCACATTTCCAATTGTGCCATTTCCTTTCCATTTTTTTATGTTGGATCTTACTCCACTTGAATGGGTAATTTAGTTCTTTGGAAGTATTCTTGCATCTTTCCCTCACAGGTTTGAATGTTCCTTTGTCATCATAGCTTTTATAGGAAATTGACACGGTGTTGGACCTTTTACATACAGGTGTATTAAACTAAGTTACTTTTCACACCTGCCTTACTCACAAATGATCTCTTCTGCATTTGACTGCAGCCGTGTTGGGTGAATACAATTATTATTTCCTGTTTTATCTTTTTTATGTTGATCTCTATCAAAAATGTCCTTAGTCCACAGTGATTCAATGTTGTAAAACAGTAAAGTCAAAGTCCAACAGGCGGTGATGGATACTTTTTATAAGCAGTGTATATTCTCTCTCTGTCTGACTGTTTTCTTATTCTGTTACTCTGCATTTTACTGATTTTGCATCTCTGAAACTCTAATAAACACATTCAGCTAGTGTTGTGTGTGATGCCGTGTCTTTCTGAACATGCATATGACTGCAGTGCATGCTCATATTTCTTTTACTCTTAAAAAGGTTGACACCCTCCAGCTCTGCTCTGCCCTCATGGTAATCCACTTGTTTTTCTTCAGCCATTTTTTTTAAATTAATGTACGAACACACACACCGTCAAACTCTAATCTGCCCTGCAGGGTAACTGGAAAGACAAGCTGGGCTACAAACACGGATGCAGCGCATTACACTTGTGCATGTACAGTAAACAAATATGTAAGGACATAAACTTTTGCAAGGCCTGCGGGTTTCATGACAATGTCATGCAACAGCCATGAATTGGAAGCCTATAGATGTGCTTCGAGGAAAAATGTCAGGAGTGTGTGTGTGTGGGTGGGTGGGGTGCAGTGATCATAGGGAGAGCCCTGAGGAGGTTTCCTCTGTGTGTGTGTTTGTGTGTGTTTGTGTGTGTTTGTGTGTGTGTGTGTGTGTGGAGTGTGTGAGTTTGAGTTGTGAGGGTTCACAGTGGTCCACCAGTTCTCCGTGCATTCTTCTAAGCAGAGCTGACACATCAGGGTCACTCTGTACCTCGAGACACACACCGGAGAGCCCCACGAGGGAGTCGCACACAGGAGGCCTTGACTATACTGTTCACACACACACACACGCACAGGAAACCCACCGGGGAAGATCACACACAGGAAGATGCTTAAACATACACGCATACACACACTCCAAAATGGCCTTTACTACATAGGTCATAGCAGCAGTTGCATAAAGCAGAGGATGGAGACAGATGAGTGCGGTTCAGAGAAAGGACACGAATGGAAGACGGAGATAAAGTCAAAACTGAGGAGATGAGCTTCAGTGTTGGACCTACAGGGTGGCAGTGCATGCCAACTGCCAGGACCTGCCAGCCCACCTGCCATCCCACCTGCCAGCTACCAAACACAAAATGTAAATTTTCATTGAGCACAGTGTGCCACAACTCCTGAACTAGAGGAACAACAGGAGGGACAATAGCAGCCACCAGCCTCTCTCAGAAATCTGGACATCCACCTGTTTGCCAATTTCCTTCATTTCCTCTCAGAGCACACAGCAACAAGAGCAACGTGAGTGAGTGACACTTAAATTGGCTCTCACTGCCTGCTGAGCTCTATCAGCAGACGTGGAAGCTTCTTCTCAGCCTGAAACGAGTCAGCAAAGAAAAGCATGTGTGGGTCTTAGTGTTTAAAGACAGACTGCCGTCAGTGTGTGCTCGAAGATCAGTCTGTACGTATACTCAAGAACTGTGCTTAAGTACAAATTTGAGGTACTTGTACTTCAGTTCAAAATATCTGAGGCACTCAAGAGGGTAGTGATTTAAAAAGCCTTTAATATCTCCAGTCATCAGATATTAAAGGATTTTTAAATTACTATCTTCTCGAGTGCCTCAGATTTCTTGTAAATTCTAAACTATCTGATCCCTGAACTGAAGAAGCACCAGAGGGACACCTTTTTTGACACCTGAGCAGCACTTTTGTACTTTACTTGAGTATTTAAATTTCATGCAACTTTATACACCACTACATCTTAGAGGCAAATATTGTACTTTTTACATTTGTCTTGCAGTTTTAGTCACAACTTACTTCTCAGATTTACAATTTTTCATACATTTCCTGTCCAATAAAAACCATTTAGTGATTTTGAATGTGAATTTTTCTGATAAACTGAAGGATTAAGTGTTCCTTTAGGGGTTATTCTTAAGTTAAATCAACAATTTAAAACCTTTTTAGATTAGCTGGAAAATGTCACATGTATAAGCTGTATATACCAACATATGATGATCTTATAGAATATGATGCATCGCTGTCAATTAAACTACCCAACAATGTTAAAATAGTAGTTACAATAAGCTCAACCTCCTTCTCTATTTAGAGTCTTTCTGCTGTAATGTTGGTACAGAAGGGGTGTTTGATTTGATTGCCCTCATGAAAGTACCACCCAGTGGTCTTTAAAATCAAACAATAGCCTGACCTGCTCTACAACAGCAATGCTTTGTTTACAACGCTCATTAATCATGTACATGTACTACAGCTATCTGTGGCATACTATAGATCTTATTTTTTTGTACCTTGTGTCCTTCATTGTGCCTTTTCCATTCACCTGCAGTGTTAAGCTGCATGAGGCATCAGTCCAGATTTAGATAATTACTCTGTTCCCTGCGCTTCCTCACCCTGCCAGCACCGGCTGCCACCCAACCTCTTGTAAAACTTCCTAATCCAGCACTGATGAGCTTTAGACAAGTTTAGCAAATATATAATCGATTGAACCTGTTTGTTCAGTTCATATTCATTACACATTTTCTCCTTTTTAGTCCCAGACAAAAATCATTTCAGCCTCAAAAATCTTTGTCGTCAAGGAAACCAGCCAAGCAGGCACGGATCACATCAAATGTGTCGATCCTTGCAGCATTTTGACTATAAAAAGCATTACTGTCAGAGGTCATGCTGTATTTTCTTTAACGTTATGCTTCAGATTGTCCGTGCATTAGGAGGTTCACATGTTCCTGAAGCAGCATGTTCCTTTTCTTTCTTGTCTCTGTTGTCTCAGTGCTGAAGTTCAGTAGCACACATTGATTTAAGCAGCTGTCAGGGAGACTGAAGAGGTGTGAAGAGACGTGTACAGGTGAGAGGGTGAGTACAACCGACCTTCTGCCAAGCTTTTTGTCATGTACTGGATCCTCGAATAACTTGTCTTTTAGATTAAGATAATGAGACACAGAAGATTAAAAAAGTCAGAGCAGCTCTGTCATCTATTCAGAACTTATTTTGGTGCAGGAAAAAAATGTGAACCAGTAGTCCAATCAAAGATTAAAAGGTATTATTATAGCAAAATATGTTAGTATGGTACAGTATGCTTGTTTCCTAATTCACGTTCATTGTCTGAATTTTTAAACAAAGATTGGGACTCCCCGTTTATATGACCATCAGGAGAATGTCTTAAGATAAAAATAAGACTTTACTGATCCCACACTGGGGAAATTCCCTGTTAAGATGATGAAGAGATAACAGCAGCTGGAGAGATGAGAGAGCAGGGAGTTCATCCCAAGAGACTTTGTAGCTAGTGAACAGAATTTTGATGCAAAATGATGTTTACATTAAGACCTTAATTAATTCATTAATACACACATTTATCAACTCCTTCAGGTCAGCAGCCAGATGCTAAATATTGATTTGAATTTACCATGTTTACCTATCAAACACAAAGCAGGCCTGCAGCCAAGCTATACTGTTAAGACTCATATTGTCAACAAAAAGAACTTGAAATGGCAAATGTGATGTTGATTTAATACTTGAATTATATTGTGACAAATTAGGGCCATCTCAGAGCATAAGTACTGTAACAGACCACCTTAGCATTCACATGACCTAATACTGGCTGAACCCACAACGGATGAACTGTCGGAGAACTGCTATTGCCCAAAATGTCAAACACTAAAATACCTGGAATGCTGCAGAAACCGAGACTAATGTACATTTTAAAAAAAGCCTCTGTGCACGCCTAGAAGGCTTTCCACTACACCTACCCTCCTGGGATGTTACAATATCATCACAGCTTGAGGTTGCTTTAAAAAAAAATGGCATTTTGGATAGTTCATAGCAATACATACACTGCAGTATACAACAGGCCAACATGCATCTTACCACTACCCCAATTGAATAATAATACAGCTAAATGCAAACATCAGGATTGTTGGGCCTGTGTCCAGTCATCAAATCAAAAGTCAAAGATAACTTGTTTCCAACTTGCTGTAAAAAAATAACTGTTAAACTCTTTTACAGTGAGAGAGGAGAGAGGGTGAGAGAGTCTGTAGAAATTGTGTTTTACTTCATTCACATGCAGCATATGATTCTCAAGAAAGTCAATATTTCCAGTAATTTTCATTTTTTTTGAACACCTGCATAAAATAAACACACTCACACACACACTGCCTCACTGGCTTATTGTACACTCTAACCTTCAAAATGAAATGTAGAGTACACACAGCTTCTCTAAGGGTTATAAAATCTTGAAGACACGTCGCCTGTAGTGATATGTATTATGTAGCAACAAAATAAGCACACCTCATGATCCCACTCTACTATACTTGCATCTTCTAGGTATATATGTGTGTGTGTTCTTCTCGTCCCCGGAGCCCCTCCAGTGGGCTGTGGCTGTAAATGAAAATGGAGTTGGAGCAAACTTGTGTGATCTTAAGAGGGTTCGATGGTTTGCAGTGCCACGTGGAGCATCTCTCAGCTGGATGCAGATAATCTGAGCAGTCTCCTTTTATACATTTCATTAACACCTTGTCTTCAGTCACCTCCAGCTGACTGGAAGACACACAAACTCTCTCTCTTGTACACACACACACACACACATACACACATACACACACTTCCTGAGTCCTGCAGCTCTCTCGGTTCTGCGAAAGCCGTCGTGCTCTGCTGCGTCTGATTACCGCCCTCAAGCCCCTCCCTTCAAGTTTATAACCAATTACTGGTCCTCAGAAAAAAAAATAATGGAGAAAAGGCCCCTTTCTTGGTCCCCATGGCAACCACTCTCCTCTTCTCCTGTTCTGCACAATCAATCAGACAACGACTGTCTAGCTGTCCTGCCCCAGCCCGGCTAAAGAGGAGCAGTGCAGGAACCGAATACCACTCTCAGAGGTTTGGTGTGCAGGCTATTTTTGGTCATTTTCACTCAGTGTCTCTGCATGCCTCCATCTTGTCCTGTGTTTGCTTTCTCTATGCTTTTTCCTCAGTCGACTCTAACCTACAAAACATATCTTACACAGCAAAAAAACAAACGACAACAAAGTTTTTAAATAATCTTCACCGTTATGGAGTCAAAAGATGTCCTTGTCTCTAATGATACATGAATATTCAGCCATGGTTTACTTATCCTGACTGTGCACTCGTGTTTCGCCTGTTGCATCTTACAGTATTAAATATTTAAGGAGATAATTTGACTGGAAAGTACTCTTACTTACTTTCTTGCTGAGAGTTAGATGGGGAGGTTGGCCGCACTCATGTAAATTTGAAGCTATACAGCCAGCAGCCGGTTAGCTTAGTTAAGCTCAAAGGCTGAAAACGGGGAAACAG
>NW_023340257.1:11686999-11692147 GCF_004916995.1 Morone saxatilis | reverse complement strand
ATTGACTTGTTTTTAAGTTCGTACCAAAAACTGAGGTGTAAAAATGACAATGTGCCATTTTATGAATAGTTAAAAGACTATTTCTCAGCCGGTGTTGGAAGGTGGATTTAGTTAACTTTGGAAAATATGTTTTCTCTGTCCTTCTGTCTTTCTCTCTCTCTCTCACCCCAACAAAGGTCGAGGCAGATGACCACCCACCTAGAGCCGGGGGTCTATCCTAGGTTGCCGCCGTCGCCAAGTGCTTGCTCATGGTGGGACCTGTTAGGTCTCTGTAAATAATTTTATAAGGAGTCTAGACCTCCTCTATTTGAAGAGTGTCCTGAGATAACTTCTGTTATGACTTGATGGTTTACTAATAAAATTGAATTGAATTGAATTAAATTGGACAGAGCCAGGTTAGTTGTTTGCCCCTGTTTTAAGTCTTTGTGCTAAGCTAAGTTAACACGCTGCCAACTGTAGCTTCATATTTACCCAGCAAGAATAAGAATGGTATTAATCTTCTTATTTAACTCAATATAAGCAAATAAGTGTATTTCCCAAACTATTCCTTTAGGCTTTTTTTACTGTTGAACTCAATTACATGCAGATCTGGATGAGTGATGGCGAACGGTATAAAATATAAATGCCTTTCTGTCTTTTTCCTCAATATGCTTGTCTCATATCTGCCTCTGTCTTCTCCTCTACCTGTCTGTTTGGATCTCCATTTTTTCCCCACTCTTTTCCTACTCCCTTCCATCCCGTCGTCTTTCTTTGACTTTATCTTTCAGTCTGCCCATTTCTCACCCGCAGCAGACACAGAGAAATTGGAGAACATTTTGTGTCTGACACCCAGCTTATCTCACAGATACGATCACCATGAAGGAGGTGGTGGGGAAGCAGGAGGACTGGAGGGAGGAAGGGAAGGGAGCAAGGAAGGATGGAAGGGAGGAGGAGAAGTAGAGCAAGGCAGCCAAAGAGAGAAAGCAAAAGGAGGAGGGAGGGAGGGAGTTATGGAGGGGAGGAAAGGAGTGGTTGGATAGCGGGGAAGTGCAGCGCAGTGTATTTTTGTGTAAGAGCAGATAATTTAATTTTTATTTATTTTTTATTTTTTTTCAAACAACCCAACAATGCGGGGAGGACAGTTTTGAAGCCGGGTTAGCAGGGTTTGAATGACAGGAACGAGGGGAAAAGGTAAAAAGATGAAAGACAAAACAAAGAAACAAGAACAAAAAATAAAATTTCACAGTTAAGGATGTGGTGATTGTTGACAACAACAACAACAGGAGGATGACAACAACTGAACAATGTGTAACAAAACCCATAAACACACACACACACACACACACACACACACAAAGTCACCAATGTGCATTCAGTCAGACTCTCTCACACAAACATCGACAGTAATGCTTTTCCACAGAAATCAGATGACAAATGAAAAACATCACTAACATCAGATGAAGACAACAACACTGACTGTCTACACCCAGTCTGGTTGACTGATAACAATGGACTGGAAGTGTTTGTCCTCACAATGACGATGTTTCTATTTGACATAACAGCCTCAACAGGTGTAACAGAGGAGGTTGTTCAGGTTTGTGTGTATGTGTGTGCTCTTATTCTATAGTATTTTTTCATCTTGACAGGTGAACAAAAAAAGCAACTTTCAGCTGCAATGTGTCATTCTCATGATTTAGGACAGACCGAACCACACTAAGTTTGACTTTTATGAGCCTGCACAGACTCTTTCCCATAAAAAGAGAATTCCACCAATTTAGCATTGCACTCTTTAACACTGTCAGATTCATGATGGGATTTTTTGTTCCACACATTCTTCTTCCTTCTAACCTGCCATCTACATTACCCACAATGCAACTCAACCACAGAGAGTTCAGTCGGAGATTTGGGTGTGTAGTGGCTAATGTAGCCTCGAGCCTCAAGCAGCCATGTTTCAAACTTTCAAACAAATGGACTGAACTGACTCACTTTATTAAACTTGACACAGCTCCCTCTGGAGCAACAAAAGCTTTATACAATTGTTATTCACATATGCAGTAGCACTGCTCAAGACTTATAAACAAACTTTAATGTGTCAAAATGGTGGAGTTCTCCTTTAATGCGACTAAATGATAAATTTGATAAATCGATTGTTTAAATGATCTGCACAATCGCGTTCTGTGTGTTGTGACTAATTTTCTTGAATCTTTCTGGTTTTGTCTGTAACCATGTTGTCTTCTGTGTTTTATCTCAGTGTGAACCCAAGGTACCTGCAAGTTTTACCAATGCAAATTTTAGATTTTCCTTTAAATCATTGCTGGTACTAAATTTCAAACCTTATCCTTTAATCCTGTTCAATATACTGAAGGTTGGTTGTGTTTTGTAGAACTGCTTATACACACACACACACACACATTACTACTCTTCCTGTCCTGTCATTAATATAGTGTAATGAGTGGATATGAAGTGGAAAAAAACAGTTCTTGCACGGTGAACAAAATAAATCTAAAATAACTGATTTAAGACATCTGACTCCTTTTTAGGTCAATAAAATTAGATCCTGCCTCAAATCTTAAAGTACTGACGTCAGCTCTTACCCTCGATGACGCGGAGGCTGTCGGTGTGGCGGGGGCGGAAGGAGCAGAGGGGAGGGAGGCACCGCTGTGGGAGGCCGAGGAGGAGGAGCGGGTTGGCGAAGCGTTGCGGGACCCCGGTTTGGAGCGTCGTCCCCGGGAACGGAAGGCAGCCAGACCCTGAGACGCTCCTTCAGGAAGGATGAACTTCTCCCTCAACTCCAGATTGGTGCGACCACGAGCTGAAGAGAAACAGAGAGGGATCAGATAAATGAGTTGGTATGTCAATGTCGGCTCACAGTTTTCCTCCAGCAGGGGGCAGCAGAGGCAGCGAGCAGGGTGAGGGAGAGAGTCAGTGCTTCCTTTGGCTGCAGACATCAGAGTCCGTGCATGTTTCTTTTGAGAGTGCACGTGAGCAGAGCTGGTGTTTGGAGGGGTGGGGTTCAGGGGTTCAGGGGTTCAGGAAGTCTTAAGTGCACTTTGGTTGAGTTGTTTTTAAGGGGAGAGGTGAGCGAGGGTGTTTGGTTTGGGTGCAAAAGTCGGTGTAAATTCCATACGCAACGAAAGTCAGCAAGTGGTCCACATTGGTGGATACGTTTTGGAGACACGCTGTCATCGCTGCAGACAAATTCATCAAACAACTCCACAGATCATTTCCCATATTTCCTCATTCATGGCCAGAAAAAACATTTTCTGCACTGGAGAGATAATAATCTCACCAAGAGAGAATAAAACAGCTGCTAACAGCGTGCTGATTATATCTTTAAAGCAACAGTTCAACATTTTGGGAAATCTGCCTATTTGTTTTTTTGTCGGTAGTCACTGACCAAGAAACAGCCCAGCACCCCTTGGGAAGAAAGCGAAGCTGTGAAAGAAAGTAGTAGTAGAGTAAGAGAACCTTGTTCGAAATCCCAGTGACATTTAAAACAATGCTAACAACTAAAGATACGGCCTTGGCACCAAGCCTTTCTCAACAGTACGCTGTGTGGTGTGCTTCAGGTATGTAAGATCTTTGTTTATTTGATATTTCTGCTATGAGGGCTTTTCAGCCTTTAACAAACACTGTTTCACAAAAGCCCTTGACTTTTGCAGGCTAAATGTCACAGCTCCACAGAAAGGGTGAGTCTATGGGTGAGTCGAGGGCCGGGGAGTTCTGACGTGTGTAATAACAGCAGGGCAGAGAGGACTGAATGCAAAAATGACTTTAGAATTTCACTTAAATGTACAAAACCGAGTTACGATGGCACAAAAGTAGCCACGCTGGTAAATTTTTATATTTTTTTTCCTTGCTCAGTAAGTAATCTGTTAACTTTGTTAGTTGGTATCACAAAGTAAAACGTTGGTGATTCTGTTGTAGTAGATGCCAGTTTATCTTAGAGTATGGAAAGACCCAAGAACACATCACAGTGGAAAAGAGGCTAGCCCGGACTTTAGGTCACGACTTCGCTCTCTGTAAGCATATTTCTCAAAATGTCGAACCATTCCTTTAAGCAATGGCAAGTGTCTCCAGTTTGTGAAAAATGTCATTTCACTGAGTGATGCACACACTTTCATTGCGTATTTGCTTAAAAAACATCTGAGGGGTGGTGGGAGCAAAAGCACAGCCTCTCTTCTCTCGTTTTTCAACAAGCTCTCCCAGTTGAATTCATTTTCACTTCTTGCTGCGAAGGAGCATCTCGGCTCTGCTGAGTATACACAGCATGTGTATATAAATATACTGTATGTGGGGGGGGGCATGCCTGGTTTATGCTTAGCGGGAGAGAGCCCAGAGATTCAGGGTTTCTCCCTCCAAAAGACACTCAGCAGCATTCTTGGACAGAAAGTAGTGCAGCAGCCCCAGCAGACAACAACAAGCCTGGAGAAGCCAGCCACAAAGAGAGAGAGAGAGAGAGAGAGAGAGAGAGGACAAGGACAGAGGAAAAGTTGCACATAAAGTCACATTAGTCTCTGTAGGAGTGTCATTGATACTCTCTGAGAGAAAGAAAGACAAAACACTGTTGAATTCATTTTTGAGAGCCACCAAACTGTTTCAAACCTCATTAGGAATATGTGAACTCCACAGAGAGAAAATGCGATAGGGTTGAATGAGTGTAAAATAAGCAGCAGCAGCACAAAAATGTCCATTGAAAGATGATTAACTTCTGTGTTCAGAAGGCAAACTGGCCTCATTCAAAGCACTCCCAAGTAACCCACGGCTAACAACTGCACTCTTATGAATATTCTTTATTAAAACTTTATAAAAACCCCAGAGGGACGGTGTCTTCAACAGTTTTTTTTTAATGGCAGCCCACTTGAAAACTCACCATGTCACATATAAAAGGCATGTAAACAGTTACCTCCCATCTTTCCCTGGTTGCATTCCAGCAGACTGCAGACATAGCCCGTCTTGCTTTGACCTTCCCTGCTTTCATAATGGTCATTTAGGCAAGGGCTCCGTGCGCGTGCACACGCACACACACGCACACGCACACACACACACACACACACTCTCTGTATGAAAGAGATGACAAACTTTGCTCTCTGCCTTGTGTGTTTCCCCTTCACGTTAGTGTGTTACTGACCAGACTGCAGGCAGCTGCATGTCTCCACACTGTCAGAC
>NW_023340257.1:11684805-11686974 GCF_004916995.1 Morone saxatilis | reverse complement strand
CGGACATAGTGGGCTGGCACACGTTTCAGGGTGGGGGGGTTAAACGCTGTGTGTGTTCGTGTGTGTGTGTATTGGGGTTGGGGGCGTTGGTGTCTAATGAGGGTTCAAAAGTATTACTGCACAAGTTAAAAAGATCAGATAGCGTGGGCAGATTTTTTTGCGTACCTACTTGAACGCTGAACGCAGGGCAGTTTAAAGTGAATATTGAAACACAGTGGACTTTCCTTGATTTATGTGCTTGTTGCTAACGGCACAATGTACATTGTAGCTCGCTCTCTCCTCGCTCTCTCCTTGGAGTGTCAAGATCACACAATGCTGTTGGCTGATTCGTTATCGATTATCTCAAAATGTCAGTGTTTTTGTAGTAAAAGACCATGCTGATTATCTTTGTTAAAGGAAATCTTGGATCTGCACAACGCTGTTTTATCGTTGCATTTGAGGTGGGTTTGATGTGAAAGGATCTGCATAAGGGCAGGGGAGTCTCTGGAGTCTCGCCTGCAAATAATTGGAGCCATGCCGTGTCGACTATCAAAGCCATTCTGATTACCTTAAAGCATATTATTTCGCCGGGGTGAGTCAGTTCAACGCTACATGTTCAGTGTCTTGAAGATATTATCGAGTCGTCTGGCATCTGTAAACATTAAAGAGTATCAGTGCTCCGTTTTTAAGATTCGGGTCTGGTTTTTTTGTTGAATTTGTGTGTTTTTGGTCTTCGCGTAACAAGTTAGAATGTCTCGTCCGGTGCTGTGGATATCTGTTGGGTGAGTGGGAGATTGGATGTTGACAGCAGGAGTAGGGCCTACCCTCTTCACGATTTTTAGAGTCGTTGCCAAGGGAAGAAGAGCACTGGCACCAGGCCTGGTTGTAGAAGTGAGCTTTGACGATATGTTGAAGAGTTGGCGGCCGTTGTTCGCAAGTTGGGTGCCCCCCGTGTGGGGGTCCTGCGTTCAGCCCTGGGGTGGGTTAGGAAAAGAGAGAGAGAAAGAGGATGGCAAGGTATAAAGGAGAAGAGATGGCACTGGAAGGAGAGGAGGAAAAGGGACATTGTAAAGAAAACATGTGGAGGGATGAAGTGAGGAAGAGTTCGAAGGCTAAGGAAGAGAATATGCTAAAGGTAAGGAGAAACAGAGAGGAGTTAATAAAGATAGAAAAAGTTATGAACCAGTGACATAAGAGGAAGAAGAGATATTAAAAATGAAAGGAAGATGCAAAAGATGAATTTAGCTTTTACCATTTCATAATCACAAATGTTGTGTTTCAAAACATGACAAACCCTTACAATCAAGAACACCCCTTCAGCTGAAATGAATGGAGGAGGAGAATGGGCAAAGGAAGAGGAAGGGAGTGGTGAGAAAGATGGAGGGAGTAGGAGGAAGGGACTGGGAGACAAGTGCTAATAGTAGATTAGTCACTCTAAAGATGCTGTGGGCTAGTGCACCACTAGTCACTGTATGTGTGTGTGTGTGTCTGTGAGTTTACGAGTGAGGGTGAAGCAGGATGTGCATAAACTCTGATAGACTGAGGAATTTGTCCCTTAATCACTGTACAGTTTAATTAAACCTGATTGATTTGATGAAAACACACACACGACGACACGCCAACACAAAGTATAGCAAACACACACAGCTCCGCAGAGCAGAATGATGTCACTGTTATGTTTTTCATTTATTGCTAAAAGCATGCTGTAGCCGAGCTAGCCAGTAGCAGCGTCATCAGCACACATTTCTCTCCTGACACAGTGGCATAAATAAAACTTATCTTTTTAAACATTTTGGCAGTGTATCGACCTTTTTTTCCCTCGTCTATCTTGTGTCCCTCTTATTTTTCCTCTCTTTCTGCTCCCGCAGGCACACGGATGACACATTACAGTGTTGTGTTTGCGTATTTCACTGACGTCTTAATCCCCTCTTTGGCCCTCCCCACTCCAGGACAGCACACTGTCATTACAAACTCTTTATTTTAAAATCTAGTGCTCGCGGTTTTCCAAGATATTACAGTAACCATGTCAGGCTGGATTGTTGGGTAAATAAAAGGATGGAATCTAGAATATCTGATGTGATGGTGCAACAATAGAAAGAAAAAAAAAGACACATGAGAAATCAGATTTTAACCCTCACCAAAACATCACTTAAAATTTGGTAAAATGATTTACACTTACTGCACTGTCAC
>NW_023340257.1:11682830-11684781 GCF_004916995.1 Morone saxatilis | reverse complement strand
CAGTGTGTAACATTTAGGATGATATACTGGCAAAAATTGAATATAATATTCATAGGTATGATTTAATTTGTGTATAATCACCTGAATATAGGAATGATTGTGTTGTCTGCTATGTTGAACAGCAACCCAGAAGGGACAAATCAAACACTGGCTCAGACATTCGAGATTTGAAATTCAACATACTTACTCACCATGTGCTTTTTTGGCAGGGAAGGAGTTAATATGAGTAAAACACCTTGATGAACAACTGTTAATAAATAACTGATAATAAATGATAAGTTCAGTGTATAGCAGTGGCCCTTGGGGTGGCACAGGTCACATAAAAACACCTTGAACGTACATAAAGACATTTGTCATCACCTGTAGGTCAAAAAACTGAATACAACTAAATTCAGTATTTACAAATCCTTGCACATTTCTACTTTTTCTGGTTGAAAAATGCCTATCAAAGATTGTGAACCAAGCCGCAGCCTCAAGCATCTTTCACAGCATGTATCTTCATGCACACCTGTGTGGTCTGTGTTGTTATAGCCAGTGATAACAGTGTAGCAGTGGTTGCGCCACTGTGCTGAAAAATAAGACATAAGGATGGACACTGCACAGACAAGGGAGGTCTTTATGCATCACATGTCTGCAGTTAGGATCAGCCCTCTGAGCACAAAGCAGCATGGGTGCTGTTCAGGGAACGAGAGAGAAAATAGAGAGACTGTGCAGATGATCTAGCCACAGGGCCTTTTCCCGTGTGTGTGTGTGTGTATTCCTGGGTTATGCTCTCTGAGTTACATAAGCTGTTTGGGAAAATGGCTAAACTCTGCACACAGTGAAAGGGGAGGGATGATGGTATCAAAAATACAATTTACAAGGGCTGAAAATAACCCAGATTTTATCCTAAATTACACAGAGACACACACACACAGACAAGCTACAGTAATTCCAAAGTCTAATACCATTATGATTCTCCAAACTTCTCTGCCAGTTTTCTTAATGTGCGCAGAACTTTTGACGTTGTAGCGTAATCCTCTTTTCTCTCCTCATTTCTCTCTTTTCTGCAAAATCACCACGCTCATCCCTTTCCCTTCCAACTTCATTATTGGTTTCACTGTGCGTGTCTCGGCTGTGTGTGAGTGCACATACGGTACAGCGCCGTACGTTTCTATGTGAAGCACCAGTCTGCCACTAAGCCGTAGAAATACATCAGCTTCTTCCAACAAATGCCACCATCTGCGTGAGACTCTGATGCCGGAGTGTCTGTGTTGTGTGCTTACGCATCTCGATTTGCAGTTAAGGGATAATCCCCATTTCTATTATTTGGTACAGATGATACATGGGATTAAGAGAAGTGTAAAACACAGAAGAGACTAAATTGCTGTCATGGTTGGTTTTCTAGTATTTACCTAAATAGAATAAAAGCAAGATTTAGTGGTAGATTTAGGCCATGGTAACGGAGGGCATGGAGGTTTTTTTTTTTTCATGGAAGTGTGAGCTGTGTGTGAGGTTAACCGCTACAGTCCTTTAGATGAGGTGCTGTGCAATTCAGTAGTGTCAATGTGAGTCACATTAATTGCTGTCTTTCTGAGTGTTAAATAAGAAAAAGTAAGGATCTAGAGCCAGGAGGTGATTAGCTTTAGCAGGGTCTGCTGTGTGATTTTTCCCTCGCTGTCTGTCTGTCTGTCTGTCTGTCTGTCCTTTGTTTTACAGGTCTGTGGGCGGGATTAATCAGTGCACCTGGGAGAGTGGCCAGGCGCTCCCAGGTTCACTGATTAGCCTTGGGATGACATTTAATGAGTATCATGGCACCTGTCAGTGGGTGGGATATATTAGGCAGTTGATCTGTTAGAAGCAGGAAAAATGGGCAGCGTGAGGATTTGACTTTGACAAGGGCCAAATTGTTCTTGTGGGGTGTTCCCGGTCTGCAGTGGTCAGTACCTGTCAAAAGTGGTCCAAGGAAGGA
>NW_023340257.1:11669595-11682730 GCF_004916995.1 Morone saxatilis | reverse complement strand
TTTGTTGGTATGGGGCTGGATAACATTATGACCATTGAATTTAAGCCTAGCGGCGTTGTTCCTTTGGGTTTCGCTGGTTTTGTTATTTTTGTAGTGTTTGGGTAAAAGCGGTCAGAGCTTTGTCTCTGGAACATGTCCGTGGTTTTGGGGTGGTTGCCAATGGTCACTTTCCCACGGCCAGCGGCCTTTGGTGCATAGGAACCCGCCGCAAGTAACAAACATGAAGACTTTTTTCGTTTTGTCGTTTTGTCGTTTTGTTCGTTAGATCAGGTTAGGCAGGTCAGATAGAGGGAATCTGTGCTCTGTTTTGGTGGGTATTGGACCTTATACGCACTGTGTTGGCATTTACTTTGGTCTTCAGGAGAATTTGTAGTATCTGACAAGAGACAAGACTGGAAACAGTGGGAAACAGCTAGCCTGCAGCTAGAACGTCTGCCTACCAGCACAATTAATTTTTTAAGTTTAATTAATTAATTACTAATTAACACATTATATTTCTTTGTTTAATTTGTAAACAAATAGTACTATAATTTCTGGTTTTAGGGGGAGTGATGTACGTAGATCACCTGTTGACAAACAACAGCATCCGCTCAGCACTTCTGTGCAGTGTTTCTTCTGGTTGCCTGGCAACCTATCTGTAACAACAAAACTCCAAGAAGTCAGTGCACCTGTGAGATAATACTCATAAGCCAAAAACCTATTTACTATGTAGTGCGCTAAATTTACTGTCCGCCATCTTATTTGAGTGTATAAATTCATCCACTACACTACATGATGCCCTTAAAAACTCACAATGGCACTAAAAAAGGTAGTGTCCATGTCATGTACACTACTTTTTAACAGTCCCACAATACAATGCAACCAAGGGGAAATTGTAGTATTTCCATTATCTGAGAAAAGTTCTCACTGAAACACATACTTCTATTTCTATTAAGGCTATTTTGAACACGTGTATTGGTTTCCTGGCTTGATTTCTGCCACCTTTCTCTTCCTGTAGGAGGTTGAATGAGTTTCTTTGAAGACCTTACACCGCCCATTCAAGGAAAAAAACATCTTCCCTCCCCCCTTACATATTTTATAATAAAATGTTTTTGTTGAATGCAAGTGGTTGCCTTGTATATTTTTCACTACTGACCAAACTCTTGGCTTAAATTAAACAGTTGCTGGTATTCATTCACTTTATGTGAGTAATTATGACAATATATGCACAATAAAAATATGAATGCATACATACTGTAAATTTATTCTAGGTAATGGGAGCACTCCTCCTTCCCTCCTATATTCAACACAGAAAAAGTGATAACTGTCTCTCTTGCAACACAAAAAATGCTGTTATTGCTGCAAATATATTCACTGCTGTCTGTCTTGCTGCAAACCATTCAAACAGGTAGACAAAGCGGATTTGTTTGGAACTGTGGAGAGCTACGTGAACCACATGAGCGTGTGGTGGCAAGATCAAAGCATGTCGTAGATCTCTTTTTCAATGCCTTTCTAGTAAAGCTCTTACCGAGGAAACATAACCCTATCACGATTTTATGATTTCTTCCCATTTTTCACAGATAGCATGTCAAGCTGCTTTTTACCAAGAAATAGTTACAGCATGCACAGTAACTCCCTGCTTTCCCCTGCCCTCTGATGAAGACGCACCTGCTGTTGAAATGTTAGTCATTCAGTAAACCAGTATACCATACCTCCAGTATACTTTGGACTATATCTCTGAAGTCTCTCCTGATACAAGATTGCCGTACTCTGAGAGCACCGGACAGGCCTTTTTCCTTGTGAGTCGGCTGAAGCATGTTTGACGTCCTTCATCACCATGCTTTCAGTCTCATTGCTAAGCTAATTGCCTCACCTTACATAAGGTGGAGACAAGAGTGGTATTAAACTTGATCTAATGCAAAAAAGGCAAATAAGCACATTTCTCAAAATGTTGAACTATTCTTTGAAAGTAGTCCTGTAGGGATAATAACAGGTGTTGGCATGCTGTAAAGAGGAAAACTGTAAGGTCTTCCAGTATTACTTTAGTAGAAGTGCTGCTATTGTTTCTGTTTTAGTCACTGATTGATGCTAACATGCTGGAAAACCACCTTACGTGTTCATTATAGCAGAGCAGACAGAGCCAAAGCTCAATGAATGAACTTGTTTAATCAGAAAGAGCCACACAGACTGTTCTGGACACACAGGTGAACTGTTGGACTGTCAGTAGATGAGTTGGATCAGGTTTTTGGGGAGTTGCCCAACAGGCCCAGCAGGACCAAACATAATGAGGGTTTTGCTGCAAACACCTAAAGGACTCTGTCCAGAATGATTTCATCTTTCATCTTCCTGCAAAACTTAATGACATGAAGCTTGTATGGATCCCGTTCAAAATCCTCTATCACAGAAGCAGCTGCATCACTCTGTGGCAAGAGGGTGGTCGGTACTTGTCATGGTGGCAGCCAAAGAGCTAAAGCAGGTGCTGACTGAAGACATAGACCTTCCAAGCTCGGTTGGTGTGTACAGTGAGGAACCAGAGGTCCAGAAGGAAACCACAGATTCATGCAGCAGGAGATCAAAGAGGTGATGGATGATGACTTCTGGACAGTTACTTCCAGTGAGCGTATGTGATATGGATGGTAACTGCAGCATGAATTAGTTACTTTATGGTTTTCACAATATATTAGTGGAGGAGAAACTACGGTAAGCACACAATGTGTGAAAAACGCAAACACCCCCATCTAAAGCCAGTGTTTGGTTTGTCTGTTCTAGGCTACTACAGAAACATGGCAGTTCAACACAGCATCTATAGATATAAATGGTTCATTCTAAGGTAACAAATCCAGAACGATACTTATTTTCAGGTGATTATACACTAATGAAAACACAACATATTGTGCATATTATGTTCCTCCTAATAGATCCTCAGAATGAGACTTCCCCTTGAGCTAGACTTGGTTAGACACACAGAGGATCAAGTGAAAGGAACAGAAAACATTTCATTTCTCTGCAGTGTCATGTTGTCAGACACTTATAATTATAATCTGAGTCGTCAGTGGCAAAAACCTTTAATGGACGTAGTTTGACGTAGACGATGAAGGATTACATTGTAGCTCCTTTTACGGCTGCAAACTGCAGTGCTGTCACTTAGTACTAGACCAAATAAAAAATGGTTGTCCTCATCAAGCACTTTGACACAAAAACAGTTGGAAATAAGGTCCAGGTGGAAAAATAAGTCACCCTTTAAGGAGGGGTTTCTGTCAAGTATCATTACTAATTCTGCTCATAAGGAACACGATTATTGACATATTGATTGACACGAGATGAGATACACCAATCAGTTCATACGCATTAGATCCAGTGTGTAACATTTAGGAGGATCTATTAGCAGAAATGGAGCATAATCTTCATAGGTACTGTATGTTTTCATCAGTAATAATCACCTGAATATAAAAATCATTGTGTTTTTGTTGATGAGCTGTTTTTATCTACAGACATCGCAGTTCGCCATGCAGTCGACCATATTGAACCGCCATGTTTCTACAGTAGTCCAGAACAGACAAACCAAACACTGACTGTAGATAGAGCCTTTTTGTGTTTCTCCTACACACTTCACAGCCCATTCTCATTCCCAGGTTGTCAAATACAGACGCGAGTGGTTTTCAGTTGGTTGGAATCAGCAACTTCACTAGATGCCACTATATTCTGTCTGATTGAAACCGTGGGTGGTATGTCACTGTGACTGAAAGTGCTCATATGGAAACATTACTGTTAGCTACTTGTTTATATGATTTTGGAAATCTAATCAAATGAATTTGGCTTCATGAAAATCATCAGCATTGACAGCAACTGAATGAACAAACATACAGACAAGGTTGTCAAACACTGTTGTCAAAGAACCATCAAAAACATTTAGTGAAAAAAAGGAACCAACACGCAAAGCAAACACTAATTTACATGCAAGTGTGTGAATGGAGGGTGTGCGTATGAGGCACTCTTTTTGAAGTGTATTAATGGAAAGATAAGCACAACTGTCAAATATGATTTCCTTTAACTCATGCTGCTAAGTCAGCCAGCAGCCATCTGGCTCCCCCTGACACACACACACGCACACACACACAGACACACACACAACAAACTCAGTGGGAATGACAATCTGAGGGCATGCAGTCAGAGAGGATATTATGACAGGCCAGAGTGACCATAACTCCCAACTGATATGGAGCATTCAGACAGTTCATACTCTCTCTCTCTTACAACAAACACACACTTACACAACCCTGACAAAGTGATGAAAAAAGCCTGGTCTCTATTTTATAGGCCTGGAGAACAATGTAATTTAGTAACTCCTACTTTTTCTTCTCTCTTTAAGGCATTTGTGTAACCATCCAAGGCTCTCAAGGGCTATAAATCCACTAAACCAGCTCAGTCCATCGAGGACAAGGCACAATTAAATAAACTCAAAAGCAAGACTGCGTGCTCCCGGTGATAGCTGAACTGTTGTGTTTCCCCACTGCAGAGTTCAAAGGATATCACTGATCATACAAAGCCACACATCAAGCAAATGCAACAACACAAGACATAGCAAGCCAGATGATATTATAGCAAAAATGGCTGGCTCAGCGTCTGTCTGCGACCTTTCATTTCTTTAAGTTCTCACTGACCAAAAGCCAGTCTGAGATTTACTCTTGTCAAGCGGCCTCTTTCCTTTTCTCTTCTTAGCTTCCTCCGTCAACATCCTCAAGGGTCTCTTCACCTCTGCCATGATGTCTGAAGAGGCTGCCGAGCCCTGTTACGTTGCCTGCTCACTTGGATCCAGCACAACACTGGCTCCGCTCCCTGTCAGCTGTCCCCGCTGGCTACCTCTCGCCCCGGCCCTGAAAACCTTCTCGCAGCAATCCAAAGCTCCTGTGAACAGCAACGCTGCATGGCTAACCGAACTAACTAGCTTCAGCAGCTATGTTACAGTTAGTGGTTACCTCACTTCAGAGTAAAGCAAGTAAAGCTTTGTGTCCATCAGGAAACTCTGTAAATCGCAGAGAGTTGAGGCGGAGGACATCCGAGGGGAAAACCAAAAAACATTTTCTCCATAAAACCTGAACTAGTTTCACCAAAATCAGTGACAGAGTTGGTGGTGTGCAACAGTGCTCTAAATCATTACACATTTCTTGTGACCCAGCAACCAAAGTTATAGAGTGCAGAGTGGGAATGACAGAGGCACCATCCGGCCTATTAAAGTCAGTGTACCATCAAAATGATTTTGAAGCCATTATTGTAAAATAGTTGCATAATATTGCTTTAAAGCCCTGCACAATGTGTGGTGCTGTGCCTCTGGCTGAGCACCAAACATGATGTTCAAGTTGTTGATGTGACACAAGCGAAGCGAATAAAAGGATGAACCCTTGTGCTGTGAAAATGTTGACGCCCACAATAAGAAACTGTGGCAGCGACAGGCTCAGCACATGACTAACTGTGGTCAGCTGGCTTTGTGCTGACAGAAAACTCAAACACTGTAGGTTTTTGTTGAATAATGTTTGCAATTTTTCCACAACACAGCCTCAGAAAACTTTCCATTTTAAATGAAGTACTGTATGACATTGTACAACACAAACCAGCCAGTCAACAGTTTACATTTTAGGGACTCTTTAATCCAGAGTGACTAATGGTGCTGACCAGGTAGGAGCATCACTATTGGATGAATCTGTGACCTTTGATCATATAGATGACTAGAAATGCTGTGTATCATAGAATGTGTTGGTGTACTTTAGATTCAGTGAGAATTGTTTGAAATAACAATGTGACACTGAAAACATGCAACTTACATAAAGCAACCATTCAGCAGTTACAATCTGTGGTCCAAGTGACCTGCTTTGTGCTTAAATTGAGCACAGTTTACCAGTACTGAGGCTTGATTTGTGATGAAACATTTTAAACCCTTTCTGGTGCCCTGATAAGTTATGCATCAAAAGGACTTTCTGTGGAAATTATTAAAATATGCACACAGAAAATGGTTCACAGAAAGGAGTTGTATAATGTTGCACCGAGCATTACTTTTCTCAGTGTTTTTTTTTTTCTTGTATCTTCTGATATAATGTAATTAACTGGATGTTCTCCAGCGTAGTTAGGGGGGGCAGAGTAATGTCAGCACAGTTAAAGATCATAGGGAGATATGCAGGAATACTGTAAGCACATGCAGCACAGACAGTACACATGTGCAGTTATATGACTGCAAGTATAAACATACATGTGGCCAAAACTTAAAACAGGAGGTTACATCTCTGTTTATTATGGAGGCTGATGAAATTAACCATAATGTAATGTAGAACCAGTGTAGCCCAGCTATCTGGAAGATTTTACAAAGGCGCATTCAGGTGGACTAGCTGTGTTATTAGCCTTGAGCTAGCTGGCCCTTAACCGGAGAAAGGTAATCCAAACCTAGAGGATGAAGACTTTGAAATGGGGTTTAATTAGTTTTGGGAAAACTTGGCCCTGGGCTGAGACTAGCACTGGGCTACGAACTCGCTGCGATAAAACCCGCAAAAGATCAAGTGAAGATGGCAGTGCCCATAGGGTTTCGAGTTAATGCTGTGTTTAGATGTCTGTGAGAAGAGGCTTACGTGTGGTGGGAATGGCAGGATGGAAGAATGGAGCAAGGAAGTGAAGGGGAGAATGAGAGGGAAAGACGAAGCAGGGATTGTGGGCTACAGGAAAGTATTAAAGCAAACACAGCAGGGATGGAGGGAAGAAGGACGGAGGGGAAGAGGGTTGGGAGCACAGACAGAGAAAGGAGAGGATTAAGATAAAGGGAATAGATAGGAGGAGTAAGAAATGTCTGAAAAGCATATGAGCTCAACAAGAACTAATATTCTCTACTCTCAATTCCCCACACGTAAACGGTAAGTCATGTGGTTTGTGCCTTCCAAAATGACCCATATATCTGTTCATAGAGGATTCATATTAGAGTTTTCTAGTCCGTCGTCTTTATGACTAAAATATAGGCAACTGATAGTACCTGGTTGAAGCAGCCATAATACGTATGTTTAGATTAACAATGACTAGTTGTAAATGAAAGGGGTTGATATTAGTGTCAAAAACTCCCTTCATCTCTATGGAGCACTTTAGTGTCTTTCAGCTCATTGTTTTGGTTTTAAGCCATTTAGCGGCCTTGGTGTCAGATATTTACCTCATCCACCTCAGTTGGTGGAGACCAGAGCTAAAAGGAACGTGAACATTAAGCTTAAATACATCAGGGGGCTGGAAAAATTATAATATTATTATTATTATAATCCAAAAGAAATGCTAATGCACCCTGTGTCTGCTGGATGTGTTAGAGTTTGCTAACATGTTAACTGTATCAGCTTAAAATATGATATGTTAGTGTTGTGTTTACAGGTTGTGTCTGCTGCCCTCCGGACATCAGTTCACGCAGATTTCATCTGATGAAAATACTGCCTTTATGGTTGAGAGAAACAAACACTGTAGGGAGGCGGGATGCAAACTGCAGTCTCCAGTGTCAAACATAGTCTTTGTATGGCCAAACATCCTCCTCGACTTACACCTTGACTCCATATACTCCCTGAACACTGTGCACAGTAATCTACTAATGTAATGTCCCTACATAGTAATGTCACAATACTTGTGGCTTTGCTACTGAGAGAGGACAGCCATTATTTGCATTACCACAAGATGTCACATTAAATGTGTATGTAAACAGGTCATCATAAGGATTTCTTCAAATGCCTGTTGAGGTTTTCCTCGATATTCCTTCTTCTTTCCCTCCACTAAGGAAACTGCTGCTGCTTGTTATTTGTTGCTCGTTACCAAGCTAACACCATGTGAGCAGAACAAGTGAAAGAAGAAGTAAAAGAGAGAAGTGTTGTTTGGACAAGGTAATGCAGCTTGCTCAGTAGGATTGTTTTCGTGCCAAAATCAAGCACTAACACTGTCAAGGAGATCGGGAGGGAGATCTCTGTGTGTATTTGTTGAAAAGGGAAGTGGACAGAGTCAAGCAAGGTAAAATGATACAAGCAATAAGCACACAGAGGAAAAAAATAAAAAACAGCTTTGCCAGCCTTGCCCAGTCCGGCCCACAGTGTGTGATTTGAACCCACTCCAACTGAGAGAGCAAATAAATCTTTCCACGTGAAGGACAGGTAAGGACAGGAGATACATAAGCTACATTTGACCAACAACATGCACAACTCTCTTACTGCCTCTATACCCCAATGTAGGGTGGGCTATAGCTCACAGCAATATCTCAAAACACGTTCAATGTATCACAGACTGTTGAAAGATAGCATTGATAGCACTGATATTATGGCTCAACAGAGAGCTATTTACCAATCAGGCCACAGGCACAGAAAGGATCATAAATAATTAAGCCTCCGTTCAGTCGGCACTTTCAAATTCCAGGAAGTATTAACGATTGGTATGTCCATAAATGTCAGTAAACACTCCAGGTTGAGGACAGAAGGTCTAATCAGGTTCTGATGTAATCAACTCAAGGAGCTGATACAGGAGCAACACTCTGGGGAACTCAATCAAGTCAAGCGTGACACGGTTTCTTTTCGCTGCACAGCTTTGTTGAATCACAACAAGAGGATTTTAGCTTCACGGTCACTAAACTCATGTATTGATGTCAGGGGAGTTGTGTTGTCTTGCTGTTCTCCTTATCTGATTCAAAGACCTTGATTAGACCTTGCTAAGGGACACTCAAGACGAACATTGGTCTGGTAGTGACACTGATCCCGGTGAGCCATAAACTGGCTTATTATTGCCCAGAT
Source organism: Morone saxatilis (assembly GCF_004916995.1). NCBI lineage: Eukaryota > Metazoa > Chordata > Actinopteri > Moronidae > Morone > Morone saxatilis. Next base: position 11,673,971 of record NW_023340257.1, on the reverse strand, counting down.
TAAAAAACACAATATATCACTGCTTTTCACTTTCAACATATATGATTTGGGCTCAGGGGGATGAAATGTCTCTAATTTTAGTCTTACATAACCTAACAAATCAGTTTTTAATGAAGGGAAGGCTCTTCAGGGTCACAATAATGGGTTTCTTCAGTCTCAATCACATATTAAAAGATTTTTTTTTAATGAACAGAGCTGTGGCTGGCTGCTGCGCTCATCAGTCTCATTTTATTTACAGCACCAGCTCTGCTCAGTGTGTTTGAGTACAGACTGGAACAACGGGAACTTCCCCTCTCATAAAAATAAGCTTCACTGCACTTTATTGCAGAGCATTGGTCAGACACTGCTGTCACGTTACAGCTGCTGCCCCTCACTGTCCCCCTCTGTACTGGAAAGCCTTTAATCGTTTTTATTTCTCTCTGAGTACTGACAGTATGTTGGATTCTGGGTCTGATGTCCACAGGCTGATTTCACAAGTTCTTTAGGATTTTCCCATTTTTATGAGATAATTGCGACCATAAATGTTTACCAGCCATGGTTTCACTATACTGATTACTGTTGTTGGTGCAAGACAAAGGTAACATATCCATCTTGAGATCTGAAGGATCGAAGTAAGACTTAATATAATGAAATATAACCCCTGGCACACCATATTTACACCTAAAATGCATCCACGATCATGAGCAAATTACAAGAAATAACACATTACCCAGCCTGAGTTCTGAACTAGTTGTTTTGTATGCTTTAACCCAGAGGTTACATGGCGGTCTAAAACGCTACGAGGGCTTATAAGATTTAATTTTAGGGGTCACAAGATGATTAATGGGCTGGTGAAAAAGAAAACAACAATGCTCAAATTTGAATTCATCTTTTGGGACCTTTGTGTTTTGTAAATTATTGCATTATTAACCCTTTAACTAACATCTATTACCATTAAACGTTCTGCTCATTTTAGAAAACTATACCAGCTCGATCTTGAGGTTTAATATATAATCCACCACAGTGATCAACCACCATTGAGGTCCACTGCCGTCCCTCCACCTCGTATTTCTTAGGTGCTGGTTGTACCCCTGAGCCTCTGAACTTTCTGTAATAGCCTGTCATAGATGTCATTGGCAGCACTATAGGCTGCTGTGCAGTGCAACATTTGTTCAGTGTATTGCAGGCAGACATTTTGCATGGCAGGCATTTTGACGTTTCATAGCAGTAAAAGAACTGGTGTCACTGATGATATTAGTAATAGCTGCATTTTTAGGTGTGCCAGTTCAAGGCTCCTGCTGATGTGTATATAGACTGAGACACATAATTGAACAACAAGACGTTGAACAACAAATTAAGTCCTTTGGTCCAGACTTGCATATCTCAAAAACTATTGGATACATTGCCACGGGGACATTCATGGCCAGTGGATGAATCCTAATAACTTTGATAATTCCCTTACTTTTCCTCTGGCATCATTATCAGGTCAAAATTTGCATTTGCCCATGACCTTCTCATCAGTCTCAACTGTACTTTGTGTTTAATTACCAAATGTTAGCATGCTAACACACTAAACTAATTTGGCAAACCGAGCCAAGCTGCTAGCGTGGCCGTAGACTTTACATGCATATTTTTCATCATGTCGATCTAATATGGACGATCCCAATAGGTTTTCGACTTTTTTTATGAAAATATTGTGTTTTTGCTGCAGAAAGTTAAAAGAAAAAAATAGGCTTTCTGTTGCTAACAATAAAGTTGATGTCATATCCCTGTCAGTTCAGTCAATCCCAGTGGAGGCTCTGTCAGAGCCCACACTGACTGATCTGAAACCAGGGGCCTCAGGCACACAAGTTCTGCTGGACAAACAGACAGACAAATACATGTTTAGACAAAGCTGAGCACCATGGACCTGTATGCCAACACACCAGATGTGACATGTGCACACACACATATACACACTGGCAAACTTGACATGTCAATAATAAGGTTCACAGTCATCCTCATTCTGCTGCAGCTCTCCTCTCCTGACCCTTTCCCTTCATTCTCACTTCTGCATTATTCTTCCTCTTCCACCTCTCATGTCTTCTGTCACCCTCTCTTGTTCTCTGTCTTCTCCCCCTTAATGTGGCTTTGGCTCTCTCTGTCTTGTCCTCTCTTGTAATTGACAGCTCCTGCTGGGCGACCTAAGATGCCTCTATTAAAATTGCAGGGCTTCTCAGTCACATTGCATTGTCCCTCTGTATTTTCTAAGTACGTGTTTCACAAAACCAGGTGCCATATTCCTTCGGCTGGTGGTTCCCTACGTGACATCGGAACAAGAAAACATAATCTTGGGTCCTACATTAACCTCTTTTAAAAGACTTTTTGGACATAAGTTTGAATGTGATGTTTGAGCACAATCTACGTCAACGAAGTGCAGGCACACAGATCTGATTTTTGGACTCCTTCTGGTCTTCCTCTATTACAGTGAGATAGTCTGGCTTAAATCAGATAGTATCTGTTTAGACAGTGATATGGAGATGATCCACATGCCACAAATTATAAATAACCACTTTCTGTTGGGGTCAAAGCAGGCCTGTAACTACCATAGAGGACATTGAGGTCTTCAGTTCTTTATGTTCATTCATATTCGTCACACAGATGACACAATTGATCAAATGAAGGACTTACTTAAATATAACACCACATGTATACATCCACCATTTCATGACCAAATTACAAGTAATGTGAGTATAACCCCGCTGTGAGTAAGTTCTGTACTAGTTGTGGTGGTTCACAACAATGGTGGTCTGGAGCCCACCAAGCGCTCAGAAGATGAATAATGGACAGGGAAATAAAGAAAACAACAATGCACAAGTTTGAATTCATGTTTTGGACTTAAATCTTTGTTTTTGTGATATATTGCATAACTAACTATAACAGTACAGTCTTGAAACATAAGATATATGAACTTAAGATATATGAACTCCACAATAGTGAACAACCACCAGTGAGGTCCATTGCCGTCCCTCCTGCTTGTATTTTTTAGATGCTGGCTGTGACACTAGCTGTAGTCATATGACGCTTACCACAGGGTTGATCTCATTACTGTCATCACTACATTTTTTATTCAGTGTTGGATTTATCATTACGAATTTATTTGAAGTTTCCAAGAAGACACTGCTTTTCAAGGCTGGATTACAAACCTTCTGAGAGGGATACACGGCATCAGGAGCCAGTAGGCCTAATGTTTACCTTTCCTCATCTTCACACCGTTTCTTCTGCTCTCTTCACTTTAGGGAGATAACAGACTTTTCTAGGTCTTCAGAAAGTAGTATTTATTAACTGACAACCTGTAACTGTACATTTACTGCGTCATTGACAATTTATTGCTAAACTTTTTATCTGTTCAGCTCACGTTCACTGGCTCTACAGACTGAAATTAGAATTTTAAAAATAACTATATATGGCCTTAGTTACAGTATATCACAATATATTGAATCATAACCCTTGTATCGTGATACCCATCATACCGCCAGATTCTCGCCAATACGCAGGCCTGATGGAGACGAATTACTCTGTCAAAAGCTAAAAGGAAAATATGAAGTGCAGTCTAATCCAAGCGTAGCCCCACAACCAAAACTCAGAGCACATGATGGAAACCTGCTATTAACTCTTTACAACGGTCAATATCATATAGAGGCCCCGCACAGTCACACAGATGTTTGCAGTTATGGCTGATTAGTGCTTTGGTCAGGTTGCAGTTCGGTGAAACTATGGAAGAGATTTCCTGAGGTTGCCAAACTCATTGACTAATAATGATGATGGAGATTATGAACAGATGCAACAAGTGTTAGGAGAGTGTCAGAGATGTCAATCAATCACGGTCTGTGCATGCTCACACAGCCCTGAGTAGAGGTCTAATCAGGCTAAATAATTGCAGACACCTGTGTAGGTAGGGGCACAATGGCTGTAGGCTACAGGGGGGTTAATGATTTCAGATGATGTTCACATAAAATACTTATTTTCTATGAGTCTTCTGCTGCTAGAAAATCCCTTGAATCTAAAACACCTGACATCTGAAGCCACTTGGGGGATATTTAAAGGGCCTGGATGTCAACAAACATGTCAAAGGCTCCTGTTTCACTATGCAATGCTCCTGCAGTGAATCCCCGCTGCTTCCTTGTGTGTACTGGAAAGGCCATATAAGGCAGAAGATCTGCCTTGGACCTTGAGACCTGTGTCCCGTGATAGAGACACACTGGAGTGGAGAGCAACATGTGCTTGACAATGAACCCCTGCCAGCGCGAGCCGATACGATCTCCTGTGTTTGGGAAGGGAGAGGACACGAGCTCAAGTCGTGTCCCGTTGCTGCATATATGAAGGAGGGTGCGCGTGGAAAAGTGCGCAGCTGATGC
>NW_023340257.1:11656950-11669495 GCF_004916995.1 Morone saxatilis | reverse complement strand
CTCTGCCGTAGCCAACCTCCGTCCTCCGAGATGTAAGTGTGTGTCTAATAACTGTGTGTGCTGTGTTTTTACCTTGAAGCCACTTCTGCGTACAAGCCGTAGAGGCACATGGCGCCTATTGAGCCAAACACAGTGAGTGAGTGAGTGAGTGTAGTAGCAGAGTGAGTGGGACCTGGTGGCTGTCATTACCCCCCCCCCCCCCCCCCCCNNACCCCCCCTTGACAGCACCAGTGAAGACCCCATGTGAGCTGTGCAGGCAGCTGTCAGTGTAAACTGGTGGGCGAAAGCCCTGTAGCTCACCCCCATCACACTGTAATATAACCAGTGCTCTCATAGTGGGTCTAGTCTGCTCTACAGAGAGTTTAGTGACCTTATCGTGCCTTTGTATCTTCCTGGGTATCATAACAGCACTCTGATAGGCTACTTTTCCTCTAATAACCCTATTGGGACAGATGTATCTGCTGTTACTGCTCTCCTAATTCAGTTTTCTATATGACAGTAGTTCAAATGTTTTTGAAGGGCTGATTTTGAGTAAACCACCTTATCTTAAAATACTGGCTGGTCTGATGTGTTGTAGCCTCCCTGTTTGGTACCACTTTCTAATACGGCACCCTTTCTAAAGGGTTAATAATCTGTAACTAATAGCTTTATTAGTTGCTTTATAGATCTGTTATAAACTGCTAATCAGAACATTTTTTGGGTTCCCAGGTTGTGAAAAAATCTCTTTGACGGATTAGATTTACCTTATTGAATAGGACTGCACAGGAAGTGGACCAAAATCAATTGATTGTTAGCTTATTAAGAATTCATTAATTGATTAGCAACATACATTTCCCATAAAAAAGGATAAACACCAGCTAAAGGGATTTCTCACAATAGCATATCCCAACATTTGTTCTTATTAATGGTTTATACCTGATATGTAAAGCATAAGAAGGTGATTTATTAACAATAAGTAAAGCTAGTTCGTATATATATACAACTTATAACCCCTTTTTAAAGAGTTGTGCCCTTTTGTTTTGACAATAAACTTGAGAACAAAGGCTCCTTCTGTGCAGTTTTCTCCTTTTGAAGCCTCCTAAAAGCTTCATCACAGAACTTAAAACGAGGCTGTTTTTCAGCGTCAACGTTTGTTCTCGACCCTGAGGCTGTTTTTCTTGTTCATGAAAAGTTGACATTTTGGAGAGATAAGTCGGTTTTACTGGACATCATTTGTGCCGTGGCTCAAAGGAGGCTGACGTGATCATTATAACAATTGAAGGCAGTGTTGCATCCTGTCTTTATGAAGACTTACTATGTGTTGAGAATGTCTCTCGGAGAGGTGTTCATTAAACTCTGTGGTAACTGTTAAGGCCATTAGTTGGAGTGGTGTTGCTGTTCACTGCCTGTATGTTTGTCATGACTTCTCTCACCGGCACCTGTCGGCGGAATAAAATGAACTTTAAAATGTCAACTGTGTTTAGCTAAATGTTAGTTAATAAAGCGGAGCTCTCCTCCTCCCATATTGAAGCAGGTTTCTTCTGTTTGAAATGAAGGTTTGCCATGTAAACACACAACGCCTGCTCTCAAATTAAGTGACGCATCTGCTGCTGATGGAGTCGAGTGATTGTGATCAAACAACATGCACATACTGTATATATATATATACAGTGAAAGCTTCCCTCAGGACATGTCTATACTCTGTGTTTTTTCAATCCTGTTAGTTCCTTCCCCCCTCTCTGTTAGCTCAGTAGCATCATTTGTGGATAATAACATTGTGATGCCATTACACAGTGATTGCACAAAATATTAGACTCTTCCGCATATCAAGTTCAACCCCTTTTTTTGTCTCAAAGTTAAAAACAAAATCCTGGTATATTGTGTTGATGCTCTTTATCTCCTCCTTCTGTATTGATTTAAAATGCAATAAGGGAAATCCCTGGAGGATAATGGCTTTTATTCACCTCACCACTGCTTGTCAGAAAAGACTGAAGCGTCTTACACTGGGCGTTTGTTGGCCAGTCTAGTAGAAAATAACCAGAGTTGTGGAGGAATAATGAATCTGCCAGGTGGACGTCAGTGATCTCTGATATACAATTAGTTTCAGTAGCTGGTCTCACCTGCTTCCCTCCAGCTGGAGTCAGTTTCACTTAGAGACTCAGCATCGGTCATCAGTAAAGGTCATGAAGTGTGATGCTGTCACAAAATACACAAGAGCAGATGTCATGTTGGCACGCACTGAGAGATCGTCCCCTCTTGTGATTGAACGCTGCGATTGACAAAAGAAAAACAAGCGAGAGGAACGCCCGACCTTTTGTGGTTTTATTGTTGTGATGATGTGACTTTGAGAGCCAATTATTTATCATCAGAAATATTGACCAAGCTCTACAGTTTCAGGAATCACGTACGTGCATTCTGTCTAAGCTTAGCCCTCCGTTCACCCTCGGTTTTTAATGTGTCTCCTGAAGAGGACACGCTCATGTTCAGCGCGCTCTGTTTATCTGCTGTTATCATCTTGCATCGGTTCAGCAGCCAACAGGCATCGCCCATGTAATCTGTATTTGGGTATGTGTATGTCTGTGCCAGTGGGTGTGCATGTGAACGGTCTTCAGCCTGAAAAAAATTGCAATTTACTGGATTGACGCCAGGAAGTTAGATCCCCCAGCCTCCTGCTGAACGCATACACACACACATAGAAATGCATAGAAGTACACAGCAGCAGCAGCAGAGTTGTAACCCGACTCCTGATGAGTGAGCGTGTCTGTGTGTGTGTGTGTGTGTGTGACAGAGAGAGAGAAAAAGGAAGCTGACGTTGCACTGTGTTATCATCAGTAATGGGCTCATCAATACTAAAATATTCAGAGAGAGAAAAGAGACAGAGACAGAAAAGAGTCAGAGGGAAGAGGGGGAAAGTGGAAGCCAAGAGAAAGCAGACAGAAACTATTGTGAGTTGCTTTTTTCACGTGTTTATGCGTGTTTGTGTATCCTCAGAATGTGGATGCATCAGCAAAACATTTGGTTTGAAAGTGTTTAATTCACTCATTTATTTACATTTCCATTCCCCGTCTCTGAGTCCAGAATTGTACAACCTCGTATTCCAGCTGCTGATGCATATGCAAGCCAGCAGTAGATAATAGATTTAATTCGTTTTTTCATAAACAAAATCATTAACAGTTTTACACCCATTTAAACTGAAGCAGTGCACTTCCCTAAAAACATCCCTAAAAAGTATGTAATTGTTTTTGAAACACTAAACTGGATGAATATTTTGCTGCTTATCAATTCTGTGCATAAATATTCTGAGGTGACTGGAAAAGCCTGGATGCCGTAAAACTCTTCTCGCTGAATTATCAGTATGAAAGATGAGATGTTTTAAAACATCTGTCTCTGTAATGAAAAGTCAGAGGTCAAGAATGTGAGAGAAGAAACAAGTCAAGTATGGCTCCCAAGCAGTTTTTAGGCAGCCGACTACCAGCGTTGATAGAAACCAAGGCAGGTTTATGATAGAGATTAAGCTTTGTAGAACTTAATACATTCAGCAGTTTTAATCAGTTAACTTTGGGATTTGGGGTTTTGGTCTTAAGTGAATCCGATGACTGGTGAAGTGTTTGGTCCCTGATTGCACAAAGTATTCTTAATTAGCTACAGCTCAGATTTGTGCTTCTGGCCAGAATGCATTCAATTTCACAGAAACATAGCTAAAAGAAACGAAAACCGCATACTATAACAGAAACCTAGTATCATCGAATTATCCGGGAGACTCTCGCGGATTTGAGTAGCGTAGAGGTTATCGCTGAAAGACAACCTCAAACGCGTACAGTGGAGCACACTGCTTTCAGAGCTTTCTAACCCTGCTCCACTCAGGTCTCCACTGGACATTTGAAAATGTGCAGCTTAAACAGAACCAGTATAGATAGTTGTGGACGTCACATAAGGTGCACACACATTATTCATACATACTCAACCAACACCAATGTTTAAGTGTGTGTTTACAGGGGCACATACAGTATCACATTCACACACGGCCAATTTAAAGTCTCCAGTACATCTAAATAGCTTGTTTTTGCACTGTGGGAAGAAAGCACCTAGAGGATACCCACATGCATTTTTTATTTAATGCCTAAAGTAAAGAACAGTATATTTGTTTCAAACATGAACTACAAGTGACTTTTCCCCCTTAGTAGATACACATGTGATGTACTGGGCAACGCAGCTAATGACGCAGCAGTTTAAAATCATATTTTGTTTTATTTCTGGGGCTTCTGATGGATGTTCATACACCAGGAAGGTAGGAAGGTCTCTTTTCTACTGAAGGGAAATCAGGAAGCCGTTTTGGGGACTTCAGCTACACTACTGCACCAAATTGATTCAACTCAATGCGGTCAATAAATGCTGCAACAAGCCTTGAATTGTACTCTGTGTGTAAATTAAAGCCAGCGGGAAGGAGATGGATGCATTAATTAAGCGATGCCAACTAGCTGTTTAACATTATTGTTAAACAGAGTGTAATCTATGTAATAAGATGTAATACGACTGTTCCGATCACTAACAGAGTGGAAATCCATTTTATCATTAGTTTTGGCTAAACGTTGTTTGGTTCTCCTCGACTTGTCTTTCAATCTACCAGTGATTTCCTGTTTTATCCAGATTCATGTACCACATTAAAAGCTGTTTATTTAAAAAAGAAAAAAAAGATCTGTGTTTATCCCTCGCGTATACTGTGATATGTGTTATGATATGTGGAGCTAGTGTAGAGTCAAGGAGGCTGAGACTTGTGGACTTTATACTGTGTAGGGGGAATAACTTCAGTTGGTCCAGTTGTTCAGGTGAACTCATTTTTCACTCAAAGAAACAAAAACATGATATGTCTCAGTCAGATTTTTAACAGTGTTTTTAGTGTGTTATTGTTAGACGTGACATAAAACGGAGATGAACAGTGAGCGAAGATGATTTAGAAATGGGACCAAAACTGGAAATCTAGCATGAAGCATAGGAGCCATTCATTCTTTTACTCTGAAGGAGCTCCAGGCATATGATGTACATAAGGAAGTCAAACTTTTCTGTATTTCCTTCAAAACTTTTTTTTTTATTATTATTTCTCAGCTTATTTCACATATCATGTCATGGTACATGTGAGGGGTTGAACGTGTGCTTTTGCAGTGTGAATCTAGAAACTGGGGACGTTTTTTGAGCTATCTCTGCTGTTTCTATTGTGGGTTCTACACAGGAATAGAAAACCTGGCCAGCTGGCCACTTGTTATGACTGTTTCACACACCTTATTAGGAAGCGTTATTTTAAAGGCGGAGGCTAGAGTTACAGTTAGGTTGAGTTTAAGGCTTTGCGTGTTGCACATACATTAAAAGTACAGTAGTGTTGAAGGTATATAACCGTTATGGTAAGAATACAGCTCCAGGGTATGAATTTAAGTCAATACAATGTCATCACAAGTATGTGTGTGTGTGTGTGTGTGTGTGTGTGAGTGAGTGTATGAGCCTGGAGGTGTCACGGGGAAATGAGCTTGACAGCTCCCATGGTTCCCAGCTTTGGTTCCAGCAGCTCCTGTCAGCCTTCTTATCTCTATGGACTGTTGCCACAGACAGGTGTTTCTGTGTGTGTGCGTGCGTATGCAGACGTGTGTGTATGAGTGTGTGCTTACGAGTGTGTTAGTGCGTACAAGTTAAGTTGTACAAGTGTGTGTGTATGTATGAGTACAGTTGTGTTGCTGTCAGTAATCCAATGGAGCGCCACAGCTGTGTGTGTACACTTTTACCCCTTTTATATTAAGGTGTTTTTGTCTGCGGCTACAACTGGCATATGTCTGTGTATTTGTGTGTGTGTGTGTGTGTTCTCGAGAGAGATTAAGGTGGGAGGTGAGGCAGCTGTATTGGGTCACAGAGCTCTGGTTTAATTAGAAAACAGTATCAAGTGCCTACGTGTGTGTGGAGAGAAACCCTAATTGAAAGGCATTAGCGATGTGTCTAGGTGTGTGTATGTGTGTGTGTGTGTGTGTCCTCTTTGCTTGTAACCCAAGGAGTAAATAACCTTAAGTTAATGTGGCGTAATCTGCCAAAAAGAACAAAGAGATAACATATGGGAAATTGGGTTTGACATCCGGCTTAAGCACTTGCAGTCGTTGTGAAAGTTTGTGTTTAAGGTTTGTTGTTCTGGTGCGCCACTGATGCATTGATTACTTCAGTCTGAAGGTCATTTCAGTTTCAGTGGGAACAGCTATTCATCTATTTTAGTTTGTATATGTGCAGCTTCACTCGTGTTGTTGCAGAAAACTTGTGTGTGTCTTTCTTTAGACAGGTGGAAAGCTGCAGGGGCCACACACACAGGGTTATTGTTACAGTATGAAAAGCAGAGAGGGATGTAGAATCTTATGTTTGGCATCTATGTATTATAACTACTATAGGCTTTACAGGGTGTGAGAATTAACATCTGGTCGCTTCTACATTTTCTGCACTTATAAACAGGAAAGTAGTTGTAAGAGTAAATCCTCTAGTGGCATACTGTATGTGAAATAAAAAGGGCCTATTTGAAGCAACTGCTGAAAAGATGTGGGAGATACAAAATGACACAAGATGACTGAAGTGAATTATTTATGAATCTCAAATTCACACACAGCTCAAAACATTCACAAGTTCACAGTGTAGTGAGCAGAGATGACATCCGGTTTTTCATCCCCGTGTTCATTTTGTGCAGGTGAGGTAGCTGAAATGGCCCCGTGGTCAGTGAGTCCCATGACTCCGTTTAGCTGAACGGATTTCATTTTGTGGCCGTTTGCAGTGTGTGTCATTACTTGTGCTGCGGTGGTAGGTGGTATTATCTTTTCTAATGTTTCTTTATTGCTGATATTACTGATATTCATCACGTGTCGCCACAGCTGTTGTCCCCGTTGCTGCTATAGATTTAGCAGTTTGTCGACCAGAGTTCTATTGATGTTGTTACAGTAGTTATTATTGGGACTTATTGTTGGCATTGTTGTGCACTCTGCCTCTACTGTAGAGTAGCAGAATGTGTTTGTGTGCTCCGGTTCCTCTTGCCCTGACTGCAGGGCTTTTTCTTATTGATCGGCTCTATTGATTGACTCACACAGAGATAAAGCCACTGACAGGCTGTAAGTGTCGCATTTGGGACATTCAGGGGTTTTGTGGTGCTTGTAGTGCTGAATGAAATGACTCGTCCAACAGCATATGGACACATTACAGTGGAAACACACACCGCACATACACATTACAGTGGAAACACACACTCTATACCTTTATATACTGTAATCATTTTCACAAAATGCTAATTGTATTTCTGTCTGCGGGCTACTACGCACCCAGTATTTTGACATAAAGTCCATTAGCACTCAGCAGCTGGTTTTATGCTGATTGCCAAATGGAAACATGCTGATGTTTATTCTGATCACATGGACAATAAACTATTGACTGTTTGTGTATCTATCTGTCCTCACTGTCTATATGTGGCCCCGGTTGTTGAGTGGTGCATTGGTTTACTGGTTTGTTATTATTTCCGACAGAGTAACTCTGAACTATTCTCTTCATCACCTCATTTGTGGGTCATTGTCCCCGTCTATCCATTTATCCTTCCTTTTCTTTTTTTATTCTCTCATTTCTCTGTCCCGACTTTCCACCTCTCCACCCCTGAAACCCCACCCGGCAGACAGTGACAGAAAGAGGGAGACAGGTGTGACAGGGAGAGGAAGAGGCTGCTGAGATGGCTTGATAGATGAAGGTCAGGTGTTTCATCCGAAGAATAGCCCTGGTTGCCCGGCAACTAATGGTGTCACAGGTTACCCTACATATAGGGGTGTTATTCTATCAGCCCTAGATGCAGTGTTTTCCTTTGATCTGTCTGTATAGTCATCTTTTTATGGCCTTACACATGCCCATCAATACATCCGTTCACATGACTGAGCGTGTGTGTCTGTGGGTGTGTGTGTGTATAAAGTTGTGTCTCTTCAAAGGCTTTGTGACAAGTGTGTGACAAATGTGACAAGGCTGCTGCACATGGAGGTTTTTTCTTTCGTTCTCTTTCCTGGAAACAAGGTGAACAAATGACAGTGAGTGTTTAGTTAAACTAATCCAAACAGACTTTGGGATGCGTCAAATGTTTTACTTCAGTTACCTTTTAGAAATGCAGATACATTTTGTTGAGGCACTATGTGTGATCCAAATACAAAAAAGCCAGAAATACTAAACAGAATCTTATTTCAGGTGGTATTTTAAATTTGTAATGTTTGTAAATGTTGGTGTATGTGGTAATAACAGGGCTATTAAAACTTTTTATTTGCAGAACTTTTAAGGGTCCAGTGTGTAGGATTGTAACGCCCTCGCCTCAACCTCCCATTACAAATATTGAAAATCTGTCTTGAACCAGTTTTTGGTTTGTCCATTCTGGGCTACTGTAGAAAAATGCCGATTTACCATGATTATTATTTACAGGTGATTATACACAATTGAAAACATACCTATGAATATTATATTCCATTTCTGCCAATAGATCTCCCTAAATGTTACACACTGGACCTTTTAAAATAAATTATGATGTTTATGTTTTTGAAGGTAAACACCATCATATTACAGAAACAATGTAGTGTGCTGGCTTTAGTTATTGTATTAAATGTGTATATAGTATTTATCTTACTAATTATAAATTAAACAGTTTAATTTGTAATTCTGCAATCATAATATATTTAGATGATTTTTGAGTTCCTAAAAAACGTCCATCTATTACCAGCCCTCTGGACTAGTGGTTGCCAGTTCAGTCCTGCTCTTCAGCTCCTCTCAGAGTCCTGCTGGTTTTCATTCTCACCAGTTAATACAGACTCATTTTCACCTGTGACACCAGGTGATTGCACTTAACTCCAGCTCAAATGGAAAATCAGCGGGACGACTGTGCTCCCGGCACAATTCCAATCCAGTCACTACAGCCGCTATCTGCCCACTCTTGCTCTGTTTGCATGTTCCTCTGGTTCAGATACATTAAGTATCATTTCAAAATAAATAGCCTTAAGTAGGAGTAGGTTAAAGTCCTCCAATGCTGAGTCTGCATTGATGCAGGGTTACAAACCACATCCTGGGTGGAGGAATCATACCTACAAATGTGAGTTCTGTGTGGTTGTTTCCAAAGGTAAAGTCATTTTAAAGTGGCTTTACCTCAAGAAAGCATAGATTATTTTTGTGCATATATGACAGAATTACACATTACATTTTATTTTTGGAAAAAACATGGTACACTGTTGATTTAATTTATTATTTCTTCTTTATTTGGGTCCGCACTTGTGGGGTCCACATAAAAACAACAACTTTAAAAAAAAAAAAATTAAAATCACACTGTCTATCAATCAATAAGACAAGAAACGGTAATATAAGCCAAATATAAATAATAAGTGAAATGACTTCACTCATGAAACAAAAGATAGCAGTAACTTATAATGGAAACAAAAACAACACATACATGGAACCAAAAAGTTAATAAAAATGAACAAAAAGGTTCCAAAACAACAGTTCCAAAATAACAACTATGTGAAATTTATCAGTTTTTGTTTAAGTGACTCAGTTTTTTATCTGTCTGATGTTGGTGCGCAGCATATTGCATTTAATTATTTCACCCGATTGCCTGTGTGGGGTTCAGTGACTGTGGGGAAAAAAACAAGCACCTAATCAGATAAAAAAAATAAGCATGGGAGAGATTTATTATTTATTCAGTTAATAATCCTCTCAAAGCTCACTGTGCCATGAATATAATGAGCGTGCCATGTTGTCATTGGCCATGCACCTACATCTTTGTCAATGCTGTGCATAAGATTATCTTTAAGATAAATATTTATTTAATTACAGTATCCTTTACATAAGCAAAAGATGATTGGACACAGGGAAGGTGAGGGTGAGGGGGAAGCTTCCTGGCACATTTATACCCTCCCCCTAAAGAGACCCTCCACAGCCACAAGACTCCACACAGAGTTACACTCGCTCACGTTGTATAGGCTGGATTGTAATGGCAACTGCATCAGAGAGTAGAACCAGTACTGGCAAACACCAGTGTGCAGTCATTTCTGCAACTTAATGACATGAGACACTCGCCATTAAGTCTGGCTGTATTGTGTCTAATTAGAGCAGCGCTCAAAGTCAGATTTGATAAACTGTCATCTTGATGTGGACAACTAAAGGTTACAGTCACATCCAACAGCAAACTTATAAATGACATAAACAGAAACATCACCATGTAAGGCTTTAGGTGTAAACAGTGAGGTCTTTAAACTGTCCTAAACCTTACAGTCACCCAGCGTTGTGAAGCTTGAAGTGTTTTGAACAAGATGGGAGATGGATTTAGGCTTTTTGATGAGAGAGACAAAACGAGGAATTGCAGTAATCAAGACTGAAATAAATGTGAATGACCTTTCCAAGGTTGGAAGAAATGTCTTATTTTAGTGATTTGATTGATGAAGGCGAGATGGGGGTCAAACGTTACCTTCATATTCTTAGAAATGTGCTTGATTTTGGCATCTATGAATGCTCTTGATGGTAGACGTCAAGTGTGAGTCAGTTTCCTGTTAATCTGGAGAAAGTTGTGTGACAGCACAGGCCAGGATACAGTGTACTGGTATGAGTTTACTGGGTTTTGAAGGATATAGAGCTGTGTATCTTTGGATCTGTCTGCCATCCATTTCCACAAAAACAGTATTAAGCCTAGTATCGATCGCTGGGGAATACCACAAGTAAAAGGAGTGCAAGAAGAAGATTGCTTTTGCGAAGGCTAATAAATAACCCATACAGTAATACAACAACTAAAAGATAAATCAGAACAACCAGAACTTAAAGCATAACATATTAACAGCCGCATGTTATTACTGATACTGGGAAAGGATAGCATGCTATTTTCATTAGAAAACCACATAGAGTTATGTTTAGCTGAGGTGATGAGCTGCAGACAGACCAGCAGGGCTGGGATCGTACAGCCTGCACGAGTGAGAGACCAAAGAGGTGTCCTCTCAGAGAAAACTGGTGGTTTTAAAAACACCGGATGGACATTATGTAAACTCTAAGCCAATTATGTATACCACACTGTCGCAAAGTGCTCTTGAGTTCAGTCATTTCCTCCACAAAGTCCACATACAGATGCACAGAAATGTTAAGTGCTTGTACCAGAGGCTTTTAAAATGCACAGCAGAGTAGTGTAAATCAAGTCACATTAATTGACCTGTGGCAGAGGCTGGATGAATTTACTTTAAGTACAGGCTTTGTAAAAAAGAATATAATCTTTTACACATACGTAGTCATTTTAAGCATCAGGAACCCAACACAGCATACATCCTGTCAAAGAATGACTCCATACAAATGCCAAAAATAGAAGGTAACCCTCTGCTGTGAGCAACAATAAGCTTGTGTTATGTTCTGAATAATTATGAAGGGAGGAAAACATCAGATACGGATCTCTGGCCAAACATTTACACATGCGATACCATAATTTGAATTGCCCATTTAATGATCTGTTAAAGGACCAGTGTGTAGGATTTAGCCTCCTCGACTCACCCTCCTGTTCCAAGCACGTAGAAGAAATTACTGCGGCCACAAAATGCTCTCTCATGAGGTAGTGTTTGCTTTGTCTGTTATATACTACCAGACACATGGCAGTTCAACATGGTGGACTAGGAGAGGACCCACTCCCTCCGTAGATAGAAATTCTAAGGTAACGAAACGGGGATTGTACGCTAATGAAAGCATACCTATGAATATTACAGGGATCAAGTTTTTTTTTTTTTGCCCTTAATTCGATGTGAGTCATTAAATATTGAGTATCTGCCAGTTCTGATTCCTGATCCAATACTTTTTCTTTTGATAATTCAGGCGCTCACTTCAAGTACGTAAAAGTTTGGATTAGTGCATGAAAGCTTTGTGAGTAAGAACAGCTGTGTGACGAAAAACAAACAACTGGATCAGGTCAATTAAGCTCAATATAGTCGATACCGATCAGTTAAAGAATGCCTTGATCGGCACCGATACCAGTCTTTGAGATGGACATCGATTGAATATTCTATTCTATTTGTGCCAATAGATCCTCCTAAATGTTACACACAGGACCTTTAATATTTAATACTGACAATTTCCCACAAAGTTACTATTAGCTTTGGGACCCCAGAACTCCCATTGTCTGTGAATTAAATTAGCTGCAGTTATCAGTTAGTTTTTATTTTCATAATCAAAGAATCTGCTGTTTATTTTATAGAGCAATTGATTCAACATTTGCTCTGCAAAATGCTGCAGCGTAATTAAATATGTAATGGCTTGTTTTGTCCGACCAACAGTCCAGAATCTAATCTGGATGTGTGTAGATGTTGTAAACAAGTAGGTTTTCAACTCATTATTTCTGTTGGATCCCCTGTTTGACCCACATGGATATAATACATCAATTATATATCTATAATATACAAGAAGACTTTGTTATTTACCTAACACCAGTGTTGTGATGTGGTCGTTTACACTTACATTATAGTTATTTGGCTGAGACAGTTAAACTCCGAATAATTGAGGTAAAAAGTGTTTTATCTCTCCTT
>NW_023340257.1:11618450-11656850 GCF_004916995.1 Morone saxatilis | reverse complement strand
TATATATATACAAGCAGACCTGTTGTTTTTACCAACACCAGTGTTTGTGAGTTGGTCGTTACACTACATTTATAGTATTGTGGAGACAGTTAAACCTCGAATATTGAGGGTAAAAGTGTCTTTTAAGGTTGGAGAGTGCCTTCGTTTGTTTGACCTATTGTGTCACATTTTAACACACATGCATATGACACAGCAGTGGAGAGACCATAAACCGCTCCCAGACAAACACACAAAGGTTGTCCTTGACCCATGCTTTTTTTCCAGCGGGAACACACGCTGCCTTCGGGCACACGCACACACACACACAGTGTCACATTCAGTAACCTCAGAATCAGGTAAAGGTAATTTGCATCAACAGTATCCAATATACAATCCACACATAACACAAGCCACTCACTAAATAACGCAATAGCCAATGCCCACAACAGAATTGCCCGTCCCACAAACATGGTAACACAGAATATACCTCATATTATCAAATGGTTAGACATCAAACACCAGCACATCCACACGAACCCCCAACACAAACTCAACACAACATGACCAACTAACACACACACACACGCTCACACACCCTTATACTCACGCACGCATACACACACACACAGAGACTCATAATTGCCCAGAGGCACTTATTCTTCTCTGTCTCTCTCATTCTATCTCCTGTTCCGCCTTGTATCTTTTTTTCTCTCTCTCTTTACTTTTCAAAAGATTCCCCTTTCAAATCAACTCGAGCAAAAAATGAACAATTTTTACTGCCAGCAGGGAGTCTTGCAGGCATGTATGTGCTGTTTGTATATGCGTGTATTTCTGCATTTCTGCACAAACGTACCATAAATGTAGATCCAAGTGCAGGCAGCTGTACATGAGTGCTTTAACAGAAATACCAGACATTATATGAAAGAAGACTTGTGTCGAGTGTTTTTTGCTGTTTCTCCACTGTTACTAACGGGGATGCTGCATGTCTCCAGACGTTTGCTCCTAGTTCTAGCGTGTTCCTCTTCACGTGGCGCTGTACAGGTGTACATGTGTGTCATAGCTTTGGTGATGTCTACAGGTGCAGCCTCCTTCTCAACATCAAAGTCAGTATGGGGAGAGTTTGTGTATCTTTTGATAGCCCTAACCTCTGTGTTCTCAGGAGAGCGGGGCGACTTTAAGTCTTTGATGGGCCCATTGCACCGTTTTAAAGTCTTCTTTGAGAAGCTTCCTCATGGTGGAGTGGATTGATGTCTAAGAAGGGCCACACTTGCTTTCATCTCTTTTGTCTTTCCCCATCTCTCTTAAAACTGCCTTTTCCGTAATCTGGTTTTCCTTTTCTCTTTGCATTTGCATCCGTCTGTTTTCCCCCTCTCTCTCTTCTTGACTGCCTGCCTCTTTCATCGCCGTCTCTTGCCTTTTTCGATAAGGACGAGATGTTGTGTGTGTCGCACCGTCGCCTGTTTTCTCTGTAGTGAGATTGCATCGGGGTAGAGCTCTCCTGGTCCTTAAATAGGCAGTCTGGGAAGCTACTTTGATGTCACCAACAATCTGAAGCCAGTAATGAGGAGGTGGATTTAGTCCTGATTGGAGCCGGCCTTCTTTGAATCCTAGTTCCGCCTCATGTTTGTTGATAGTGTTTGTGCTGTTGTGAGTTCTTCTTTCCTGCCGCCCAGTTAATCATACCCCTCACTTGATCTGACAGATATGCTGGCTGTCAGGGAGGGTTGGTTTTCTGGGCTGCAGTGGAAGTAAGAAACAAGACAGTTGCCAAAGTTAAACTTCATACTCTCCTCTGTTTGGAAACATTTCATAAACAGCTGCGCTTAATGAAACTAATCTGACAAAGCGAGCACAACATACGTAACTCCAGCTGTTGATGAAGCATTTCGCATTGAGGAGATGCTCTCCTTTGTACATTTCTTACTTCATACTCCTCTGTGTGCAGACGGTTATATCAAGGGGAGCACAATCAGACTGCATCCCTCGTTGTGAGAGAGACATCATCATAATTTGTAGACTTCTTGGCCAAACACAGCATCTGGTCTGTGAAACACTGCAAAAATCAGAGTTGACACATTTATCAAATGAAATTTACCACACAGCCAAACCATTAGGCAGTGAATTAAACTACAAATCACTGTAATTGCCACTGCAATGAAAACATTTGAAATTCAAGAATATGTTGTTGGCGTTCACAGCAGTGCTAATTCTGCTGCAGAATGACATAAATGGCTCTGATGCATGTGACTATTACTGTTTCTTAGACTCATTTTCATGTTTTATCTTTCCTACCCTCATCCACTCTTCTTTCATTTCTCCTCCAGTTCTATATACCCTTCTCTTACAGTGTGTCATTCTGTATCTCTGTCTTTCTTCTACTGGTCAAGATGTTTTACTGACTTTGCTGCTGTGTGTCTGTGGTAGAAAGGACAAGGGTAGTGGGGGCAAGGGATATTTTTAAGAAAGCTTTTTATTCTTTTCTTCCTGTTGTTTTGTAGTGCACAACATCAAAGTTCACCATGTTTCTCTCCTGTTTGTCCTTCCTCTTATTTCTCTTTCTCTTGCTTTCCCCCTCTCCTTTCACCTCCTCTGTTTCTTTGTTCTTAATCTCAGTGCTTGTTAACAGCATGTTACGCCTCTTCTCTTAGTCACAACTTTGACAGATGAGCCAGTTTTTTACTTTTGTAAATGTGGGGGAGGAAAGTTTTTACTTAACTGTTTTTTTTTTTAAAAAAAGGAGCTAATCAATTTACACTGCATCCCGATTGGTTGTGTTTTTTTTCTGCCAAAAGCCATGGTTTTCTGCAATTTGCAGTATATTACGCAATGAGCTTAGAACAGGGGTGTTACACTTTTCATGCCTTGGGCCTCATGGAAAAAATATATTTATGTTCCTTGGTCATGAGCCCTTTGATTTAAGAGACTAAATTAATGAGCAAGTTTTAAGCACTTTGTGCTGTATACTGGAATCTAAAATGATTTTCCTCACCAGTATGCTCATGCTCTGTGCAAGAATGCAATTACAGTGAGCCTCCTTTTGGTATGGTCTCATCTCATATCATCACATTGCATTTCAGTAAGCTCCAACTGCTTGTCCTTCTACATCAACAGACATAGGCTATGAAATCGGGTTATTGTCCTTCTCAGTGGTTCAATTCTGTGATCGGTTCTGTGAGCACGGTCATGTATTTTTATAGGAAAGAAAATTGAGACTGCCAGTCACTCAGGGTGATTCACAAGGGTGTGACGCTTTTCTTTAAAAAAACAGTCAATTTCAGATCTCAGAGGATATAACCACTCCAGAATCTCCAACAATTAAACCAGCACACATCTGAGTGGTAGACTGCATCCCCATATTGCGCATCAATTTCCATCAGGAAAGCCCGAAACTCCTGTAATTAAGTTCCGTTGATCAGATAAGATTAATAGTTAATTAATAACGTAGTGACCTATTGTTCTCAATAGGAACGGCACTCAAATGTGGTCAGCGTGCCAAATATAACTTTTATTTTAAAATAACTTACCACCACACAGTCATAGTTTGGACACACCTTGCTCAGAATATGCTAACAGATATTAAGAGAAAAATGGGTAGAAAAAGCAAATGAGATGCTGGTTATGTGCCACAGCACTTAAATTAACTTGTTGGGTGTTTGTAATGCAAATGGTCCTTATATTAAATTATTTTTTAAATCTCATTGTAATAATTGTAACACATTTGGACACACTCCTTGGGTTTAAAAAAATAATTAGCTCTAAGAATAACATATACAAACTTCTGTTGAATGCTTTTATTATGTATAAAGCCCCTTTGTTCACACACACACACACACCGAGATGTAGTTCTCCATATGCTTTTTCCTGCTGGTCTTGCCCAGTCTGATGACGATATATACATTACAACTGCAGACCAAGTGGTCTCCTCCTGCTCTGCTCTCTCCTCTCTCTCTCTCTCTCCCTCACCTACTTCCACTCCCAGCGATGATGTTGTTCTCTCATCCTCCCCCCCAGCTCTTGTCTCTCATCCTCTTTCTCTCTCCATCTTGTTATGTGTTACTGTATTATTAGGTCCCAGCACTAATTTATTCATAGAGGTACACTGGCTAACCTTTCCCAAAATGGAAGGATGGAGAGTGGACAGCAGGGATCTGATGGAGAAAGTAAGGAGGGGAATGTGATGACAGGTGCTTCAGATGTCACCTGTTTGGGTCTGTGTGTGAAATAAATCACACCTATTAATGAATGGTGTTTGTACAGTGGCACAAATCACAGAAGAAGTGTTTACACAATAACATTTTTGTTCGATTCTCAGCAGTCGGAAAGGGCTACGTATGAAATGTCAACCACATCGTCTGAGAGATGTGTTTATGGTTGATATATTGTGGCTTTGCTCAACTGTGAGTCCAAATCTGACACTGACAGATGTACGTTTTCTCTTTGTGTTCTTAATGTTTGAAGTTGCCCTGCACTCAAAAATGTGTTTTCGGCTTATTTTTTTTTAATATTTTTACTTTCACTTGGATGTTTTGAGCTTCAGCTGTGCAGAAAAATGTGCTGTGCAGAGTTTGACAGTAGAATGCCTGTTTTCACATTCATCTGCTGAAGGTGAAAAGTTCCTCTGTCCTCACCTTAAATCTGAGTTTAAAATGTGAATTACCAAACTTTATTATTCCAAGTAGAGTATTTCTTAACATGTCTGGTTGTCATCTTGTAAGATAATAAAGTCTTTGTTGTTCTTAGCTATGGGTCTTCACCTATATTACTTACAATAAACCTTCTAAAAATTCCTTTTATCTGTGTTAAGAGGGGTTTGAGAGGGAGCTGCTAAAGAAAGAGCCAGGAGGATAATGGATATTTGTGCTCTGTATTCAAAGGTCAAAACACGAACAAGCATACAACTTGAGGTGCATTTATGGCAAATTGTAAGTTGCCCTTTTTGTAAAACCTTGTTTTCTCTGCTCAGGGCATCAATATGTTGAACTCCTCTGAGGGATCAGACATGTAGTCATGAATCTTTTCATTAAGTTTTTATGGTATTTTTATTGTATTGCTGTTTGTGCTCTGTGATGTTTTTGTCTATAGAGGGATGAGCATTGCAAAATAGCTAAGGTTATAAATGCTGTGATATACAGCATTGGCCACATTTACAGTATGACAATGCACATTAAATAAAAAAGGAAATATTTCTGTTTAAATGCAGCTTTATTGAGATAGGTTTGGACTCTGATACACAACAAACAATAAAGAAGTGAGCGATACTGTAATGGAGATCATTCTTACTGACACCTGACCCGGTATTTTCAGCCGTCATGGTATATGGTTTCTTAATGGCTGCAGTTATACAATAGACATGATGTGGGGATGGGTGGTGTTTGTAGTAGCTGATGGCGTTGTTAGATGACCATTACCGTATATTGTCCAATAACCACCAGTTTGCCCAGTGAGCTGCCAAATTGTTTCCTGTCAATGTGTGTATGGGTGGGTGCATGTCTATGTGTGTGTGTGTGTATGTGTGTCTGTATCGGTGTGTGTGTGTGTGAATGATGGCCGTGTTGATCTTGTGAAGCCAGCTGCTAGGTGTGTCTTCCATCAGCTTCCCAACAGAAAGGATACACAGACCCATTAGAGAAGAGAGGAGAGAAACCTAATTGACCAGGACATCAGAGTGGACACACACAGTGGTTTCTACCTTCAGCGATGGTCTTTATGAGCACATGATGTGGTGCATGTGGAGTAGTTCAGGTAGGGCTGGAAGTTGTTTTATCGTGACGCGGTCCAGATGCCGTCCGGTCATATATACGACCCATTTCATCTTTTAGGTTGTTCACACACATTCTTTTGCATATGCACACGTTGCTCCTGCAATACTAGCTGCTTCCCCTCCACTACACCTCCCCCCTTCAGCAACTAGGGGATTTAGGGATACATTTAGGAGATCAAGAAAATGTATTCAGTATTGTACAACACAAGTCCCTCTTTTTCTGTATGTGTGTAGCAAGATAAACCAATATATACAGTTATTTATATACACGTATACACCCAGGAAATAATTCTGCAGAGCAGTTTTTGAATTTGCGTCTGGGGGTATGTAAACAGCAGCATTAAGATAGTGATGATAATATGGTTTCATCTTCACATAAAAGGAAACAATGTCCATCCATCAACACCAAGCATCACTGAGAGAACCACAGAGACGTCCTGAAATAAAAATAAAAAAAGTGATAAAATCTTACTGTGAACCCAAGAGACTGGGACTGGTATTGAACCGTGAGTTGCGGGTATCGTTACACAGCTACATATTGATAGTTAATGCTTTTCAAATGTCAAGATGTGTTGCATTTTCCTACATCATAAAAAACTAAATATCTTTTGGTTTGGACTGAAATTATGAACATCTATTTTTAGTTTAATAAATATGAATTGAGAAAAAAATTCCTAGATGAATTGATGATGAAAATAATTGAACACAACATTATCATCAAGTTGATATAGTGAACTTGTTATCAAACAGTTGCTTATTTACCCATCTAGCAGTTACAGATCAACATTATCATTATTTTTAGTCGTGTTTTTGAATCTATTTGCTCTCTTTAACTCTGTTTTTGGTCTCTACCAACACCTGAGTAGAATATCTGGCTCTTTAGCTGCTAAATGCTCCACTGTATTCATCAGCTCGGTGCTGACTGTGTCTGTCTGCTGTTTGGTGCTGAGCAGGTAATGTACAGTGCGTTATTAGAGTTCTTCCAGTGAAATCAGCTTCCTGTTGAGACTGAAAACTGAAAACACTATAAGAGTGGTGAACATGTAACAAAACAGTAAAGTTGTGGACCGGACAGCTAAACAATTAGCTAAAAGTCACTATAAAGCTCCATAATGATTTAATTTACTTTATTTAACCAGATGAATCCACTCTGCATCCATACAGAGAGTCCTGGGTACACATATTAACAACAAACAAACCTCCATGTGAGGTCCCTGACTAAAATGAGTGACATATAGCTGACTTTAAATATGTCTGAATATGCGAGGAAATTGTCTCAATAAGCAGGTTCCTGCTTTGCTTTTACAGCACCTCCTGATGGCTGAAAATATGTTTTTGAAGCTACAAGGGCAATTTAAATATTGCATGAGATGGTAGTGATCAGTGAATTTTAATTCCATGTCCGTTGTTAGGGTTTCCTGATGTCATCACTGATTTATGATGCCCCCCGTCTCCTTCTGTCTCTCTGTCTCCCTCCTCTCTCTTTACTCCCTCCCTCCGTCCATGACAGCTATTAATAATGAATGGCTCTGACTGTGTAAAATGCCAGTCCCTTGCATATCAGTGAACTATCCCTTTTAGAAAGCTAATGTTGACAAATGACTTGGAGCATACGGCTTTTGAACACACTATTAACCTCTGAAATGTCATTGTGTTTGTGTGTGTGAGTCAGAGAGACATTTTGTGCATGTATTTGTATTTGTACGTGTGTGTGTGTGTGTGCCTGTCTATAAAATGTTATAAGGGGCTTTGTGGGCCGCTACAAACCTTCAATGACCTTCATTATTTTTCTGTCTTGTCATTCCAGTTGCTTTTTCTTCAAATGTCGTCACATATCACAGCAATAATGTCAGATGCTGTAGCTCCTGTACATACGCTAATGCAAGAAGTCAGACAGACTCACTCTCTCTCTCTCTCACACACGCATGCACACACACGCGAACACACACACACACACACACCAAAATACATCCATGCTCACATATGTTGCTGTACAGTGAATTGAGCAGGAAGATAAGAGGAGCAAGCTGCTGCACTCTTAAGGATGAAGGGTCTAATTGGCTGCTTAACTCGAGATTTTATTACACACACACACACACACACACACACACACACACACACACCGTGCCCACGGGCAGGTTTTTTTCTTTTGTCATTGTTAATGAATAGTACAGTGTTAAAGAGATAAAGCTAAACTGTACTCATTAAATCGCGCCTGTGTGTTCAAGATCGAGTTTTCTGTGTGAATGAGTCAGAGAGAGAGAGAGAGAGAGAGAGGTAGAGAGGTAGAGAGAGATAGAGAATGAATATGAGAGAGAGAGAGAGAGAGAGAGAGAGACTACAGGTTGCTGAGCTGCTTAATTACCTTGCCATGGAAAATCATGTTAGCACTGTAAGAGGTGCTGGATTAAATGTCATCATATCCGCACATATAATCAACACGTGTGTGTGGATATAGGTGTGTGCGTGTACATTTATGTGTATTTGTGTGGGTAGAAAGGCTTGTGTGTGTGTGTGTTTATAGGTGCACTTTGTCAATTCCTGTAGCCCTCATCTCACACACTTCTCTCCTCCTGTGTCTTCCCTCCTCACTGCTCCATTTACTTTACTATGCTGTCTAAGTGTGTGTGTGTTTGTGTGTGTGTGTGTGTGTGTGTGTATTAGGTCATTGTGTGGGTGTTATCTGCCTTGTTTTATCGTTCTGCAGTTGCTTATTAAACTTGCTTGTGGCCTCCTCTTTCTTTCCCTCCCTCCCTGATGGTCTCCTTCTCCTTTGTAATGTCTTCTCCTCTTCACCTCTCTTTGTTTCTTATTTCTTTATATACATGTCTTTGTTTTTTTTTATATATATATTCCTGTCTGATTCATCAACTCCCTCATCCCTCCTCGTGTTTTCTCCCCCTCTCTGTCTCCCTCTTTGCCTCTTGCTGTCTGGCTCTTGCTGTCTCATAAGAAAAGATTACATAATTTCTTTCCTCTGAATTGCAGGTCATTAGGCTTTTACAAAATCAGTCATAAATGATAATCAGAAGTCATTATGTGCAATAGAGCTCATTCTAACTTACCAGATTCAAATCAGCCTTATTTTTTACCAAGCAAAAAATAGGCAATCTTGAATGTTGCATAAACAAAAGGTCACACAGGCGAAAGTGCTGAAAATAAATGAATCTAACATCATCAGGAAATAAAAGTCTAAGGACGTATGGTGCATTGAAATTATGGGTAATTTGAGCTGCAGAATTGTCTGAATTGGTGCTTTGTCACCAGTGAAACAGTACACTGATGCTAACAGGTGGTCATTTATGTTTCATATTCTTGTGTAATGCTGTTATATCATTTATCCAACAATTTAATAAATAGGTGAATATACTTGTTCGTATATTTAGATAGCATGAGTTTCGCTTCTGAAAAAAATTACAAGTATATTTCTGTAGCTGCTGTTAGCTGATTAACAATTCACCTTTCTTTTAAGTAAGCAGGTAGCACAACAAATAACACTGACAACGTCACAGTACATATGGAAAGGACCCCCCCAGAGACACAAGCCATTTTACTTGTCTACTGCTGCCGCGATTGGTTAGTTAGTAAGTGCTATTGTGTGACTTTGGTGTTTTAACCTTAGCCTTTACTAACACCTTAAACACCAAAGTGACACAATATAGGCAGCATTCAACTCCAAAACTCTTTATCTAGTTATCAGTCATTTAGACCCCAAAATATGTATGTATATATGTATATGTATGTGTATATATATATATATATATATATTTATTTTAGTTATTTAGTGAGATCTAGTGTAGTTGCAAATTGTAGGAGAAACTATAAACAGCCCTTTCAAGAACCAGTATTTGGTTCTGTCCATTCTGGTACTGTAAAAAACATGGCAGTTTAACATTGCAGCCTCCGTAGAAGGTGACCCACAGTCTCTGTAGATATAAAAAGGTACATTATAAGGTAACAAAAAAACATAATGATTCCTATATTCAGGTGATTGTATAGTAAATAAAACACAGTTATGCATATTATATTCCATTTCTGCCAATATCCTATATAATAGATTACTAACTGGACCTTTAAATAATTTTTTATATAGTGGATGCTGCAGACACATTTTGAGTAGTAGTCCTTGTGAAGGCGAAAACCTAGAAAAGCAACATCACATGTAGCTCAAACTTCTTTTCTAAACTTATCAAGTGAGGGTTTCTGTAGATGCTACAGAGCAACATCATACTAGACCTTGATTTATTGTGTATCATTAAATATCACATGGAGTCTTTTCATTACTCTCTCTATTTCCTGTGTACTGGATTTGTGCCCTGAGCAGCTTTAACTCTGAGGTCACTTCCAGTCAGGATATAGCCCACACATTCACTCATGCGTAAATGTTACTGTGTGAACATCAGAGGATATGGTGTTATCCTTTGTTTGTGTTTCTGTGTGTGTGTCAGAGAGAGATGAATCGTGCTCGACACAGGTTTAGGTTTGAACCGAATTTTGTCTACTGTGTTGTGTTTGTGTGTTTATGCCTGTGAGTGTGATATATCATATGTGTGTAAATTTATGCATGTGTGTATACACACAGGCGTTGCTCTTTTATCTCCAGCGTCACACAGGAACTGAACCAACAGACGACCGGAAGCCTTATCGCTCCAAACACCACCACACTGTTTACTCAGACAAGCAGACACACACACACACACACACCTTTACTTTCCTCTGTGCTAAATTCATTCAGCGTAATGAGAGGAAGCGTTATGTTTACTGTATGATGTTTATGTGTGTGTTTTGAGTGTGTGTGTCTGTATTGTGGGTTACAATAGTACAGTGTACCGTATGTGGGCAGTTCATGTGTGAAATTGATTTAAGGTCAGATTCAATGTGTGAGGACATAATTACAGCTTTAAGCAAGATTACACATGTGGTGGGTGCATTTACAAGTACATACATATCTGTTGGGCTCACTTTCTGTTTCTGTATATAAAAATAATAAAGATGATGATATAGAGCCAATCAAATGATTGGAGATGGACAATACATGACATTTCCTTCAATTGAAGTCTAATGGCTAGATGACCTTGGTTCAAATCTGCAGATTTCTCAAACACAAGCTGTGAAACATTCAGATGTTCAAAATTCTAATTATGATGTGGAAAAGCCTCTGATATTTCAGAGCACTATGCATTTTATTAATTGAGCTGTCACATAATTAGATAAAGGAGAAATTTGCAAGCTCCCTAAAAATTCTTCACGCATTAACGTTTTGACCTACAAACACAACTGTCTAAAACTGGCTATATATACAGACAAAATACTGCAGATTTCAGTGTGCAGACAACCTTTCCTTTTCTTGTTAATGCTGTTTTGATGTGCACACTATTCACCGTGTTTGCTGTCACATATTGACCCATGAACGTGATGACTGTAGCCTGTGGGTGTACTGTATGTATGACAGGGAGGCTGTTTCCACTGTGGACTGAACTAATCTAACCTGTGATGCACACATTCAGTGTTACTGTCTAAAAATCTAAATAAAACTTCTTTAATGTAGCTCACATACAACATGCATGTTATTCTATTATTGATGCCTGAATTGCAGCTGTTTTCTCAGCTGTAGGAAGACAGCAGTGTTCTCCGCATCATATATTTTTGTAATTAAGCTTTCCAAACTAGCACAGCATATTTCTCTTCTTGATTGCTTTGTTATCTTGGAGACAGATTGCTCAATCATCAAGTGTTACTGTGCATAATTATGGTTATTCACAGGATGAGCTGCAGAATGAAACCGATGGGGGAGCATTATGTTTCCACAGGGGGACATAGAAAGTGTTATAGATATGTTTACAGACTTCCTGCAGCAAAAAGAAGATTGGCCAGACTGCTGTTCAGCATAGTGGGCTACCAGTGAGTGATTAAGTGTCTAAGACCCAACCAGATGTGCCATTAGCAAAAATTACATCGCATGTGTGCACATTGTACCACTGTGACTTAAAACCAAGACTCAGCTTAAAGCGCTAATGAAAGTCAGATTTTGTACTGAACGTACAAATGAATGTACAGTAAATGTGCCACAGCTGGTGCAGACAGTTAAAAACACTGCCAGTGATCAAAGATCGTGATCTGAACTTACTCTCATAGATGAGCAGGCAGTTACCCACTGCGACCCACCCACCACACTGACTGTCATCAGTCTAGACTAAAAGACACTCACATGTATCATTGTTAAATCACTACAGATATTATTGATACATGAGTGAGCACCTAATTTGCATCATTAAATCTTGGCACCATTTATTCATCCTACAATGCTGAAAGATGAATGTAACGATATGACTAAGCCGTCCCACAGCACTAAACAAAAGTTACACAGTTAAATTAATGTCGTAAACCTGGAAGGGAATGACAGTCAGGACTGATTGCTCCCTCATTCACTCAGTCACCACTCGCTGTGTAATGGACACATAGACACTAATAGTTTACTTCATAGTGAGCAGTAAAAACTATAAAATGTGACTCATTGCATTGTGGGATTGTTAACAGAAGGTCTTGTACATGCTGTGGAGTCTACGTTTTTCGTTCCGTTGTGGGAAACTGAAATAACTAAATGGTGGTGTGTTAAGGTAGTGCACTATAGGGAGTGATTTCAGACACAGCTGTAGATTCAAGATGCATTAAAGCCCCTCCACACCAATGCTACTTCCTCATTTTGCCTTATTAGAACTCCTGCGTGGGCATATAGAGTGCACTATCTGGTGACATCATCCAAAAACAACAGCGCTGATTGTTTCTTTAAACTCTAAAATCCACGTAGGTCTATGACTTCCTGAGAGGCAACCTCTTTTGGTGGTGCTAATGACTGTGATGTTAGTGTGACAGTATTGCAAAATCTCTTAGAGAGGAGGTCGGGGTGGACTGTTGGGTGTAAGAAGTGTGTGACTGTGACACCAGAGACAATCTAACAATGATAGTGATCTTTTCCTAATGACCAAGACCTTTCCCTAACCTTCACCAAATCATTTTTAGCCAACTAAAAATTCTACAAATGGGGCAAAAATATTCAAATGAGTCCTTTTGGAATGCACTGACAAGCGACTTTATTTTATCGTTTAGGTTTGAGGACTTACTGAGAGCATTCAGTGTTGAATGAAGCTTTGAGTGGCAGTAAATGTTCACTTCAGCTTTTACCGTGTCAAAGATGACATTACTCTCACTAACACATTTGTCTGTGCATTTCAGATGTTGGACCCATTTATCCTCACCTATCTGTCAGCCTCAGGAAGATACGAGCTGCCTCTTGGTGTTAGGCCCAACAAGAGGTCCATGTTAATGTGCTCTTCTATTAATAAAAATGGTAGTTCATTCTTAGAAAGACTGAATTTAAAGACTTCTCCAGCCATGATTTTGTGTTTGAACGTCCGCCTTCATTCATCCGTAGTGAAACCAGGGTGTGTACTGCGGCGTGTCAAAGCTGCCACTTTATGTTTGCAGATGAGCTCTCACTTATTCCACCGTTTGCGTTAATGTAAGTCGCTCTGGATAAGAATGTCAGCTAAATAATTAAACAGTAAATGTACATACAAGAGGTGGCTGAGGGGACTAAGAGAGGGAAGTGAGGGGAAATGGGGGGGAAAAGCGTAGAGGGTAGAGAGAGGCAAGCAAGAGGAGAGAGGGGGAAGAGAGGCTGAGAAGGTTGGGAGAAGCCTTTATCAGCCTGTTCACACACACACTCATAAAAAAACAAACTCTGATATATATATATATATGTCCTCATTTACATTTAGTCCTCATATACACAGACAAAGTTATTTTCAAGATATTTGCGTGCACATCTGAGTTTAGAGCAGAGTGACAGTTCAATCATTTCTTCCTGTCACCATCGTTCTGCAGCTTCCTCTTCATGTTTCTCTCATCCGAGGAAGTTAATTGAAATATATTTAACCCCAAAGAACTGCCAAAATTGTACCATTGGTAACACTGGAATAAATTAGTCATTTTTAGTCGGATTTGCCTTTTTGTGATTTTAAAGTAGTTCAACCATCCCTCATAACCTGGGGTTACCTGAGGAAAAGAAACAGATTTTTCACGTGAAACTGCTTTATTCTGTGTTTAAATCACGTGTTTGTTTTAGAGAGGAGGAGACCTCTGCGGATAAAAAAACCCCTGAGCAATGAACACTGAAGGAATCATAACTGAGAGAAGCTGACTACAGTGACAGCAGTGGTGGTGGTGAAGAACTCCCATGATCCTACGCTACTTTGCGACATCATCAAACTTTGTCTGTTATTATTGTTTTGATGTGAGAGCCCCCCTAGTGCCAGAAATAACATATTGTACGTTTAAGCTTTTGGGAACTTTTGGGATTGGCCTGTCTAAACCAGATTTGATTGGCACTTTTTCTAATTTTGTGAAAGAAGGGTTTGCTTTTCAGTAAATGGTATTACCATGGTACACAACTATGTTTGAGGTTTCTTTCAAGGTTTTAAGCATAAAATCCAGTGCATTTAGAAGAAGATGGTGACAGGAAAACTCTAGAGCGAAAGCTAAATAAATATAAGAGGATGTCAAGTCAAGACTTAAGAGCACCAAGGGACAAAAATGATAATGGAAAAACTAGTTTCGTAAGCAACCTAAGCCAAAACTGTGGTTGTTTTGAACCTGCAAGATGTGAGTAAGCAGCAGGGCTTCTTTTCTTGTTATCTGCAAAGTTGCACCGTCCTGAATTTGACAGCCGAAGCAGTTGTATGCAAATCAGACTGAGAGCAGAGCGAAATCCATTGGATTTGACATGCCTCGAAGTGTCATCCTGTTGACTCTGCCTTCTGTCAGGCTACTTCCCAGTGTCATCCAGCAGCTGCGGGTGTTTTACTGATCCCAACCCATGTGTCACACTAATGTTCAATAAACGACATCATAGACTTCTATCCGAAAAGAGAACTAACTATGCAGACCGTATGGGTAAAAAAACTGGACATATGTAACTTTGCCTTTGTGCCTCCGTTTGTTGTGTTTCTTTCTCTGTTTTTGTTCTCTCTGTAGACTCGTCTGTCTCTCTGCCTGTCAGTCCTCCTGTGGGAGAGCAAAGGCTCGAACACATCACGTGTCTCTGGCCCCAAATCAAAGAAAAGACCAACTTTACCTCTGAGTAGCAAACTGAAAGCAACTGGAACAGTTTGAATACAGTCGCAGCTTCATGTACAGCAGTGTGGTTCATCTTCAACCTGCTGCTGATATAAAGCTCCAGTGTGTAGGATTTAGTGGCATGTAGCGGTGAAGTTGCTGGTTGCAACACCCTCACCTCACCCTCCCTTTCGGAGCTTGTAGGAGAAACTTCAGTGGCTGTGAAACTAGCGAAAAATGCGAAAAGACCCTATTTGTAGCCAGTTTTTGGCTTGGTCGTACTGTACAAACTTGTAGATTAAAGCCGCTCATTCTAAGGTAACAAAAACACTACAATTTTATTATATTCCATGTCTGCCAACAGATTCTCTTAAATGTTACACACTGGACCTTTAAATTGTCCTCATGAATTACCTGCAGTCTGCAGAGTTGATATGTATAAGTTTTCCCTCCTTAATAAAAACTATTTATTTCACAGATTGTAGGGACATATTGTTTATAAAAGATTTATTTCAGACTGATTTTATTTTTTTATTACAAAAACTCCATCCTCCTCTCACATGCTTATTAATATTAAATTGTGCCAAATGTATCATATAAGCAGTGTTACAGTGAAAATGTACACAATATTGCATCATAGTGGATTGCATGCTGTTGTATCACACTGCACTGGATTGCATTTTGTCACGGCTGGCGTTCAAAGTATTACTGTGACAGCACATTTTAAAACTGGCTGCAGACAAAATCTGGATTTTGCTCTAAAAACTTATTTTGTATTCACGATTCTGTCCTTCCCAGGCACATATTCAACAATTTCAGTCTTCTCAGCTTTCCTTCGGTCTGTTTTTGTGTCACATTTGTCTCCGTCTCTTGACTTGAAAGTACTTGTTGTGGACGGTGTAACAAGAGAAAGGCTGGCTGAAAGGTGCTAAGTGGGAAAGTCAGAGAAGCGTAGAGTTGTGACAGTAATGCAGAAAGGCAGAGTAAGAGATGAAGAATTGTGATTGAACAAAATCAAGGGGAGGAGATGAAGTCAAATGAGATGAAGAAAAGGGATGAGAGGAAAGAGAGACCGGGTGGGATAAAGGGAGAATTCAGGGAAAAATGAGGTCTGTTTTTACCATGAGGAACGGGGGAGGTTGTTATGATCATGTTACCATGGTGACAGCAGGTTTCCTGCACTGCTTTTCTCATCCCCTTGATCACTGGCTGTGATAAAGATAAAGGTGCTTATGTGTGTGTGTGTGTGTGTGTTCATTCATGCTGTTTCAGTATATGTTCGTTATGTCTGTTTTGCTTCCCATGTGGTGAGAACTTGTATGTATGTAAATGAAAATATAAGTTTGTGTGGTTATATGTATTTGTACATTTATGTGTGACTTTGTGCACTCTGTGTGTGTGTGTGTGTGTGTAATTGAGCATGTATGTCTCTGAAAACAGGTGTTGGGACTGAGACGAGGGGGGTGTTGAAGAGGGTCGCAAAAGGCAGAAACAAATCATTTTCTAGCAATCCCATGAAGTACGGAAAAAGCATTTAAGCCTAAGTGGAAACCATGTTAACAACAGAGAATAGAATCGGCTCCAGTTAAATCTTAAAGGGTGAGAACGAAAGAGAGAGGGGCAGAGAGGGGAGAGGAGGAAGGATGACAGGTGAGGAAAATTGGAGAGAAAATGATTTCTGATTTCCTCAACAGTGGTGAGGAGATTGGACAGGCAGCACAGCCGCCTAGATAGAGTGCTACAGACACACATACACACACTCACTCACACACACACATACACACACACTCACTCCACTTACCCACTCTCACTATTAGACTTTGTCGAGTACTTAACGCTGAGTGCTATGAGCAGGGCCTGGCAGCGTAGTAAATCATTGAGATAGAAGGTGTTTATAATCATGGAGCAGAATCATCTTCTCTTAATCTCTAATCTCTGTGATGTGCAGATTGGGAATGTTACTCTTCAAAAATGTAATCTGGTACAGAACTACTGAGTACCTCTGAACCCTAATCTGTGAAATACTTAAATTTTAAGGTGGATGATATTGATGAATGTTATACTGTGGCCATAAAATGATGGTAAACAAACCTGCAGTTGTATTAGACCAGATAGGTATATATATATATCTATTATCTATATCATATAATATATAATATATATCTACTTATCTATATCTCTCTCGTAATATATTATACTATCATAATATATATATATAGTATAGCGGGTATAATATATATATATATTATATATAATATATATAATATATAGTATACAGTATATTATATATATATATATATATATATATATATATATACATACATAAACATGCAATTGAAGATTATCCAAATCCTCCACCCTAACTGCAGCACATGCTGCTGCAGAGACACACGTAAACACATGCATTACATGCAGTATGGCCTTATTCTCTGTACCAACTGAGGATTCTCTGCTGGAGCGAGTGCGACTGTTGATCCTTTGTAACACACACAAAAAGGCATATATGGTATATGCATTACTGCATGCACTCACATGTGTGTTGGTTGTTCACCTACTTTCTGCACAAGGTCTTACGCTAGAGTACTTATGTCATAGTCAATCAGATTCACCCGAGCGAAAATGTCACTGTGAAGAGACTGAAACATGAACAGAGAGAAGATGAGATTAGAAAGAATGAATGAATGAAAGAAAGTGAGAGAGAGATAAGATAAGAAAGTCTGCACATGCACACACAGCGTGAGTGAGTGCCAACATACTGTACTGTAAATCTGGCCTACTTGGCACTGTAGGCTCTTGGATTAGATGATTAGACTTCCATCTTTCCTGTCTTGTTTTTCTTTTTCCTTCCTTTGTCTTATTTATCCTGTTTTTGGGAACAGACGTGATGTTTAATTCTTACCCTCTTTAGGACCGGTGCTTCCCTTTGAAATGGAAACAATAAGCTCATTGGTATTCCTTACAGAGATGTGTAAGAGTGTGTGTAGGAGAGAGAGAGAGAGAGCAGGAGAGAGAGAGAACACTTGTAAGACTTTGAAGTTTGTGTTTGGGAGGTGGACGGGTGTTGTAATTGATGTAGGGCATTCAGACTGCTCTGCAGTGGCTGCTGTATGATTACAGCACCCCTGAGAGAAATTGTCAAGAAAATTCAAAAATTGGTTTCCATTTTGGTCTCCAGTCTTCATAAAGAGCAGGGAGCAGTGCAGGCGTGCATGACAATAATCCAAATAGAGCTCTAATGCACGGTGTGTTCAAGTGTAGTGGGGATTTTCTTTGATGACAACCAATCAAGGTTATATATTGCTTCATGTTATCTTGGGTAAAGCACACACACCATAAAGTCTTCTGTTGCGACTAAGAAAGATAAAAAGAGCTCCGTCTCTTTTTATCTTTGCCTTAAAGTCAAAAAGGTTAAAAATAGGTTCCAGTTATACGTTGAATTTAAATCCAGCTCAGACGCCTCCAGAATGTTTTAAGTCAGATGTGCAACTGATCTGATTTGCAGTAAGAGGTCCAACTGCTCTGTGTACCGAGTGTAGTTTAGGTATTTGTACACTTGGGGGCACTCTGACAGCAGCACTGACTTGTGTGATACATCAAACTTACTAAAAAAACTGGAATTGAAGGGAGGAAGAGATGATATCAGAAGAGAAAAAAATAAATGATTTAAAGGGAAAAAATGAGTAAAAAAAGGAAGGAAGCAAGCATGGAAGAGGGAAAGTGAGAAAATATGAGGGAAGAGGAACGAAGAGGCCAGGGATGAGCAAGGTCAAACATGTGTGACTGAGGTGTGTTTATTTAGGCGTGGATGTGGATGTGTGTTGAGGGCGTGTGTGTGCATTTGTTATGCATGTTCGTGACATGTTGAGTCAGTGTGTGTGTGTGTCTTTGTGTGTGTTTGAGGGCCCATTATTTTCCATTGTCTATTCAGACCTAGGTACTGGTTTGTGCTTTGTTTTGACCTGTTGACTGTCCGTCTGCGTCACAGCTTTGGAGGACTTGCTCGTGTTCAAACTAATGAACTGGTCGTCTTTCTTCTGTCAGCGACTGCTTACATTTTTTTGTCATTGCTCTCCTCTCTGTTTCCTCTCAGTCTCACCCAACAATGGATTTTTTTTTCAGCTGCACAGCCAGGCCACCCGTCTGGTCTGGAACAAATAATTAGCAGGAAATCATAATTCTGATCAAATAACATTTTATTCTCATTAACAGTTAATCTACAGATTATTGAGCTGATTATTTTTTGGTACAAAATCATGAAAAGCGTCCATCACAATTTCCCTGAACCCAAAGTAATTGTCCAACAGTACAACAACTTAAATAGATTTAGTTTACTATCAGAGGAGAAATATTTTAGAAGCTGAAACTGAAACAGTTTGAAACAGTGACTCGTTTATCAAAATGACTTTCTGTCCATGAAATTGATGACCCTACTATTTGTTAGTTAGTTAGTTTATAAATTATCAAGTAATAATATCAAACAGTTTCTTGTTCAATTGCAAAAATGCCAAGATTTTATATATATATTATATTAATAGCTTATTCCATATCATACAAAAGGAACACTTTACGTTTGTTTGATTTCCAAACACAATAAATAAGACATCTTATGATAAAACCTTTGAGCTACAGTAAATTGTGATTGTATTTGACATTTCATAGACTAAAAAATGTACCAGTTGAGTGAAAAAGATGTGAAAATTGTAGCTGTAATTTGGAGAATTACTGCCCTTTAAACCAACGATCTCTGTAAGCAACATGGACAAGAAGAGTTACAAAAAATGCAATTTGAACATTTACAATTCCATGATTTCTATGAGCTGAGGAAGGTTGTGTGATATGATCAAAATCTCCAGAAAATCTACTCACACTAATACTGCCACTACTACTATAACTACTACTACATGCCAAATAGCTCCCGTTTTATCTCGAGGTGCCATAAACTTTTTCACAGTTATATTACACACTCTAACAACATCCTGGTGTCTGTCTTCACTCCCCTCTGCTTCTGTCTGCGCTGTAAAACCTCTTGCATCATTATTTTACATGTAACGAGAACTCGGAGTCAGAATTCCCATCCAATATTTCTGCAGTCTTGCACATAACTCTGTCAGTTTTGTGGATGTGAATAATTCTGTCCTTAAGCTACAAAACAGATCTGTCTTCTGCTCTCTAATAAATCAAAAGTTTTGACAGTCTAAACTTTTTCTTGGTACCAGGACATTTGTTTGGGAGTTTATTCCAGATCGGCTGCACTGTAGTGTGTCCATAACTGTCTTATAACTCCATTTAGTCCCTGAGGTTAGTTAGGATCCAGCATCGGTACCAGAGGGTTGTGGCTGGCTTTGAGAGGATAAAGTGTGCGTGTGTGTGTGTGAGTGTGACTGTGTTCATGCCAGGGTCAGTGCATTCACTGCTTCATTATAGAGAGGAAATTGTGGGTATAAATTGTTCTGTGATATTTGCACCTCAGGAAGATGGGGTGCCATAGCAACAAATAGGAGTCAGTGTGGTTATTTCACGCACACACTCACACACACACACACCATCATTATCACTTGTAGAATCTATTCAGCCTGCGCGACACCGGCTCACAGCAGATAGTCTCAATGCTGCGTTCAGATAGGTTGAACTAAGGAGCCTATTACATTAGAGAAATGAAGAGATAAAGACAGCACAGAGGTAATAATATAGCCAGACACCATCACACACGTATGCAAACACATGCAAATGCTAATATGCAAATATCCAGTTTGCAAACACACACAACCAGTGCGGGGTGGCTCTGTTGGGCTCTGTCGCCCCGCCTCATTAGTTGTTTGGTAGTTTTGTGCGAAGAAAGCGAGAGGGTTGAAGAGGAAGTTTTGGTTTGTTTGCTGCAGTGTTCATTCGTCTCCTTTTTTTTCTCTCTCACTGCCCCTGCATGACTTCTCTCCATCCATTATTCTGTAGTTTCTTTCTACAGCTGCAGTTGTAACTGCAGTCTTTCCATTTTCTCCTGCTCTCTCCCTCTCTAGGTTGCACTCTCTGTGTTCTCTGTGCATCTCCATCTTATTCTCTATTTCTACCTCTCTTGCTGCTGGACATCTTCTGCGCCTTCCATTTGATCTGTGTGTGTTTTTTTTAGTTTTTTTTTTAACTCTTTGTAGCCCATGTCAGCGAGCATGTGTTCACATAAGAACAACTGTGTGTATGCTGTGACACTTTTTAGCTTTTTAGCTGACGCTGACATTCATCAGAGGCTACGTTGGCGATAATTGACAGGGTCAGATTCCTCCCCCTCAACCTTTAACTTCCCATTAGCAGGTTTGCCGCCTTCCTTCCATCTCTCTGTCTCCTTCTTCATCTTACTATCTCTCTTTCACTTCCCTGTCCTTTGGATTTTATCACTGTTTCCCTCTCACCTCTGACACGAACAGCACTAACCAAATACTAAAGGAAGGAAATGTGTGTGTGCGATTTTGTACGCCTGTGTGTGTGTGCGTGCCTGAACATTGTTGAGCAGCACAAGAGGAAGGAAGCAGCTAACTATGACAGGAGAAGAGCTCTCCTTTACACACTAAACACTAGCACAGATTTTAATACCTTTATTTATGATCCCATTATTTAGTTTGTGACGTGCATTCTGGAAGACACAAAGTCTGAAAGTTGAGTAGGTTTTGTCCTTCCACCTCCACCCATCAGCTTTATTAATGAGTGCTTCTCCAAATAGCTGCAGACACAGATGAGTACTTTGAAAGTATAGCCTTTTTCTTGAGCATCCATAACCTGTGGTACCAATTTCTAGTACGGCACTGTGCATTAAGTGTTTGCAAGTGGTAACTATATGGCATTATTTGTTTGGATTGCCAGGCTGTAAAAAAAAATCCCTTTGACTGGTGTTCAAACTCCTCAAGACCACTGCTTTATCTTTAACTCTCTCTTCCTCAGGTGAGCTCTTCAGTGGATCATTTAACCACTTACCGTACCTCCTGAAAAAAGCTGCAGAGCCAAATTCCATTTATCAACAACTTACTAACAATTACGACTTCAGACTTGATGGATATCCAAAAAAAAAACGTTATTCATGACTTACTAACATTTATAACTGCAGACATGATTGCTTAGTAGAAGGTAAGAAACCCATTTGGTAATGTAATTGGCAATGGGGTCCCACTTGCATCCATCAAGTCTGCAGTTGTAAATGTTAATAAGTTGCTAACAAATGGATTTTAGTCCAGACGCTCTGCAGCCCAACGATCCATTGGAGGGTTATTCCTGATGAATTAAAGTGCAAGCTAAAAGGAGTGATTCTGGAGCAGAACCAACCAAAGGGATTTCTCACAACCTGGCAACCCAACTGTTCTTGTAAATAGGTTCTAACTGATTTATGAAGAATTTGTTCATTTATTAATTATTAATAAAGGCATGAACTACAACATAGAAACATTTAGGGGCCCTATGAAAGTGCAAACCACACAAATCTAAGCACATATGCCATGCTGAATGGTTTTGTAACCTTTGTGAGCACCTCGGAGCAAAACAGACATTTGCCTGCTGTTCTCATTTACTACATCAGCTGTATTGACTGTAAGGTTGTTGCACAGTTTGTATGCAGAAGTCACAACCATGAATGTTTCTATTCTTTTAAAGTATATGTCCCCAAGCCAACATATCATGTGTTGCTATACTGTACAGTATAAAGTGTTTTATACTCATAAGATCCATTCACAGATTTCTGATTTACTTGGACCTGTAATCAACAATGATTGTGTGGGTTTTAAATACAGATTACTTACTACAGATAGATCAGCAGTGGAGAGACAGGGCAAGTTTAAACCAGCGCAGAGTTGTTGTTGCTGTAAATCCACTCTCAGCCTCTCTGCATTAGAGGTGAGTGACAGAGACCCTCACACTGATTAAAGGATCAGTTATGATGTCCTTAAAAACAATTACACTTTCAGAGTCAGACCTTAGTCAGTCCAGTTCTTACACAGAGGAAGACTTGTCGTAGAACAAAGCCAGCAGAGCGTGTGTCCATTTTGCAGCTGGAAGCTCAGAAAAAATGTCTTGTCCAGTTTTACCAGGTTCATAAACAGATCATTTTTCACAATAAGTTTAATCATTATTACTCCACATGCTCAGCTAACTGACAACCTTGCAGCATCACAAACTAACAAACCACATATTGTACCTTGAACCTTCCCTTTGTGTGTTTAAGCACTTTTCACTTTAAGTAAATGTACTTTGAAAGGGAGAAAAAAAGCTGGATTTCAGACCTACCTGCTGAATAACCTCTAATGTAATCAGCAGTGAACCATCAATCAGGTCCAGCTTGAGAACAAAACCCCAAAAAACAAAAAAAGGAATTATACATCTAACCGGCTGTTAAGGTGAAAATTCGGTCTCAAATGAGTATGTGTAATGTAAGCCACACAGAAGCAGACAAATACACTTTAAGTTCCTGGTTAATTAGCTCAGTGGGTCGTACACACACACACGCACACAAACGTTAACAACAGCATGGTAGTTCTGTTGTACTGCTCAGCATGTGGGATTTCTAAACAGCAACAGACTATATAGAGATTTCTATAGAGCAATATGGTCTCCTCTCCTCTCTCTGCTTTTTTTCATTTTCCTCATCCTCTCATCCGCTTCTACTCGCTTCTCAATGCTGCCAAGATGGACTCTAGTTAGGAGTGTGTTGGTATGGAAACTGGCTTATAAAATGTTCAGGTTGCCAACGTCCTAACTCGCATAGCAACCACCAACCAGCCTCTCAAAACCTTGACGTGAATCAGCTTTGTGATTTCTGATGAATAGAAGCCAGAAAGGTTTATTACTTTTGGTGTGTGGATATTCTGCTACTTATGACGCAATGCATAGATGCTTGGTGGGGGTTTTGACAGAAAATGGTGACATGTCTACCATTTGAATATAACAACACCCACACAGCTACCTTGAATAACTGTGGTTCTGCGCATTCTGCAGTGCTTGAAAAGTTATGAGTCATGTTAAGATCTTTGCTTACAAAACACTTTTCACATGATTTGACTTTTTGATTTTAAAACACAAAAAGGATTGCCTCTACTTAAGAATAAAAGCCTTCAAATGGGTCCTCCAGTAACAAATTTAAAGCAGTGGGGTCCTGCCTGCAGTGTCCTTCAGACAATGGACTTTAAAAGCTGTTTTTCCACACAAGGACACATTTTCAATATGCAACAACATATCTTCCTTATTTAACATATGAAGCTGTCAGTACATGCTGTTAATACAACGTGGGGTTTTAAAGGGGTAAAATGGCCTTTTATCTTGCCTGGTTCAGAGCACTGGCTGTTTTTTCTGCATCATTGTTGATGCTTGTTTCATTCAGACACATTGTTTCAAAGGGCTGTGCCTTACAGAGTAGAGTTAACAAATGCATTGCGCTGTTGAAACAAGTTATCAATACAAACAGTGCTGTTAAGTGTGTGTGTGATTGCGTATGACTGCGTGACTTTCCAAAGTAGGGTGTGCCATTGTCGCTTTCCTGCTGTTGTTTTACTGCTCGTGTTGTTTAAGGAAATTCGTTATGGGCAACAATTAAGCAATATTCACACACACACTTTTCTCCAAGGTACTTTACAATTCTGAGAGTGCATAGATTTCCAGAACTGACAGCCGGGCACGACTCACACCACTAAGCTTGGTTTTTCTCAGCTCCACACATACCTATAGACTCACAGTACATGCACACAGACTGATTAAAATAATGATTAAAATCTCCCATGCAGTCCTAGATATTTTCTCTCAGCCGCTTCCCATTTGTTTAGGTGTCACCACAGCAGACCATCTACCAAACCTGGCCCCGCCCAGTCGAGCATAGAGAATTCGCATATTTGATTTGGCATAGCTATTTCACTCCGGAAACCCTTAGGAATAGGAATTAGGAATGCACTGGCTTGTGCATTGGCTGGGTTCACTGTCTCGCCCAAGGACACATGTGGACAGGAAGAGGTGGGGTTTGAACCACCAACTACAACACCAATCAGTAGACATCCCGCTCTGCTCCCTGAGCCGCAGCTGCCCCATGACTTCATTCAAGTCAAGTCAGATTTTATTTATATAGCTCAAAATCACAAGTCACAGTTTGCCTTAAGGGGGCTTTACAGTCTGCGGCAACAACAACATTCAACACCCTCTGTCCTTAGACCTTAGATTCGATTAAAAGCCCTTTTAATGTGGAAAATGGAAGAAACCAGAAATCCTCACAAATACTCACATTAAAAAAGCTGGAACAAGTGAATTTTAACCTTTTTTCTTATTTAATAATTCAAATAATTCAAAATTCGTGGAGGTGTTTAGACAATGCTGCTTTTGCTCTTGATTTTAGCAGAGAAAAATAGATATGAAATGTTAATGTATCTGTGGAGTGGCATTAATCTGTTACCAGAAATGTTGTCCTATAATAATCAGTCATTAATACAGTGATCAGTGTGTACAATGAACAAATGTGTACCTGCAATTAACAGTTAAATGAGAAGCTTGTTTAATACAAATAAACATACTAATTATTTATTTCCTTTTTTTAACGTTTTTAACGTTTTAACTCGGATGATTTCATTACCTCTGTCCTTTTTCACCGGTTCAGTCAGATCTGCAGGAGAGAAACTGGTTGTGTGGGGGGATGAGAGAGAGAGGCTCACGTTCAATTGTCACCTACGTATGTGTGTGTGGGGTGGCAGTGGGGTGGCAGGGGGATGGGTCGGGTGCATCAGGATGCTGTTAATATAGCTCCACCATTATGTATATTAGCCCTATTCCCCTGAGTGCAGCTTCACCATTTAGAGCTTTCAATCACTCCACTGCTTTATGGGAGCAGACACACACACACACACACACACACACAACACTCGCACACACACACACACACACACACACACAACACACGCACACACACTTACATGATATGCACTTTCAATTACTATTTTTTATGGACATGATATACACACACAACCAACAACACATGCATGTTGACTTACACTTTGCTCACACACACACGCAGTAACACACAGCAGATCAAGGTTACTGGTTGTATCCTCATCAGATTCCAGGTCCGTGGCTTGCTAATTATGTTCTGCGCTTTAGTTATTCATGCCGCTGCACTTTGTGTGTGTGTGTGTGTTTGTGTGTGTGCACGCGTGTGTGCGTGTGGGTGAAAGAGCAACTGAGTGAGTAAGTGATCACATGGTGGGTTTTTGTGTTGATTGCATTTGAGCAGCAGCAACAGCCCCTGTTTTAATCACAAACTTGGGATCAATACTGTATTCAGCTGAACTAGCGTGTGTGTGTTTGTGTGTGTGTGTGTGTGTGAGTGTGTATTTGTGTGTGTACAAAAGGTAATCTAGATCACAGAGTCCAGAGCAGATGAGGAGAGACAGTCTTTGAGGAGAATAAGCTTTGAACTAACCTATTTTCAGGTGTGTGTTTGTACTTTCCTGGTTGCCTGTGTGTTTTTTCCCGAGCACATGTAAGGGCCTGCTCTCCTACCTGAGTGTGTGTTCATGTGAATATAGTAGACACAGTGGCAGAATTGATAATATGCACAGTGCACGGGGCTGGTTATCTCTCTGTGTATCTTGCTGCTATTAGCCAACGCTGGTCAATACAGTCTGAGGTTCTGCTGTGCTGGAATAACCTTTCACCGTGTTTACAAAACAGACAGCCTCAGGGTTTTCTGGTATATTACAACATTATATAGCAGAGCGTGCTCACCTAAAAATGGCTTCATGAACCACGGATCAACCTCTGACTCGCCGTTAAACTCTATACATCACCTCTG
The DNA here is from genome assembly GCF_004916995.1 of Morone saxatilis. NCBI lineage: Eukaryota > Metazoa > Chordata > Actinopteri > Moronidae > Morone > Morone saxatilis. The sequence goes on along the minus strand of NW_023340257.1, from coordinate 11,630,199 downwards.
CCTCTTCAAGCATTGATCTAATTTGTGTCACAGGATATTTGTGTAGAGGAATGTGCAACACACGCACAGAATTTATAAATGTGACATTGTAGTACACTGGAGGAAAAGTATGTTTAAACAGGTTCAAATATACTTTACACTGATCAAATGTGCTTTAGTTTGAGTGGTTAAAGTTTCAAAGATCCATAGTTTATTTCAGGCAATTTCAACCTCCACTGAACATGTCACAACAGCACTTCGTTTTGATTGTTTTTCCAAACAATTAACAGTATCTTTTTCCCGTCAGGCCAATTTTCAGCATTTGAACCGAAGCGGCTTACTTCATTTGAATTAGAGGAGCTGCTTTTTCTCAGCCAGTTGTAATCCAACACTGTGACTGTTTGCTTGTGATAGCTTCACATGTATTCTGTCAATCTCCTTTTAAGTAATCTACATTCAGAAAAAGGTCTTTTAACAACCTCATTTTGAAAAACATCACAAACAACAGTATACACAATGAATTTAAATAACCCTAGAAATTAATAACAAAAACCTGAGATCATAAGAATCACCAGCACAGTGTTGACAGTTGCTTAAGGAATACATTTTCCAGGAGATAGGACACTGTGGGAGCGTGTGCAGCCGCTGGCAAGCTTGTTTTCAGTAAATGACTTTGAGGTTTGTTGTCAGATTGATGGACTACATTACACAGTCCTATGCAACCTGTTGTACAGCTTCATGCTAAATGTCCCATCACCACCAATGTCACCTCGACGAGTCAGCTGTCAGCATCTCCCGGGACGCTCCCTGCAGCAGATTGGGGCTGATATGATGAATCTGTCGGCTGATTAAATGTATAAGAGGAGTGGTGAAGGAGATGAATCTTTTCAATCTTTGATGCATTATAAATATGCGTGTGATCGCGTTGCTGTCTGGCAGGTTGTAGAGCTAAATTAGGGTTTATTCATTTTCCAGGATTGTGTTTTATTTTAAATTAAGTCTTGGTGAAAATCAGATTGCATCTGTAGATCAAACACTGCAGTTTAATCTCTTTTTTTTGGCATACTTTATATTAGTTTGAAGAGCATCGGGGCATGATGGAATTTTTCTCTCCTTTTTTCATTTCAGTATTTTCTCTCAGCTAAATCTCTTTATTAGCCGTTTTGGAGCTCTTGATCATATTATATCATGTACAGCTTAAATGTTTTGAGCTGATATGAAAGAGAAGGCCTCATAGCGCTCAGGAGAAAAATGAAAATTTGAGCATCTGTAAATCCTCGACAATTAGGTAAAATCCATCTTCTGGTGAAGATCATGTAATATGACCGAAAGCTCCAGAAAAGAAAAAAAAAATTGACCTTGGGGTGACATTCAACAACAAATATGTCACTTGTTGTTACCAAATGACAATGACAATGACGTTTACGACAATTTTCCACCTTTGCATCTCACAGAGAAACAATAACAATTCACATGTCCACAAGAGGTTGCTTGAAAATGTAAACCTGGCTCATTTTTAAAGGTTTGAACAAACGGCCAGTGGTGTCTAGTGCTTGGTGAGAAAGGCGTCCAAAATCTGGGTGAAAATAACTTTAAACAGCATTCAAAAAGGTCTATAAATAATATAATCAGTACAGTCCAAAAGCAATGACCTTTGTTCTAAATATTATTGTAAATATGATCAGATTTGAGCTTGGTGTCATAATTCCGCTGCTTCCCATGACTGACATGCTAGAATAGCAAGAATAGTGTCTTTGATTGTGAGTATCCTGCAGGCGTACATACTGACAGTAGGAAACTGAAACATGGGGAGGGTTGAGAGAGGCAGTAAGACCCAGAGGAGGAGCAGAGAGAGAGAGAGAGGGAGAGGTGGGAGGAGAGAGGAGGAGGGACCGTGTTCACTCTCAGCTCTATGCGTTGCGGCTTGTGGTGTTAGCGCGCCAGTGTGGGTCTCAGCCTGCCGGCGCAAGTGTGTGCATTGGTGCGTCGCTGTGTGTGTGAATGTGTGTGGTGACTTCCAGGCAGCTCTGCTGCTGCGTTACGACAGGTAGGAGTATGAAAAACATGGACACAGCGCTCCGAGAGTCAGAACTAGGAAGGACTGTAAGCTTCCAACAAAATATCACACACACCCACAAGCACCACACAATCACACAACCAACACACACACGAAAACACACTCACCTTTTCTCCTACATTCCCTCACACACACACACACACACACACGCCTATAAATTCCTACACTCCTCAGTTCAGGGTAAAGATAAGTTCCTGAGTGTGTGTGTGTGTGTGTGTGTGTGAAAATGCTCTTTTTGCTGCAGCTTATCACTCTGTAACAGCTGACTCCATGTGTGCACAGCGGACAACTCAAACGCACACGCACACACACGGGTCCTGACTGTTGTTTTTGATGCCTGCAGACGCGGTCAGCAAGTGTTTCTGCGTCCTGAGGAGAGTTCAGCTCCAGCCCTGACTACCAGACAGTCCACCACGTTGTCCGAACAACTCCAGGTAGGATTTACTTCTCTTCTCTTCTCTTCTCTTCTCTTCTCTTTTCCAACGTTGTCTGAAAAACAGGATGCTATATAATTCACGCCCTCTGCCCTCTTCACTCTTCCTTCTTCCTTTTATTTTTTTTCCCTGACCTGTAACTACAGCTAGACTGTGATGCATTCACCTCAGTATACTCAACTCTCCCAGGTTTCCCTTCATGAAATCAGTCTCAAAATCCCTTCTGCGAGCTTCCTGTCTTGTTCTGTTAGTCCCTTGATCTCCTTCTTTCTTTTTCTCTCACACACACTTGCCTCTTGTTATTCTCTCACCGTTCATGTTTTTGGGAATGATGAACTTTTGTCTGGAGGAGGTAAGTTTCAGCTCCTGTTGCTGCAGCTTTCTGTCTTTCTCTGTTGATTGAGTCAGTGAGATATTTATTACTTACACAGTAGCCTGGGGCTTCAGTGTGTGTGTGCGTGCGTGTGTGTGAGGGTTCAGATAAAAGATGGGAAAATAAAACATAAAACAGCAATAAACATGAAAGGTAGGAAATTAAAGGCAGATGATTTTTGTTTGAATGGCAGATGAGTGCTTCTGCAAAACCGTCTCTATTTGCGTGTGTTACATGCATGTGTGTGTGTGTGTGTGTGCGTGTGTTTTAGACTACTACGTTTTTCAGTTGAGTTGATGCAATTCGATCTTGCAATCCCCAAAGCAGTAAGCCTCATTTTGTTCCAACATCCATCCAACATGGTCTGTCTGGCTCTTTCTCTTGTGTTTGTATGATTTGGGACATACAAGCTGATACATAAAACTTAAAATTGCTACTTTTTTGTATCCTCACACGTGCCATAAAACAGCTTTAGTTCGAGAGTGTGTTTGTGCATCTGTCTGCATTTGTGTTTTATATTGCAGAGGGATTTAATGTTGTTGGCAGCAACATAGAAAAAATGTTTGATTGGCTGCCAGTGTCGACATGTTCTGCTCAGATCCAATTACCTAGACAGATACACACTCACAGTGATGCAGGCACGTGATGACACACAACCTCACATGCACACATTTTGTCTTTCATACATGAAAGAGATAAACAACCACATAAACAATCACATAAACAATATTCTCTGTGAAGAAATGCTAATTATTTATGGCGTGTTGCATGGCAAAGATCAGCTATATACACATACATATATATATTACAGTATATACTCTTTATGGTACAGTGTGTGCATGTGTGTGCTTGTGATTTTTTTATTTGTGTGCACCTCAACAAGTTTATCAACATAACTCCATCACTTGAAATTTCAAACGGGCTCTTCCATAATTACAGCCTTTTGTGTGTTTAATTGCGACGGCGCATTTATTTTATTTATTAAACCTGTATTTATACAGGTTAGAGTGTCTGTGTGTGTGTCTACATGTTTTTGTATCTGTTGTTATAGTGCTTATGCACTTCTGAGTCAGCCCTCCACATACGCATTTCCGCAGTCAGGTTTGCGATGCTGAAAGTCTTGCCCAACTGCATTCCTGTTGTACAGCCTTTCTGTGTTTCTCAATGTATTCTTGCTGACGGCTCATTGCTGAAGCGTCACCAGTACTGTAATTCTGTCTGATTAATTTGGCTGCTGGTGAGCACAATTTTCTTGATCAGGTCAGGTTGTACAGTTTTGTCTCTCGAGGTCCACAAAAAGGTTTTGGTGATGTCATGATGATGTCTTATCCTCTGATTTGACGAATTATGACAAAGATGAATTTAAGTCCACAATGCTGTACTCGTTCTGTTGTGAATCTGTGCAAGTGCTGTATGTATGCTTGCGTGTGTGTGTGTGTGTTCATTTTCCGTGCGTGTGAGCCAATGAGGCAGTAAAAGCAGCAGGTTAATCTCTTCTCGGTCTCCAGCAGAACAGATGTGAGGATTAATTCGTCAGGGAATCGGGGGTGGTGCTTACGTGCTTGTGTGTCTGTGAGGGAGAGACTGCCTTGGCTCCACTAAAAGTCAACAAAATGAGTGTTTGTCTGGATCTTATATATGTATATATATTATAAGCTCTGGTGTTCCGGGTGTTTGTGGGTCTATGCAAATGCATTTTCGGTTTCATAACTGTAAATATTCACACATACTGTGCTTCAGTCTGTGCTCCTTACTGTTTGTGCAGTTTGTGTGTGGCTCAACAAGTGTGCACACCTTTTAAAAAAACAAATCAGATGCAACATGTGGGACAGGTGTGTGTTTATTCACCTGTCCTGCCCCCCCATTCCCTTCAAGTTCTTCACAATTATCTGCATCGCTCATCCACATCTCCATCATTTGGCTGCACAGATGTCTTCATATTTTCTTCTGTTTTAGCAAAGATAGTGTGCTAAAAGCAACGGAAAAAACTGACACTGAAAAAGGCCATTTGAACGTAACAAACACAATTGCACGGCACGTTTGTCTGTGTGTATGTGTGTGGGTGTAAGTGAGTGTGTCCAGGAACTACATACAGTAGCGGCCCAGATAGATTGACCCTAATGACATGAAATTGTTTCTGCTGGATCGAGTAGGGTTAGCCTACTAAAGTTTTCACTCTATAGGGTTATAATTTTCAGTTTTGGGACAGAAGAGGGACTGTGTGCTCTGACCTCACTGCTGGAGGAAAATGAAAAGAGAATTTTCTTACAGGAATGAAAAACTAGTGGTACATTTTGATCTGAACTACTATTGTAGTTGTACTTTGCGTGTGTCTGCTGGCCTTCGTGTGCATGTCCTTCTGATTTAACTGTTATTCTGTTCTGACCACAAAGATTTGATATTATGATGCAAGATCACCGTTTCACTTGTTGGTCTACATACACTTGATTTTATTTTTTAGCTCTCACATTATTTCTCTACCTTTTTTTCTTCAGAGTGTATACAAACAATGCATGTTTTCAGCAAATACAGAGCTTCTTTTATGTAGTTTGATATAGAGTATGTGAGCAGGTAGGTGCTCACAGTCTTGCTTAAGGGCAAAACAACAAGACGTGCAGCTGCAACCTATTCTCCTAGAAATGATGTTTGTATTTTACTTTATTGTATTCAGAATTACATTGTTGTGACAACGTAATACCTACAAGGAATATGTTCACAGACAGCGTTTTTTGAAATACTATATTTATGTAAGACGGAGTTAGAAGTAAATGGTTGGGGTGGGTAATGGGCGTACTAAGTGCAGGACTGTCACACCACAGTCCTGGGTTTGCATCCAGACTCCTGCAACAAAAGCACTTTGGTTAATGTTAGGGATCAATTGTGATTTCTGCCTATATTGGTGGAAAACAAATGAAAGACATTGTCACATAACATTTTACTGATACATTCAGTATCAACATTTTTGTGACTTGCCAGGTACGTCAATTGACAACAATTCCCTTTAATCTTAGATAGATAATGTAATTTGGTCTGCATTACGTTTCCTTCTAACCGTATTTGATGTTGTAAATTAGTTGTATATAGACGTAATGTCTAGGAGACAGGGCTGGCAGCTGAGGTATTGATGTAGCCACTGGCAGAGCAATCTTTCAATATTTCTCAAAAATGTATTCTATTATCCATTTATTTTCAACCATTTTGAGCTCAGCCAGTCAACTCTCATATTGCATAAGAATTTAGTAATTAAGTATGAATGTAAACAGATTATTTTGGCTCCTGGCAAAGCTTAATTTAAAGCCACCAAAATGCAATAACAGGAAGAAATAAATTATTCAAAAACTGCATCTACAACAGATGCCATAAACCACTGAAGCTCACACCAAAATCCCACATTTAAAAGTTTCAGTGACACATGAGGAAATGCAACTATTTTCTCCTCGAGATCTGACTTGGTCATTTCAGCCTTTTGTTAGTGTGAATTTCTTCTTGTCTACTCTGCTTTTATCCTTAATGTAAGTGCCAGCAGCCTGATATGCAGCAGTAAGCAGCAAATACAGAACTTGATATTCAGCACATTTAGTTAAGCACACACAGCAGAGGAGCCCATTGTCCGTGAGCACTCAACGCTTAAGATTGAAACAAATTATCTCCAATGGATGTGGAAGACAAGTGACCTATGTAGGTAGTATACTACCGTATGTAAGTGGTAGAGGAGCCACTACAGGGAAAATAAATTGTAGCTCATTTCAGCCACGATTGAACTATTACATGACCCTCAAAACCTTCAGAAACAGTGTTTTCTCTAAGACTTAATTGAACCCAGGCGCTGTAGTAACAATATGTTAAAACTAAGCTTGTGCTTTTCATATAGGTGACAACACAGCACAGTGCACACTACCTCATGCATATTTCAAAATACATGTCATTCATAGTGGATCCCAAAACATACTGATTTAGAACAAATGCTGTAAATAAAAAGCTTATAAAATGAAGCGAACATTCTTTCCATCATTTACATGCAACGAAATCTCTTATAAAGTGGAAACTAAACTGTTAACTGTATTTAATCCGTAGTGTTGTGATCACACAGAGCTCCAAAATCACCTATCACTGTCACTTGCAGTTTATATCCAACAAGTTTGCGCTCTCCTTTCTGTTTTTATTGCATTGAATGCTGGTGGCTTGAATTAAACTATTGGGAGCAGCATCCGTTCTACAATTTCCCAACACTGTCCTTCGATTTCAAACGTCGAGGGACTCGATGATAACAGGTAAGGCGTGACATGCATGAGTAGTAGCTGCAGCAGCAGAGAATGTGCAGTGAGTTGACAGCTGAAATCGATCGGCCAGTTGGTAATGGTAGTAGGCAAGCTCGCTTGGTGCATCAGCTGATCCAGAGCACAGCGTTGAGTTGTTCAGTGGTGTGTGTGAACTAGTTTGCAGACTTTGTTTTATTTTCTGTATTTGACCTGGAAAAGTTCAGTATTATGTACTGAAAATACAGTAAATATTGCGTAAGGGTTTATATTACATGGTTTCATGATATGTTATGATCACAAGTAGATACATGCATATAAACCTAATTTTAAGAAAGTGTACATCTCTTGTGTACATTTCTCTTTTAAATTCAGGAATCACTCTTTTTTTTCATTTTATCATGGTGCACACAGAGCAGCCATTAAAATACCACCCACCTGTGCTGTGGATGATAAAAAAACAAACCCTCTCCTATGCAGCAAAAAAACTGGCTAGACTAGACTAACTACTGATTCTGAGGGGCAGAAAGAAGAACAGGATGGGTATCCAACAGTAAACATTATGCATCAGTAATAATCTGTTAAATAAAACACCACAGAAGTCAGGAGATCTCAGCCCTCTGTGTGTGTAGTTCGTCTACCTACTTAGTGTTTAGCCAGTAGGTTTACTACAACTTATATCCTGTTATAAAACAAGAGCATATTGTTGATCTTCATTTGCTTTTTATGTCTCTGTACAGATTTCTGTTTAAAGTGCACAACATCATTCTATATCAATCAGGTTTTTATTTTGGTAGGATCAAAACATGAGAGTTCAGTAGTACAGTATTACAAATTTGAAGAATCAAAAATAAAAGCACTTGTTCTATTGTGAGTGATATCATAATACGTGTATATAACATTAGATTATTAAAACTGATTCATCAGTATGCTAGTAGCATTTTATTGTTACAGCTGGTTGAGGTCGAGGCCCTCCAGATGGTCAAAGGTAAATTTGAGGGGTTATGAGATGATTAATGGGAGAGGAAAGACGCTCTGGTAATTTTTTTTCTTTTTTGTAAAATTGTGTATCAATTATCCTATGGGACCTCAAACAGCTATTTAAATTAAATAATCAACACATTTAGACAAAAGTACATGACAAGAACCTGTTTTTCAAGGAAAATCTGTAAGTAACTCATAGCTACAGCTGTCAGAGTACAATATTTACCAATGAAATGTAGTGGAGTAAAAGTATAAAGTGGCATGAAATGGAAATACTTCATGACATATTGGGCTTGTTTATTCGATCCTTTCTCCCACTGTGATGGCATTTCTTCTGTTGTGGGGCTCACTGTGGCTGAATGATGCAAATTTAAACACGAGGGAGGGAGTGTTTTACATTACAGGGCACACTAGTGTGGGATTGTGTGCTGCAGGGTTCAAAGCGATGGGAAGAAATTTAGAGACCACTGGGCTTCGCCTGCCACGGCACTTTGAAACACATATTCTGATAAATGACCACCGACACAAGGGCACCTTCACTTCACAGTAACCCTCTGAGAGTGCTGTATATATACGTGTGTGTGTGCGTGTGTGCGTTTGTCAGAGTTACTGTTTTTTCCTTGATAAATGGAGTGTATTATTCAGTGCTGCTGAATTTTATCTCAACTGGATCCCTGCAGGGTATTGAGCAAGCTCTTTCTCGTTCTCCTTGTGTGTGTCTCTGTGCACATAACTACACTGTCCACTACCCTACACGCACTTTTCTGCAGGTAAATACACAGTATGGCTGTATATTTTCTGCTGCGCAAACCCCCTGCTGATTTGCTGAACTTCAAAGAGTATGAGAAAGCATTTAAGTGTTCTCCATTCATTCAGACAGCGAACTAATAACCATGACACATTCACTGTCTGTTGACTGAGTTAATATAATTAAAACAAGGCAAGAGGGCACAGCAACGTACAGGCGCTGCAGATACACACTGAGAGGCAGCACACAGTGTTGCTGTGGATTATTTTGTTAATCAGGTTCTTGCATTTTGTTTGTTTAGAAGGTCGCAGTTTTCTTGCTTGTATCTCTAATACAATGCATCTTGTTTCAGATGTTATAAGGTCAGGAGATAGAGTGGGTTATACATTGATTGCATGGTTTGAGGTTCACTTCCCTGTGAACTGCTGTCCACCTGGCAAAGTGTCCTTGAGCAAGACAGAGAACCCCATATTGCTCCCAATAGTGAGGACAGCATATTAAATTGTGTGTGTGTGTGTGTGTGTGTGTGAATGGGATAATGAGAGGCAAATTGTAAGCAAAAAGTGCTATATAATGCAGTCTATTTACTACTCCATTTAACACACACTAAAGATATTGTCACTGGCAGAAAATGTCTATTATTTTTTTTCCAACCTTTAGTTGTCTTCACTGCAGTCATTGTCTCTGTAAACTCTACCTTTGGCCGCATGCTGGTTTCGAATCCATGAACATGGCCACTTGTGTTTGATGGATCACATGACGAAACCGGTGGCTGGAGCATTCTTTGCTTTCCACAGCTGGTGGAGAAAGTCCAGGTTTCTGTTCTGTTTTTGTAAATGACAAATTTATCCCTGTAGCACCCATATATACATATATGATTAACTAGCAATTAATTAGCCTATACAAAGAGAAAGTAAAATCTGTCCTTGCTCAAACATTCTGTGGAAAGATAAAATGTTGATAGAAATTAAGTCTACGTTGTACTATCATTGACCCATGTCTGCTCAAACAGTATTAAAAAGCAGGAGCAAAATGCGGTTTTACTGGGTGTCGAGGAAAACGTGACTGCACAGACACAAATACATATCATCATAAGCACTTCCTCAACTATCCTCGAGAGTTATTTTGTAATGTGCCTGAGTAGCTCATGCTTCCATGAGCATAACTATAATGACTGCAGTCATTGCACGTAAACCAGTTTCTGCTACATGACATGACTTGCCACTTTTTGAAGCACTCAAGATTTATAAAGAGCTATTATAACGAGGCAATGGAGATATACAATAATGCATAATTATGCAACTGCATGCCATATTTCTTTTAATAAAACCATTAAGGTGTTGGGAGTGTTATTGGTATGTAGCCTATAAGTAAAGGTCTAATAATCTATTCTTCTATTGTAACTTTACAGTAAATGGCATCTGTCTCACATTAATTTATCCATTGCCATGCCTGAGCACAATGAGTAAATGGAAAAAAATGTGAGGTGGCTTTGTCAGGCTGGAAGGCGCATTCACTGCTTCGAGCGAAACAGAAGATAGAAACAACTGATGAGTCATCATTCACCTCATGTAGGCAGTAAGACTCCAGAGTTCTTCTTCTGCAACTATTTCTTAAAGTTATACTTCACCCACAGTCTATTTTGTGGTCATATATCTACATATAAACCTAGTTTATGTACACACAGGTTTTGTCAATCCATTGTCATTGCCTATTCACGATTCCTTACATCATAAGTTAAAAGTTAAAGCTTTTACCTAAATTTTTATGTCCTCACATGAGTGCGGTTATCTGCTGCAAAGGACGCTGATTACTGTGTACAGTAAAAGTGGTACAAAATATATTTTTGTTATAAAAAAGAGTGAAGAGAAAAAATGCACATGAGTTACTGATAATAAGCCCTATCATTAGGTTCGGGAGTAGCCAAATTAGATTTTGGTCAGTAATGATATATTGTCATTATTACTCACTACTAGTACTTACATGAACATATATCTCTCCCTTCGTCGATCTCCCTTCATTATCACTGCCTATGCTACAGAAAGTTTTTTTTTTTTTAAAGTTTTCTTTGCTGTTTTCTAAGCCAATGTATAAAATCTATCTAAAACTTAAGGTGGGTGGCCTGCCCACACTCCTTTTACAAAAAGAGTAGATGGTTTTCTCTTCATCACTGCAGTAGCTCACCACCAGCGAGGCCAAGTTAGATAAGGACGAGAGTGCAGAGGCAGGAGAGAGAGGCAGCATGAGTAATAGACAGTTTGTCAACTAGGAGAATATCAACATGAGGGGAGGATAGATAGATAGATAGATAGATAGAGAGAGAGAGAGAGAATAGTTAACCAAATTCAGGGAGGTAATACAAAGGTGGTGGCAAAAAATATGAATGTACTCCCAAGTAACCCTGGTGAAAAAGGTGCACTTTTCTATTCACTCTTCATTTCCATTTTAATATCTCAGTGTGTTTTTTGGGGGTTGTTTGTGTGTTTTAGTGCCATTCTCTTTCTGTCCCATTCAATTTGTGCTCCTTCCTTTGTGGTAGGAGAGCATTACTGAATGGAGACTTGAATAGAGGGGAGAATAAAAGGCAGAGAAGAAAGAAAAGAGCAGAGGAAGAGGGTGAAAGAACAGCGAGGGAAGAGGTGTCAGTATGTGATTTCCCCGAGGGATTAAACTAAAAGAGAGGGGCGTGTTCCTTTCTCTCTGACTCTCTCACACTCGGTTTGTGTGCATGCGATCTGTGTGTGTGTGTGTGTGTGTGTGTAGGTTGGTACACCTACACAGTGTACTCTTGCACTGTGCCACTCTGCAATACTGACCTTCATGTATTTCTGACACGCTCCGGTTTTCCCATTGGACAGAAATTTCAATAACCAGCCACCCCGACAGAAGTTTATATGT
>NW_023340257.1:11618242-11618417 GCF_004916995.1 Morone saxatilis | reverse complement strand
AATTACTGTGGGTGCATGCATGTGTGTGGCAGGCACGCGTATCTCTTCCATGTAGGTGTGTTTTTATCACTTTATGTTTGCCTTTTTAGATATTGGTTGACTGACTTCTTTATGGATCCAATTCACACCAATAATGGAAATTGATCTTCATTTCCACACGCACACTTCCACACGC
>NW_023340257.1:11615978-11618161 GCF_004916995.1 Morone saxatilis | reverse complement strand
CACACACACATTCATGCACTCAAACTTGCTCTTGAAATTTTCCATAGGCACAGAGGTCAGCATCCCTCAGGCTTATGCACCTTTTACTCTAAAAGCTCAGCTACATCAAGAGGGATACATTGAGACATGTGAGTGGCTTTTAGATATCCCTGTGGAGAGACTGACAGTTAACTGAAAGGGAAATATGAGCTTCTGTATCTCTATGGACAGTCAATGTAAAAATTGCTGTAAAAAAAAAAGCTGTATTTGGCATGCCAAACTGTCCAAACACTGTCAAGATATCTCATTTATAAAACTGCAAGCACATTAAAAAAATGTATGTGCACTCAGTTAAACATATTCTGCCCTGTTAACTCACACAGTTAACCATAAACACTTAATGAAAAGCACTTCATGAATATTTATATGCATATAAATGGGGTCATCTGTCTATAATTTCATGCAAAAAGATCTTATTAGTATTAAAACAATAAAACGGGGAATATCACAAAACTCTAATGTAACCAGTTTAATTCTGGCCATGAAACCTAATCATATGTCATTCTCCCTTCTCTCGACTGTGTTATCTAATAAACCCCCCAAAAATATAATCAAAATTAAGTTCTTGTACAGATCATGTACTTTGCACCACCAGCATCCCCCATCAGACTAGTCCTGCTTGGAACATTTCCCACAGACACTAACAGAGAGTGACTAACATAACAGAGAATTTCTTCCATTAGGGCAGAATGTAAATCACATATTTGTGCAGCTTGTTTATCACATACTCACTCTGTCTTGTGTCAGGCTCTTGAAGCAGTCAGAATTATTTTCTCTGGCAGTCTGTTTACTTAATTTTTGGCTGCTTGACAAATGATTTGGTCTCTGGTTCTTTTTTGCAGTAAAGACATTGGGAAACGTTTTCAGTCCCCTGTGACAAAAACGTGGGTTAAAGTGGGCTAACTAAGCACTTTTACGGCTGACACAGACTTGAGCAAACTCAATACAACATGAAAAATGGAAACTTAAAACTGAACCATTTCACTGTTCTCTAACTATTTGCAGATGATGCATCACTTTCCAGTGCACTCTTGTTGCTGAAGGATGATTTGTTTGATATGGTGGGTGGGGTTGTTGGTCACAGTCATCAGGCCAAATGTCAGTGAGTAAAAGGGAGACCTTCCTCTGTGTTACAGCTCAGTTCCTTTCTCTGTATGACAGTTCGTCAGAGTTTGATTGGGAGGTAGAGCAGCCAGCCGCCAAGTGCATCGAGGCATCACCATTGGCATTTGAGCTGCATGAAAGTGTCTCTAAAGATGAGCTCATGCAATACTAGCATCATTATGTATCGTGTTTTGATAAGGAGTCAGTGCCTGATGGTGTAGCTGCAGGTTGATGCAGAGGATATGACTGTTATTATGGTTGCACCAGTGATAACACAAAGATTTCAATGGTTGAAAGAGTTGTGAAATTGAAGCACCATGTCTCTTCAATAAGTATATCATGAAGTCACACACAGCTCCAGGCTTAGGGTGGCCCCCCTTTGCTGCTCTGACTTAGAATAAATGAACCAATCAGGCCTTCAAAATTCACATCAGAAATAATTTGGAGTTTCAAATATAGATTATAGATAGATTTTCATTTGTCACATCTTTTGTTTGGGTTCAATTTTGTAAATCAATCTTAAATTGCATTTTTGCTAGCCTCATAAAAGGATTGACATTGTATTTCTGGAACTCTCAGGAACCCTGAGCAGTGTTTGTCTGACAAAAAAAAGCATTTTCTGTTTCCATTTTTACTTTAATAAAACGTGTGTGTAGAGAAATTCTGTTAAAAGTCCAAAAGTCCAAAAGTCCCTCTATGGTACGGTGTTGCCCTCAGGCAACACACCCATTTTTGGCCTGTCAAATCTCCACAATGCATCTTTTTGAATGATACTATACCTTTAAAAAGAGGGAAGACCATAGGGAACCAATAACAATGCTTTAATTTGTCACATGACTTTCAGGAAGCCATATGGAAACTTTTTTTTACAGACCTTTTCAAAGGAAACAGCTTTGCCATTTTGCGCCACAAAAAGGGTCTGAAAACATAATTTCCTGAAACTTTTCCATCTGGAAAAATATATATTCACACTAATAGGTGACTAACCCTTCATTTCTGATATTTTTTTGCTAATTAAATAATGGAAACTTGATAAAATG
>NW_023340257.1:11615661-11615878 GCF_004916995.1 Morone saxatilis | reverse complement strand
GGGGACTGATAGGAAACATGCATTGAAATGAAGGAGTGATGATCAAACACTGGAATCTGACACCAGTTTCTTGTTTTGCAAATGGTTATGATCTTTGTTTTGATAATTAGTTCATTTAAAGTTTGAAGAATTACGCTTACGCTTAGAATTACAGCTCTTCAAAACATTCATTTCAGTGGGTTGTTCCACAATAGTACAATGTTGCCTACAGGCAACG
>NW_023340257.1:11603896-11615647 GCF_004916995.1 Morone saxatilis | reverse complement strand
TTGAAGCTATTGAATCTTTTACACGTTTATGAAATAAATTATGTTCAAATTAAAAAACTTTAGCACCATTATGGTACAATGTTGCCTACAGGCAACAAACACCAAATTTAAAAAAAAATAAAAAATTCTTATAACATTTCTTTAGATTATGTTTATTTAGTCTATTTTAAGACATAAAAACACTCCAAACATTTTTTTCCTAACTCACAAAATGAACCATTTTATGAAGTAGTGCTTCAACTTTGAAGTAGGCTATATAAACTACTATCACAAACACTGCTAACAAGGTGGGCCATATTATACTGAATGGTAATTAGTAGCCTTTGTTAGCTATAAAGCAGCCTGCAATCCGCACTTTGATATATTTTCAAAGCACCAGGCGACAGCTAACAGAGCTGCAAAGAGTCGGTGTATCAATCAAAACATTAATAATTTGATGAAGTCAAGAGCAGCAGTTCCTAATCCCAAGCCCAGACAAACTGCGAAGAGAAATAGAAGCCACTAGTAGAAACTAACCAAGAGCGACTGATGATTTATTAACTTCAAAAAGATCCTTTTTCAGAGTTTGTTATTCTGTCCATCCCCTGTCGACCCACAGTTGGCCCTGATTTAGACATGAACGCATTTAATCCTGACTGACACTGAAGTTTTTCATGTCTCTGCCGTCTGCTCATCTGTGATGCAACTTGGCAGCTCGTTGACCAAAAAATGTTGACTAGTGGCATCTCCATATTAAACTGTCATATGTGGTTCTCTCTGTCACAGCTTTTCTTCTCTTCCTCTCACTGTCTTTCTCTCTCACACTTTCTATTCTTAATCTTTTTTTTCTCTCCCTCTCTTTAGCATGCAGATATATCACACACATATCCTTGATAATTTTCCTTGGAATTTCCCCATTGTGAGACAAATAAAGGAATATCTTATCTTAACTAGATGCTTGAACTTCTCATAATTGCAATCTGTCCTCTGAAGAGCCTAGAGGGCTAGACTGCAATCCATGTCGCAGTATGTAACTGCTGAACCACTCGACAGGCATGTAGAACAGTGTGTGTGTCTAATGTGTCATTCAGCACTGCTTGATCACAGCCGAAATGTCAGAGTGATGTTGACGCTCTGTCCATGTCTTTGCTTTGTGTCCTTCTTCTTAAGTTAGGCTACTTGTGGGCCACTTTTTGTCTCTTTACTCTTGATGTTTAAATATTACTCAATGTATTCACACTCAATTAATCAATATTACAGGTAATTTTAGCACGAGTGTTTATTGAAATTTAAATAAAACAGAAGCCAAATTACTAGACTCATTCTGTTGACAACATGTAGAAAATAATCACAGGTGTTGCTATGGGGGAGACTGAATGGCATAAAACCTAGCTAATGTGTTCCAGGCTTGGCTAATCCTGTTTGACCCTGTAGAGGAAAACAGAAGAAGGATTTTTTTTTTTTCCACTCATGCATTTTACATCCACAATTTAATTCAACTAAATGCTTCCTGAGGGCTATCAAATGAAAAATAAATTACAGAATTCAATCAAGTAAGAGGACCGATGAGCTGCTAACAAAGGAACATACTCAATACACGTTATTGTGAGTCCTAAAAACCCATTAAAGAGAAAGATTACAAACTAAAAATATGAAGAAAAAGAAAAAAAGAGAGCAACCATGACATAAAATCATCATCATCTCTATCAGTTATTTTCAGAATAGACAAACTTGTTCACCAGCTCAGTGATGCACACATATCTATACATAGGTTTATATTTTATCAGTGCTGGGTAGATCTATGCTGACAAACATACTATCACAAAGAAAACATCTTAGCACACAGCCCTCATGGCATGGTAAGCCACTGTTCTGTACGTATTTGAAGCATACAGTTAGTTTTGAACAACAATGCTACCCTGAGTGTATAATTTTAAGCGTTGTCAAGATGAATCTCTGTTGTCCATTAAGTCCTCTGAAAAATGTTAATTGAGGTAAGTGACCTTCCTGCATTTCCAGTTTCTATCCTCTTCACATCTGATTAGCATTGCATTTGTACTTTTGGCATTAGGCTTGATGTTATATAGAGAGCATATGCTCAACCACTGCTGAGCAGCAACATTGCAAGGTGAAATAATACTAAATCCAAAACATGATTAATTACAAGATCACACAACAGTCATTTTACTGCCTGGACAAGTCATCCATAAACAAGTTAAACAAGGGTGGAGATAACGTTCCATCTCGTCCTATGCCAATGAAATGAGTCAAATACTATTTAACGCTACCCCCATTTGACCTGCATGGTCTGATCAATACACATAAACTCTGTAAAACACAAGCTGGTTCACCTAAGTTGAGATAAGTTCAATAAATTCAAAATATTAAGTTGCAGTAGGGTAGGAATTTAATTCAATACTAACCTTCATCGTGGTTAACATTGTTTTTATTTTGAAAGGCTAAACATGTATTAAAGACACAGCGAATTAACATCATGTTCTTCAAACTACAAACATCAAACAGGTGAGCTACCCTGCACCCCTAAGTGTAGATATTGAGGTTCTATAGGTTGAGTCACAAAGCTGAGAGACATCAAAAATACACATTACTCTTGTGAAATTGTAATAAATAACTGGCAAGGATTTCTTTTAGAGCAGAGATGCACACTGCCTCTGTGTCACGCTTGCTTTGAAAACCAAAGCATGGAAAATCGATCTGCATTTGTGAATTTTTGGGGTCATAGGCAGTATCATTATTATTATTTCACCTGCTTTATCTTCTATGTGGGAGATTAACCGCACTGAGATCACTGAGAATGTCTGGTACGATGGACTCCAGTAAAACTGGTAAATCAAGAGGCAAGATGCAGAATATATATTTTTGTATATTTGAGCAGTAATGTGATCAGTTCTGCATCTAGCTCTTTAGACACCTTATTATCATGCTCTTAATGGCATCAACAGTACACTCTCTACTACTGACACAAATAAATGTGCTGTAATAAAGCTTCTGCTGTCACTATTGGACGATTTATGTTATTCATAATTCTGACCTTTTATCAAAATTAATCAGAATCAGAGAATCAGCCCTCATAGAACTGTAATTTATTTTATTGAAGCAAAGTAGAAGACTAAATACAAATGTATTGAAGAGTGTTTTGAAATAAAATGTCAAAATGTGGAATTTTGCCCCACAAAATCAATTTCAAATCAATATCACAGTATTTGCAGAGACCGTTAAAGATTGAGTTTAAAGTTCATGTAATGTCTGCTGACTGTGAGTCCAGCAGCCAGAAAAGTGACAAGATGAAAACTCAATTTAGAGCATGTCAGCAGGTAAAAAAAACTGTACACGCTGAGTACACTGAGAAACAATGGAGCCTTTGAGACTCAATAGTGGTGTATTGTCTTCCTTCACTTTGTAATGCAGCGGCCTCAATGCTGTGTCCTTGCTGCTGTGTACAAGTCATCGCTTTCAGTGTGACTACTTGTGGTTTTCCATCAATTTGTATGTACAGTGTATAAGGTTGGGTACTGACTGAATGACACTGATACTACTGAGTACCGACGCATGCAGACTTTGTAATGCAAACTGTACAGCTGGCCAGGGCAACATGTCTAACCACCTGGTCAAACACAAAATATATCTAAAAGCTGAAGACTGTAACATTACAGCGTCTGATAGCCTGAAAGCCAAGTACCCCCACAGCAGCCGCAGCTAACGTTAGCACACCTGCAGCCAGCGCCGGAGATGAACGTCAAAACTTTAAGTCAGGCATCGACAACTTCATCGACATCTTCTGGTTATTAATTAAGTTAGGTGGGTTTTTTTCACTGTCTTGGTTGACATTAATTTATGATTTTTGCCAGTGCAAGCTACAGGACTGTCAGCTCACACACTGACTGCGAGACTTAGGCAACTGGAACAAGCTCACGTCCACACGTCCATTTTCTCAAGTAGTCAGAAAAATATTTATAACTGATAACAGCACGAAAAAAAAGGACACTGGGAGTGCAAGGACAGACAAGCGGTTGATACTGATCACAGTTCACAAAAGCTTTTACAGTATTTACTGTTCTCTACGCCCACCGCTCTTTTTTCTATGTTGTGCCAAAAAACTCTTTCCCCTAAAGGGCTTCTGCTGCTGTGTCTTCACTTTGATCTCCCATCAGAAAATAGCATTTTATTTTAGTTTCTTAACACTGTTTTATTGCTGGTCTTGCAAACATTCAAACAAGGCATGGGACTGTAACGAATGGAAGTCATTAATTTAAATGAATTCATAAAGAAATGAGGCATACAGTAATAACATCACACTTGTTATTTTATTTAACATCAAATGATTCTACAGAGGATATACTCTCTCTATTACTCTCTCACACTATTAGTTTCATCAGTGTGTGATACTGAATTCCTGGGATTTGTCTGAAACCACTTTGTCTGTCATTTCCCCGAATGACTTTAACCTATACCTTCTTTTTTTTCTTTTTTTTTTACAGTTTTAACTTCAGACTTATATAGACAGAGAGCACATTGATGACAGTAATATAACTGTGATAATAACAGCAATACAGAATGCCAGTTAAATAAGTGAGTGACACACCCTTTACTCGGCGAGCTGAAACCTGTCTCGCAGCTGTATCGCATTGTTGCAAAAATTGGTGTCTTTCTCTGCTACAAAGGATTTCTCCCTGTAAGATTGTCTGAACTTTGACTTCTTTCTTCATTCAGCATCTGAGAGACAGGAAAACCTGATGTCTGTCACTGTTAAATCAAAGGTTGAAACATTTTTTTGCTGTCGTGTTGATATTGTGTTATACCACCTCACATTTTAAGTCATATTGTTAGACCGGGTTGTCACTATAACGAAAACGCAGCAAACCAACCCTGTCTCTTAGAAATTACAATTATATACTACTTATTTATTTTCCCAATAACATTTTGTAGTGAAACTAAATTACTGCCTTTATTATGTCCTCTGGCAACATATTCTCCAGTGTAGGAAGTGCCACATTTATGTACTGTGCACAAGTCATAACAAGGTGGTTTGGGTGGATGGTGGGCGAACAAAGCGCAGGACTTTGATGGTTTCAATTAAATATTAATAAACTAAACATGTCCTGTCTCATGCATTAAAGCCTATTTTATATTTTTCCAATTTAACTAAGACCATGACCTTTGTGTAACCTTAACCAAGTGCCACTCTACACCCCAAGTCATATTTTATCATATTTCCCCCCACAATGTTGTCTTTAGTGGATGCAGGTTTGCTGGGGTTTTGGCACTACAGTGGGAGACATTGTCTAGCACACAGGACATTATGTGTCATATATGTTCAGATGGGTATACTGCAACGTTTTTTTGGTATAAATAGAAGAGGAGGTTGATTGTTAGTTCGAACTACAATAGCTGCCATGTGTGCTTACGCTTCAGCAGCTGGTTGTCTCCTAAGTGCTGAGCGGGGTATTCCTCTAAAGTGTTAAGGGAGGTTAATTATTATTAATTAACAGCCTGTTCACCAAAGGTCAGTGAACCTTTCCCCAACCTCTGGATGATCTCACGATATGTGTGGTTTGTTTACTTCCACCATTTTTTTCCTGTCTCTCTGGTTCCTCTTTCACTTCCTCCATCTCAGTCTGTTTCTGTCCATCCATTTCTCCATCTGCTGCCCTGTCTCCATCTGTGTCGCTTTGTCCTTTTCCCAGCATGCATTACAGTATGCATCACTCGTCTGTCAAGCCTTTACAGTCAATTATCTGCCTCTTCCAAAGAGCTAATCTTAATGTTTACCCTGGCATTGATTAGCCAATAGCAGACAGGTGGTCATTGATTAAAGCACCAACTGTATTGCTCCCTTGAGAAACGGGCTTGAGGACAGTTGCAAGTACACGTATACAGGAAGCGAGACAGACAGACAGACAGACAGACAGACAGGCTGGCAGCTGCGCACATAGATCACAATAAAAAAGGAAGGCACAGATAAAGCAAACAGAAATGTCCTGTAATATAATAATCATGATCACATTACGTCGTTTTATTATGATATTTTGTTACGGCCCTTATTACTATGCTGACAAAATCACATTTATGTGTCAGATCAAATACATTTAAACTTGTGTGCACCTGTGCTGAGCATGGTAAGTAGGCAAACACACACACACACACACACACACACACACACACACAGAAGGCAGCATGCTAAACAGCAAGCCTGTTTCATTAAATCAGATGAGAATGAGATGACATGTTATCTATTCAAACCACACTCTGTGGCTCTGAAATCTTTTATCAAGACAGCGTACCTAGCGCCCAGTACACTTCCGGTGTGTGTGTGTGTGCGTGCGTGTATGTGTGTGTGTGAGTGTGTGTGACAGTTATTAAATGGGCTTTGTCTTGTTCTGCTCCTGAGGAAATGAACCTGACATTACTCATCTATCAGGACTACTCTTCCTCCCTTCATCTCTCCCCTCTTCTTGTCTTTACCTCCTCTTACTCTTTCTTTCTGTCACTCCAGTTGCTGACCTTTTTCCTGTCAGCGATTCGCCTTCTTTCTTTCTTTCTTTTTAGCAAGAAGTCTTTTTTGTCTTCTCCCTTTTGTCTGTCTGATCTCAGTTCTTTGCCCGATAAGCCTCGTTGTCGCATTACCCTATTCATCTTCCTATTCCACCCAACTACATATGTTCCGTCCTTTTCTCATTTCCCCTCACTTTTTTGTATCTTCCCCTCCCTTCTGTTCATCTTCTAAATTACAACACTTTCTCCTTAGTGTTTCCATCTCTCCTCCTTCCATCTGTTTTATTTCCTATCTTCTTTCTGCATCTGTCTCTCTCCTCTTCTATCAATCTCTTAATCTGCTCCTCTCCATCATTCTCTCTGGCTCCATTCTTCTTCTCTAACTTATCTTTTAAACAACCCCGTTCTCCAGCACAGTCATTCATCCTGGGTGCATTCAAGTGCATTGAACCCTCTGAGAAAATGAATGCACTGTCAGTCTCTTAATCCCAGTTTTTCTCAGTGCCTGCTCATACCAGCTTGAATATGTTCAACATTGTTTGATTTTAGTTCGCCTGACAAGTTTTACAGTAACACTAAAGTCTGAAAGCTGCTTCACTGACTGTTTCAGCTTCAAATTCAGACCTAAATGATGTCATACACATTATTGCCTCCCACAACGACTATTGTATTCGGCTTCCTTCCACCTCCAGTTTCTGTTTTCAATGCGAAACAACATCAAGCTGCTAATGAAAAAAGCTTTAACAGCACGTAGGACAGGTGCAGAATGTTTTTACTGCCCCTGGAAATTCAGACAACTCAGGCTATTTTCACCTGTCAATGTCAATGGGAAACCCACCTGGAACCAGTACATGCAGCTTTGTTTGCTTCATGCAGTTTAATGGTCGATTTTAATCACAATGGCGCAACAGCTGTTTTATCAACTGTTGTCAGAGGTGGAAATGGGCTGGAACGCACTACAGCGCCATTGGGTAATGAGATGGAACAATGTTCCAGCTGAGATTTTGAATATCTAGGGAGTGGTTTTATTAGAGAAAACTGCCTGTGTCGATATTTGCACTGTTTTTTAAAGTTTGTGCATGATACAAAGTATAGTTTCATGTGATTTTTCCACAACAGACAATAGCACTCAGTATGCATGTGGACTGGAAGTTGTCAAAAAATTTAAAAAGAGATATTATAAGAGGAAGCTTGGAATCAGAATCAGACTTTATTTGTATTTGTACATGTGTACAGTTTGTTTTGGTGCAGGTGTCAGAACAGCAAAATGAAGAAATAAAATAGAAATATTATAGGAAAATACGATTAAATTGCTGGAGAAGTGAGATAAAAAGTATAGTAAAACAATTGTCAATGCTTGTAATATATGATCATATATAATTAAATATACACTATACATATACAGTACAGCTACATTTATAGGGGAAGTACATTTCTGCATGATGGCCTTGTGTGTCTAAAGATACTGGTAATGTTGCTAGATAGGGATCATCAGCCAGGTTAATATATGGGCAGATATTATCTTATTCCATATATATCGGTATCAGTGTATATGTCGGACGATAAGTAATAGAAAAGTTTGCAGTAAATAACTACCAAAGTAGGTTTTAGGTCATTTTGAAGCAGTGTCACCATTACTGTAGTTTTGACCTCCAGGAGTAGCTGAACAAGTGTGCTGATGTTGTTTACCAGATGGGTCAAGCGTTCATATGCAATATATTTTGTCTGCTTCATTTATATTCATGGGGTATAAAATAATAAAAAGAACAGAGACCATATGTGTAGAAATCACACCTGGTGTCTGTTTTAATCAGTCAGAAAACAGGATCAGTCAGGATGAAGGACACAGAGGAGAGGAGAATATGTTTTTGAGTCCGAATACACAATGTTGTTGAGCCTAATAAAAAGCAGCAGCTCTTGAAAGCTTTCATTTTTCTGAGTAGCTCTCGTGGTAAAAAGGTCTGAGACCCCTGATGTAAAGTAAACTCAAGTTTATAAGAAAAAAAAAGAATAACAACTTCCCATTACATCTGGTATAGTTTGGACTGAGCCTGCACTCGAAACATGCATTTGGAAGTGAGCGGCTTCTCAAAAAAATATTTCTCAAGGAGGTGAATTCCTCCAAAGTCCAAATATTCAGAGTGGGTAAAACAGACCTAATCAAATCAGTGATAGAAAAACTCAAGGTTCACTGAGTATGTCCCAGGGTTATGAATGAACCTCCACACTCATCAAATCAGTATCAGCATATTATTTTCTTCCCAGTTAAAAATTCATTACTATGCTCTTCTCATAGCAGCACAGTTGGAGGGCAAGTTAGTTTTCTGCTTCTTCTTTACCTCTACAGTCTAGTGTAAATATAAGTGATTGGTGATAAAATATTACATTGTGTTACATTATTACATTACTACTGTAGCTGAAAATACACACAAAATTTAACATATATAATGGTGACTGTTCTGGTGACTTCCATCTGTAGTCCTAAAGACACCAAAGAGCAGACAGACAGTTAGAGACTAGATGGTGAACATATGGAGAGTATTTAGAGCCAAATACTTCCCTCAAAAGTTGGTAGAGACCAAAATAAGAGCTAAAAGAGTAAATATTAGACTCTAAATGAACAATAATATTGCTCCATGACTGCTGGATGTGTAAATAAGCAACTTTCTGCTACCAAGGTCGACATAAACTGATGATATGTCAGTGTTGTGTTCACGACTTGTTTCCGCTGCCTCCAAGTGACCAAAGAAATCAGTTATAACTGGTTTAAGATTATGCGGCACTGTAGAGGAGAAAGTCTTGTGTAATTTCTTGCATCTCCTCTCATCATCTCTTCTTTTCTTCACATTTCTTAAGAAAACCATCATATTGTGTATTTCTTCTCATCCTTCCAGCAGTCTAATTCAGATTGAATTTTCCACTCCATCAATCTCACCACTGACAACTGATTTTTTTTCAATTTCTAATTGGTTCTTTTTTTATCCCTCTCCCCCTATTATTTTAAATTTGCTCACTGGGTTAGTTTGTGTGTATGTGTGAGTGTAGGGTGGTACATTTTCGTTAGTGTTATCATTGGACCCCTGTGGACCAGTACAATTTATAGGGTAGACACACAGAGGTGGTCCCCTTCTAACGACCCGAACCACCACGCAGTCTCTTCATTAGCCTTTAGACACTGTCAGCCATATCAAAGTAATCATTAAAATAGCTCTGCTGTTTAACAGACACACGCACATGGACAAAAACACACCACTATTAACATCCTGGACTTGAAGATACATCTGGGCAAGAAAGAGAGAAAGAGACGGATCAAGGCGAGAAATAGAAAGAGTGGGTGGGAAAGGCAGAGGGACCAAAATGAAAGAAACTGAAAAAATGTTAAGATTGCTGCTGAAGCAAAGACAAAATTATGTAGATAATGAGACCGATGGACACGTGGATGGAGAGACAGAGAGAGGAGAATAAATGAAGTGCATTGTGTCATTCTTATCCGTCTTTCCATCAGGTTGTTGTTTCTCCTGAATGCTGTTATCACCGTGGCAACTGTCACTTAGACGTGTCGATGTGGGGGCGATGGGAAGTGAAGATGTGTTATTCAAGACAGGAAGCAGAAATTGTAGGGCCGCCACCACCAAATTGCGACTAGAATAATGTAACGTCAGTAATTGTCCACAGTGGACTGAATGTTTTTGTTGCTCAGCCACCCGCTCATCAGCGTGTGTGGAGATTATTCAGAGCCACGGGGCTCTGATGAAGGCTGGAACTGTTGGGTGCCTTTCCACCCTAGAAATTATTTTTAAGTGAGATGGTTTTTTAAATGTTATGCTTTCTATTATCAAGGATGGAGACATAGAGAGGGAAAGGAATGTGTGTGTGTGTGTGAGAGTGTATGTTTTGGAGGTCGGTGCAACTCGTTGAATGTTTGTCAAGTTGAATGTATTATTCCGGCGCAACAGAAACAGTGACATATAATTTGGCCGGGATGAAAAATGTTGTTTAATAATTAAAGTGTACAGGAGCCTTTTAATGCACTGCTGTACATTATACAGCATCATACATAATATGAAGCATATTTGCTTGATCCTAAGCCAGAGGCAGTTTCTCTAAACATGCTTCTCTATCTCTCTTTCTCTTCCTGTCTATCCAGCTATCAGTGCTGCTTTTTGTGCTTATGCTTGTGTGTGTATTCTGTATGTGTGTGTGTGTGTGTTTAGGCGTGATGAGTGTGCTCTGTGTGGGTGTACATGTGGAGGTTTCTGCCATTCTCCTTTTTGCTCTTTATAGCGAGCACTTTTTCATTATGAGATTCTTTTCAGTGCCTCGTGTCAAAGATCATATACTTACCCACTCACTCACACACAGACACACACATGCAGTATATGCAGCCTCAGATACTGCTCATATATGCTGAGAGCAACGGTTGTGAGGAAAATGCACTGATTGAGTATTCTTGCGTGTAGGTGTGTGGGTCTATTTTCAGTATGAGTTCAGAAAGTTCCAACTTTTCTATAAGTTTCTTCATCCTCAGTAGGCCATCATTTCTTCATAGGGTTAGCGCTAGAGAAAGAGTAAGAGAGAGGGGATGGTGGTGCAAATGCTACTACAAGCAGCACTATGCACATGTTGGTATTTTCTCGACCTTCAAATGCACTTTTGCTTGTTTTTTTTTCTGATGTACAACAAGATGGGATGACCAGGCAGTTACCGCAGTGAAGAGTCTGGGTTAAAATAAGACATTTGACATTGAATAAACACCCGAGGCTCAAGTCTGCTTACAGCGCAGCACCAACTCATTCTCTAATTTGGTGATTTAACAAGCAAACCAAATGCTCACTGGCACAGATGAAATACGTGACAATAATGTGCAGCAATCACAAAAATCTAAATAATGTGAATACACTTGATTATACATGCTCTAACCAGCAGACATCTAAACATGTCTAGAGCAGATGGTTCTGCAGCCCTCATAAACTGGCAAAATAATGGAACTTCATTTGACCTTATTGAAGCAAATATGAACAAATAACAGGTTTGATTTGGATTCGCTGTTGTCCTTGCACACATGACCTTGTGATTTGCACTTGTGATTTGTAGCTGTGATTGGGCTGTGAAGAGGCCACATTGTTTGTATGAAAGAAAGCAAAAATACAGCAGGATGTAAGAAATAAATGTGTGAATAAATAAAAAGTGTGTTTCCACGGCTGTGTCTTTGTGCATAATATTGTCTGTGTGTATTTCAGCCGTGTCTAATACTGTGTT
>NW_023340257.1:11592022-11603884 GCF_004916995.1 Morone saxatilis | reverse complement strand
TTCCTCATCTTTTGTATGTACCTGCTGTGTGTGCACGTGTATGACACTCTTTTGAGCCTCACTGCTTGTCCAGTGGTAAAAGCTGCCCTCCCCTCTGGGAGGCAGCACAGGAGTAAAAGCCTTTTCCCTCGCTGACTCTGTCACCCTTTCCTTTCACCAGTAAATTCACATCAACATGAGTGAGATGAAGCAAGGAAGAAAGAAAGTGTCAAGAGTGAGGGTAAAAAGGAGTCAAGAGAGGACGTGAGTTATCATAGATATGAAAGACAGAAAGAGGAGATGGTCAGCTGTTATTGTTTGGAGTAGAGCAGAGGAAGGGGGGGAAAAGAGAAGACAGAAAAATTGCCTCAAAATATAGGTTTCATACAGCAGGAGCAACATACAATATAAACATTTTGCAGATTTGTGATTCAATAAAATCTAAGTATTTTCTTGTGCTTTTAGTCTGATTATAGCAGTTTGCTATTGGGGGATGATTTTTGAAATGGGCTGAATACACCCTCAATATCCGCCTCTTTGAAGCTTATTTTTAATTTAATTTTCTTATTTTATAGAACTGAGTGCAACATACTGAGCGTACAGATGCACAGCAGAGAAGTGAATTACATTTTTTAAAGCATTTTTGCCACCAAGAAATATTTTCACCATTGGAATCCATTACAACCAACTAGAATTCAAGCTGATCACAGCCGCAGCTCCTATTTGTACCAAATACTTGCAGCCACCAGACTCTCAAGTCTACAGGGAACTGTTTGTTCAGTTTGTTATATGGGTTGAAACACTGTGATTAGTGGATGACCTGGTCAGTAGACACTGGGGGAAGATAAAAAAAGGCAATCAAATGTCAAAACGGGTGGCAGTGTGGGCCACAGCAGTTAAATATAAATCAAGAAAGCAAGAGTTAGATGTCATATGTCTCAGATCAACCACTGCATGAAAATATTATATATTGCTATTAATATTTTTGCAAACTTGCACCAATATCTCAAGGTGTCTCTAAGTGTCTTTAACCTTCATCCTGACTTTGTCTACACTGAAAAGGCAAACGTGAGTAAGCACAAGTTTATTTGTTATAGTAAATCTGTTTGTGCTTTGTGTCTGAGCTCCAGTTGCTGCAGAACTATCAAGGGACTCTTCCTTAAAATAGGATTCAGACAATTTCCTCAAGCTGTCACCACAGCAGCTCTACTATCATATTGGTGGAAGGGAAGAGCCGTGTGATGGTTCTGGGCATAATGTGTGCTCTCCTCTATAAAACTTTGACCCTCTGAGAAATAGCTTCATTTCATTTCATTTCCAAAAGAGGCCTCTGTTTTGTGACATGAATTTATAGATTACTTCTTACTCATGCAATTTTATTTTGCCGGTGTGCATGTCTGTCAGCAGACATGTTGAATGAAAGCAGCTGGCAGCTAAGTTAAGTGAAAGCAAAGCAGCTATATATATATTCAAAAGGGCAGTCCAATAAACAAAAAGTAAGAAAGGATGAACAGTTTGAACAATAAGTAAGTTATAGTTATGTTTAGAAGCATTAATTTAACTAGAGGCAGACACNNNNAAACATGTTTATTTCTGCTGTAGAGTTGGCCATTTTAATATGGGGCTTATGGAGATTGACTCAGTTCTGTAGCCAGCCTCAAGTGGCCATTCAAGGAAATGGGTTTTGACCTGCAGTGGGTTTCAGACTGTGCCATCATAAATCTTCTAGGACCTCTGACAAAACAAACTTTGCATCTATTCGCAGCACACTGCAGACATTTCACTGACTGTGTATGAAATCTGAAATTAACTTTCCGTCTGAACCCACTTTAAATCCAGTGACTGGTGTCCAGATCTTTGCAGAAAGACAGCAGCCACATTAACAAATGTCAATTACATTTTTATCAGATTTTATAGATTAGCGTGCAACTGGATAAAATTAAAATGTCCTCGTTCAGAAGAAGAATTACGTATCCCTGTGTGTACTGAACAGGCAATCAGTTTTGCATAAAGTGTCATGGAGAAGTTTTAAACTCTTTCTTTGGACTGAGTAGAGTTGAATTAAGGTGAGAGAGATGTCTATTTGCTGCTTTGTCACTCTGGTCCTGGTCTGCTTTGTGCGTCATTCACTCCTCAGGAGACCACCTTCTCTCTTTTGTCTCTTACTCTCTCACTTCGCACCTTCAAGTCAAATCAATCTAAAGGCACTCTGTTTGTTGATGATGGCATTTATCCACGGCATCAAAGCACAATAAAAAACTCTCGGCCTCTCACCTAATACATTTCCTCTGCTTTTATCAATTCCTGTCTTTCCCTTGGAGCCATAATTTTTCTTCCCTCTGTCCTTCTGTCTGTCCCACTGCACCATACCTCTCTCGTTTTCTCTTTTAACCACTCTCGCCTCTCCAGTGTCTGTTGATCTCTCAAAGATGCTCAACAGAGAAAACCACTCTTGGAATACATTATTTTCAACCAATTGCTGCAAAAGAGAGTATACACTGGAAAGGGAAAGAGACTTGACAACATGCAAAAAAAAACTCTGAAGCTGAATGACACAAATACCGAAATCTCCATCTAGCCCCATTTGCTCAGGATTATTTCTCTGGGGAAGTTTCGGTGATTTTAATATTGCAAATCACTAGTATTCTGTCCAAATAGTGAACTGTATGTGTGTGATTTTCTCCCCGCACTACAAAAGCGTATCTCTGACTCCTATGTGTACAAACAGCTGCATTTTCTCTGTTTGAGTTTCATCACACCAGTTACCTATGATTGTGGATTTAGCTATAAAATTAAAATATCGTTGTGTATTTTAAACCACCTCTTGTAATTTGTCAAAAATGCTAAAATGCAGTTGAATTACTTCTGACACTAATACTAGTTGCACAGCTGCTATCCATGTCATTTGACCTCCCCATGGAAGGTATGCATAAACACAGAATTATTGCAAAGGGTATTTAAAAAATAAAACATTAGATGACTCAAAATATCTTGGTCAAGATTCTTGGCGTTTTCTCAGAGTACAGAGTGAACCTGCAGTGTTTTCTGACTGTCTCTGCTCTGACAGAACAGAAGAGTGGGTTCAGACTCTGGGGTATTTACTCTCAACTCTGACACACTGGCCTCACCTTTTGTCCATTTTTTTTTTATTTAACCAAGAAATCCCTTCAGATTAAATTTCAAGTACCAGTAAAAAATAAAATAAAAAAGACAGTATGATCAACAGGTGCTTGGAGACGACACTGAGCTTCCTCAGTGTGACTTTATAAACAAAAATAACTCATTGACGCTGTCTTTGCAGGCTTACTGATGACCATGACACCAGGGCTTGTATTTATCAAGCATCCTGGAGTAGGAAATTGTTCTATCTTCACTAATTTTGTTTGGACTGGCATTGAACTTAATCCAACTTTAACTTGCCAAGATGCATTCCTGTCTCTTCCAGGATTTAGAGGATCGGAAGTCTGTGCTTAACTGTCAAATGTGTGGAAATGATCTGACTACATGCAGACTTCTTGTAGCTACAAAACTGTGCCAATTCAACAGATACATACTATATATACTAATACTGTATAGGTGAACAGTCATATACCAACATAAATAACCTGGTTATAAAACAAAGAAAACAGCAAATTGTTGGGTATTAGCAGTATACATATGACCTTCAGTTTCTTTATCAGATGTTCCGTGTACACTCATCATCCAATATATGGTGTATGGTATGGTTTACGGTTTAAGAGTCCCTTTCATAAATGTGGTAAAGGTGTAAAGGTGTAACAGTATTACAGTATGTAATAGTAGTAAGTATTATATTGTATATTTAGGTCTGTAGCTGTTGAAAGACAGTTTGGAGGACACTTACTAGCCTGACTCAGAGAAAGGACAACTGAGTAGAATACTGCATTGTCTGCATAAAGTTACATGTCCTTCCTGATGTTGTTCCTAAAAACTAAAAGTATAACACAGGCTGAAATTCCTCCTTGTAGAATCACACTGGTGTTGTCCATGAAGCTCCATTCATAGCTTCGTGCCAACAAACTCGGTTTTATGTGCAACAAAGCTCCTAAAGCACTGATTTGCATGTATACAAATGCAAAGACAACACACAAATCAATTGATACTTTCTGCACAAAGCATTGATAGCATACTATGAGTGGTTACTTATATAGCTGCATTCGAGTTACTAGACCTGACTTTCATGCTAAATTAGGAATTAATTTTCAATCAGCTTCAATTAGGAGTTAATTTTGTATCTGAGAATCCTGTCGAGGAGTGGAAGTGTGGAAATAAGGTGGTATGCAGTAGATGTGTAGGTCCACTCTTTAATAATAATAGGACCACATAGGCAGCATTCCTCTGTTTGGAAAAGAAATTGGTCTGAAGACGTTGGTTAAAAATATGATCAATGGGCTTAGCAATATAATCAGCTGCAACCTTTAAAAGATTGGGTTCCAAGCTGTCGGGCCTAGGTGACTTTTTTCGATCAATAGCTTTTAAAGCCTTACAGATCTCCACACCAGAAATAGCGCTGAAAAGAAACGGGTCCTGAGGTTAGCCGGTACTGAATAGAGATATCACAAAAGTGGGATTTTACAAATGAGACCCTGAAGCAGATGTGATAAAACATATATACTTGATAATAAACTCTCATTAACATGTCTAACAATATCTGGGTTGTTCTTAATATCAATTGAATTGGCTAAAGGAAAAGCTCAAGGAGCATTACAGAAATTTTAGATGCCTCTGAAATTTAGCAGGATTGGTCACATTTTTAGTCTCTTGACAGTGGTGTGTTTAATGCCATTGGCTCTTTTTGTACAAATTTAGTTTGCAGCTGTTCAGCTGATGCAGCATATTGATTTAGCATCGGAGGCGGAGCAGACCGGTTTGGCCCAGTGGATTAGGGATTTCAACCAGTTACTGTTTCTGGTTATTTTGCACCGCTTCGTTTTGTTTTTATCTTCTAGAAGCAAAAGACCACAAGCTGAAAGCACCAGAGCAAAGCAAAGTAAACATTTACCGTACCAGACATCAGACATGTTCTCAGTTTGTACTCGGGGCATGGCGAGACTGCTTAATGAGATTCACTATAGCATAAAAATGGTTAGCTAGTTTGCTTTGTTCATCCGCCTTCAATGTCCTTTGGAGAACAAATATTGACCAGTTAATTTCTTTTCACCCAGGCGCAGAATGTTTAAGCATGCTGGTAACCAGCCAGCCATCAGCTGAGCCTTTACTGTGTGTACAAGTACAACTTTTAACAGCATATGTGATGTTATGTGATCATTTGGTCTGTTTGTCAGCAGTAGATCTTTGAATTTGGCCTTAAAAACAGGCCAAACAGCGCCGGAGTTAATGGATCAAGCTTTGGTTCAAGAGGTGTTCTTTTACTGAATCAAATAAGATATATTATATATGTGTGTGTGTGTGTATGTATATATATATATATATATATATATATATAATATTCTTTGAACAGATGATCAGCCCTCGTATAAATATGTCTGAATGAGTAGTAGTAGCAGCAAATAAATCAATATGCTCAAATCAAGTCAAGTCAGCATCAGAGATCAAACTGACTATCAGTGTCACTGAAGTACATGTTATACTACACACTGACTGTACACTGCTCCCCATATGCCTGCCTTCAATCCCTCAGCTCCCAGTAACAACTGAGAACGTATAAATATATATATTTATTACCATTTTGTTTAACCATGCAGGCCTTGATAGATACACAGATATATACATACTGTACGCACATTAAGTTGGTGAAGGCTTGTCTTTGTTCATTGTTATCCACTGTATGTTCCTCTTCATGCACTGTGTTTGTGATATGTGTGTGTGTGCATGCATACTTGTGTCTTTGTGTGTGTGCGCGTGTTCTTCACCAGCCCTTGCTGTGGGGGTGTCTGTTATTATTAGCACCTCTGTCGCCATGGAAACTATTTCAGTTACACTAATTGGCTTCATAACAAGAAGAGTGGGTACGTGTTGAACTGGCAGAGAGACGGAGAAAAATCGAGGGAGAAACGAGAAAAAAAGAGTGAAAAGGACAAAGTAAAAGTTAGAGGGCATGAGAAGAGTTTTTCCAGGGTGAAAAGTGGAAATGCAGAGATATGTAGACGGGATGGAAGAGACAGTTGGAGAACAAGGATGGAGGCAGAACAGAAATGCTCTTTTTCTTCCCAGAATTTCTTCCCAGATTTTTAGAAAATAGCACACGTATTCCCATGAGGTCCTGCACTCAGGCATCTGTTCCACAACTGTTTTGTTGGATGTGTGTGTGTGTGTGTGTGTGTGTGTGTGTGTGCGTGCGTGCGTGCGTCTTTGTTGTCTAATGCCATGGAAGAGAGTGAAGACAGGCTATTGTAGTGGTTCACTACCATGAGTGATTTAACTCAGGGTCGTCAGATGCACACAATCAGGATCACTGGTGGTATCGGGGCTTGTTTTCCTTCATTTGCCTCTATTACTTCTTGTACAGTATCAGAAACAGCTTCAACAGGCTTCATAATTGCCCAAGCTGAATCATCCATGTTAACTATATTGTTATTTTATTGTGTCGCCATTGTTTTCTGATTAGTGCATTTCGAGACAACCTCTCGCTGGATCAAAGAATATTTGTTTGACTGAAAGAAAGACGCTGCAGGGTGATGTCAGTAAATATAGGATGTTGACAAAACTTTACACCAATCACCTCAGTCCTCTGTGACACAACACAACCACCTGACACAAGTGCCCGCTAAGAAATCACACGTCACTTTGTAGATTTTGTCACATCTTGTTACAGGGCGTCTCCGTCAGCCGGCGGGGGCAGCTACAGTCATTTCAAGCTGGGTTTGACAAAAGCAACAAAATACGAGTAATTAAGTTTGACATGCGTTGCAAAATGCATAGACAGAAGTAAATGGGCTGTGCTTTAACTCAAAATGACACTAGCATTCTCTTCTAACACTGGCTGGCTGTGAGGTTGGCAGTGAGACTCCCGCAGGCTGGTCCATGCATATTGGAAGCACACAGATGGCCTCAGCACTGAATATGGATGAGGGATCTGACACCACAACTCAGACAGACACCGTGGAACAGAGAGAGAGAGAAAGAGGAGAGGAGGGGGAGAAGGAAGGAGAAAGGCAGGAGGGCAGATCAATAAAGTGGAACCTCAGGTGGCAATTATATATCAGTAAATACATCTGTTTTGAATAAGCTCACTCCATTTTCTCTTTCCCCTTATCCCTTTCTCTCCCTCCTCAATCCCCAGTCTATCCCTCTGGCTATGGCTGTATGAATTATGAGGCACAAATTAGGTGTGTGCACTTGTGTGTGAGTGTGATTGCGCAGTATATTGTGGTGTGTCTGTTTGTCTATGAGTGGGCTGAAGGCCAAGAGCGAGAGCGCGAGAGGCGCAGCGCAACAGTAGCTGCCACAGCATCTGTCGGGCTGAGGGTGTGAAGGTATTCCCTAGCGATACACAGAGGTTATAAAAAGGCACACACTAACACATTTTTTATACAAATGCACAAAGAAAAACAGGCGCACACAACATGCAAAACCTCACATATGAGGTTTTACTTGGGTGAAAGATAAATAAAACATCAGCAATCCTGCCTGGAGCACTGCATAGCGTATTCATGTGTGTTTGTACATTTTGTGATGGTGTATCTACCTCTGTATTTGTGTGTGTGTGTGTGTGTGTGTGTGTGTGTATGAGTGTATATTTGTGTTGCCAGAGCTAACAAGGTCTTTAGTAGAGGTGGTCTTTGCCAGTCTGGCGAGGGAGGTCCAGCGATCCTATCATGTCGCCACATTAAATCAGTCTCTCTCTCAGTGGGAGAAGGAGAGCGAGGAAGAGGAGATGGAAGAACAGGTGGCAAGTGTGAGGAAAGAGGGATGAAGTAAAGAGGTGAAGACGCAAGGACAGGAGTGGATAGAGGATGTGAGGAGAGAAGAAAGGGCCGCATAGTGAAAGGGATGGATACTGAACAGAGGTTTGACTATATCATTTGGGAACTGTTGTTATGCTTCTTGAAAACTCAAGGTACTTTTTTAAAACTGCAAAAAGTAACTTGGATTCTGGCAAAGTGAAAAGAGAAGAAGAGGATCTTTCATATTACAGAGATACTGACATTAAGGTAATGAGCTGTAGCCAAATGGATGTACTTTATTGAGATGTATAACAGAGACACTGCCTCTTAATGATCAAACAAATGAGTTGAATCCAGGTAAAACCCATTATCCTTTACCGATTCTTTTTATAAATGTAGACCTGTCATTAATACAAATATGCAGATGAAGTGAAACAGGTGATGATTTCATGCTTTAAGAATATTGTATGTATGAGTAATATTCTAAATTCATTGTTTAGAAATATCATTAGGATCATCAGGTGGTTTTGCACATGTTGTTCCCTTAAGTGCAGAGATGACATATACTTCTTATTTTCCAAAGCACACAAGATTTATATAGTACCTTCCAGGCAGCTGCTGGTTTCAGTTCATGCTGCCACAGTCAAGTACAATCAACTTGCAGAGAAACTTGCCTCAGATAGCTAATCCATCACAGTGAACAATTTAATCAGCTTTATTTTTTTGTCAGTCACTTTAGGCTCATTGTGAGCATGCAGTCATGGAAAGGAGTGTTTTTAAAACCCTTTCTCTCGGTTGTTCACTGACACTTTGACATTCAATACGAAAGATTAGTGTTTCAACGCAATAAATGACCCAATTTTACTGTTTTTGTCTGTGTTCGTTAAGTGTTTCTCTTTCTGATTCGATTCACCAACAATATTTCTGTATACTGCACAGATACAGCAGCCAATAGTATCCGTGTAAAAGGAGTCCATTAAAGACTTGAATGGGTTTTCACCATATACTGGATCTCTTGATCGCACTGTAAAAATAAAACAGTGTAAATACAAACAAATATTCATTCATACACACAGTTTTCTGTCAATTTGCATATAATGGGGCCATCTTTTCCTTCAAGTATACACAATGTGCTCAGTAGCTACAAAAATGCATTTCAGTTAATGCATACATTTCTCTCAAGTAAGCCAATAAATACCATTGGCGGTAACTTCTGAGGCCAGACAAACAATCTGTAATACTGACGCATTCATCCATCGTCCATAAAGTACAAAACCGTGCAAATTCCTGACATTTATTTTGTAAATGTTACCAACCATATATCAAACAGAATTTAAAGGTGTATGTAACCCACATTTCAGGGGAAAGTAGTGGTAGATACTCACCCTGCAACTTAAATGAAGCATTATATACTAAATGGCTAATGACACTATTGTGAAACACCGTACGTTTGAACATCCTTACAGCTCCTACAACTGCAAACTACTGACTACAATCTTTTACATCATCTTTTAAGCTCACAGGGGGGTTGCGTGTTTTATACTCATAAAAATATATTGTCAATTCAAATTATATTTTGCCCCAAATGTTGCAGTCTCAATATTTCCTGTGATAGCAAGTTTAACAGTGAAAGGTGCTAAAATAAAAGTAAACCAACTGCTGCCTGGAAGGTAGGAAATCCATCAAAAATGTCATGGTATGCTTGACAGTAATGTAAAGTATTGGTGATTTGTAGTTAATGGACTAAAGCATGCAAAACTTCATCAATATGATTCTTTAAAGTTCTGGTTTTCTCCAGAACTTAAATACCAGCTTTGAACTCCTCTTATTTTTCCTTTTTTCTCTCTCACATTTTCCCTGTTTCTTACAAACCAAGGGAACCATAAAATGCCCCTCCTCGGGGAGCAGCTTCTAATGTCTGTCTGGAAGATTGAAACAGGCAAAGTTTCACCTCCGGCTCGGCTCCCCAGTGACTGTTCCTATCAGAGCTACTGGGCCTCGATTACTTTTTCCTGTATCTCCCGTCTTCATCACCAGCAGGGAGATGAAGCAGTTGGTGATATATTTCTCTGTCTGGGTTTGGGGATGATAGCTTGAGTCCCTTTTGGGTCCATTCAGTCCCATCCTGTCAGATAAGACATGTTGCTTTTGTGTTTGTGTGTGTGTGTGTGTGTTGGTGCGTGGACGAGCTGGGAGCCCTCCGCAACACAACTGGTGGCTCAGTAAACTCATTTGATGATCTAAGTATCAGTGTCTTTCTGTTTGTGCACTCTTTGTTCAGCGCTCGCAAAGACAATCTCAAGTCTTTTGTTCCATCCGTCACCACTGTCTCTAAAACGATTTTTGCCTCCTTTACTGTGCCAGTTTGTTTTGTTTGCTCTTTCTGTTAGAGATTTTCTTTTGCTTGCTTGTTTTTTTTCTTTCTGAAGATTATTTTGTTTTTGAATCACATTGTGATTCATCAACATTTTCTTTCTCAGTTCTGAGATGGTTTTCTTTTGACACTTGAATGAGCCATTACATCAGGAAGATCAGTTATTTAAATCCTAACAAAATCCCATTCATATTTTTAAGCATTTCTGAAAAAATACAAAATACAACTTCTTAGTTTTGCTTGTCCAATTTTTGCAGCCCAGTATCCTTCAGAAATAAGTTCATATTGGACAAATCTGCACCTCTAACCATAACCACCGTCTTTGCCTAACCTTAACCAAGCATTTTAACCCTACCCTTACTATTACTACTGTTTATTGGCCATAACCACAATCTTTACCTAACATTAAACTTACCATAGTTTCCATGCACAAAAAACGATGTCCAAGGTAATGAAATTGAAACACCAGCATTGGACTTAATAATAATGAACATGTTTTGTAGAATCTTCTGAGATTGAAATTCTGGTCTGACTTTACGGATGGATTTTTGCTGATTAAGGTTCATGTGTGCAACTTGTGAATTAAAGCAGGGATATATAGCACCATATTTTGAATTAGTAATAAGATTATATACACACTGTATATTGACACACCCACACACACATTCAAGTACCTGCAGGAATAGATGTACACCTCAAAGGTAATGGTAGTAATTACAGTGAATGAATCAAAGCACTGACAGAGACTAGAGGAGCAATGAAGAGACAGGAAAGGACAGAACAAGGAGATGATGAGGGGAGACAAGTGAAAGAGAGTAAATGGAAAGCATCACTCTCAACAAAGAGCAGAAGAATAAGGAGTCGGGGGCGGGTGCAAAGTGAAGGTGTAGGGGAATAAGTGGAAAAACGAAAAGAAAAGGCAGTGATGTAAACTGACACACACCTTGCCTTTCTGCACAGTCAGCAGAGCAATAAAGATGAGATAAAGGTGCAAAAAAAGGGGGGCTTGTATACGCGATGCCACAATAAATACAGAGAGGGGACGTGAATGTAGGAAGGAGAAGTGTCACATCATGAAACTTCATAGAAAGAAGACAAGGACAAGAAACCCTGCTGACGCTTCAGCATTTGTATACTGGATAAAATAATGAACATTAGACAGCTACATTTAAAGCCGTGACGCATGTTACTCTGAGCGGTGTTGTGGGAGGAGAGGGGAAGGAGAGACTTGAAGGGGTTTGCTGTTACACAACTGTGTGTATGCCTAGTTTTGTACTTTTACTGCGGTTTGACTGGCACAAACTCTACGAGAGCACAGACGGGCCATCGATCCACCTACCAAAGCATTAATGTTTCTCTGCTTTCATGATGACTGCATACCTGCAAACTGGAAGGCGCCGCAGAAGCAAAAACAGCTATTAGAGTTACTCAATGAGAAAAACAAAACCAAACAAAAACATTGGTTTGGCAAGTTCATTCCACTGTGTTTGTTGTGTGATTTCAGTCACACACAGCCAATCACTTTTGTCTCTGCCTGAAGCATAAGACAGGCTTTGATTTGCTTTAGAAAGAAAGAAAGAAAGAAAGAAAGAAAGAAAGAAAGAAAGAAAGAAAGAAAGGAAAGAAAGAAAGAAATTATGACAG
>NW_023340257.1:11584729-11591922 GCF_004916995.1 Morone saxatilis | reverse complement strand
GCTTTAATTTATTATGTTCTCCCTGCAAGTAAATTAAATCTCATTTAGAAGATTGCGTGCACAAGTTTTTCTTCCTGTGGGAACAGCAAAGACTTCATCATGTTCAATGTCTTTGTGTGTGTGTGTGTGTGTGTGTGTGGGTGTGTGAGGGTGCAGTGTGTATTAACTTCATTTGTACTTTTGGGTGTGTGCAGTAGCTCAGAGGCTCTGGGGGGATGATGTGTGTTTGTTTTGGTTATTGAGGCTGATGAAACAATATTAGTGGCATCGTGCCCTCAGCCTCTAAATGTCTCCATGCGTGTTTGACCAGGAAATTAAATCTTTCATGCTTTTCAGACGACACTGAGCCGTTTGATCTCCCCCATTGTGTCTGCCAACGTTATTGACCCTTTTTTTGTCTCCCCCTTTCTGGCTTCCTTGACATCTGTTCTTGTTTTTAACTTATCTGTTCTCTGTTATGTCTCTGCGTCTCACTCTGCCATTTAGTGCATCTGTCCACCCCTCACTGGGCGATCGTGGTGAGATGCAGCTGTTTTGGGAGGAAGCAAAAAAACAGATGATGAGATTTTCGCCGAGGTTCATTTAACTGCTTTTGGGGGGCCATGTGCTCCCCAAAAGCAGTTAAATGAACCTGAAATGTTGAAGATGGAAAGTTAAATCCCTAAACTTCTTAAGGCAACTGTGCAGCTGTCAATTTGAAAAGCTTGCTTTAAAAGGGGGGTCGATATAGCTGGAACATATTTCAATATTCATACATATTCACTATATCTCATCTGAACGTGACTGTTTTGGAAATTTTTTAAATAAATTAAAATAGATACCGTATGTTCCAATTACTGCGATGATACATTTATAATAAATACATTTTCGGATTAAATCTGGTTTGTCATTAGCCATGCTAGCGGGGTTGCTCATGTCGGTCCACCACCAATTGGAAGGATTGACACTGAATTTGATATGCATGGTGATCAGATAATATATCCTCATGACTTTGGTAATTCCTTTACTTTTTCTGTTGAATGGTGTGCCATGAAATTTGGTGCCCACATTCATGTCCCCCTGAGGAATAACTAATATGATGAACATTATAAAACTTTTATCTCTAAACACCACTGAAAGCATCACAGAGCTGATTACATGGCTGTAGATTTTGTAATCTTGTTGCGATCTAAAAACTATATAATAAATCAGTCTGTAAAAGTAAAATCAAGATTGTAATGGCAAACAAAGAGAGGCTCCATGAACAATTTTAAATCACAATTAATAATTTTACCAACCGTTGATATGTATGACTTGTGCGTACATAACTTCTCCTGTTGTGTTTTTCCATCACAGATTTGACTCCAGCCTCACTCCAACCTCTCAGACGCAAACAATATTAGAATGAAGTTAGTGGATTAAGTTAGCAGCATAACTGTAGGCAAGGTAAACCTCTGTGTGACTAGGAAATTGCTCGAAAAAATGCGGGCATCAGTTTTGGGGGAAATTACAATGTAATTATTTTGTCAGATTCTTAATAGTCTCCTAACCTCGGGGTACATTGTTCACTGTTCCGTAATGATACATGCTGACACGGATCAAAGTGAAAGTAAAACTGCAGCCCACAGTAAATTGTGGGGACAAGATCAGCACAATCCTCTTCAAACAAAGGGCATGTAGGCGTGAAAATACGCCAGCAGTAGACACAAACTCCGCCCCACAACGACGAGTGAACTGGGCAAAGTAAATCTGCTAGAACAAGGAGAAAAACTCTACATCCCTGTTCTATCCTCTCCTCTTCTCTCTCCTCTCCTCTCCTCTCCTCTCCTCCTCTCTCTGTCTGTTTGCATTGTCAGTCTTTCTATTGCTCTCTGTGTATGCTAGCAGTGCCAAAGGTTGGTCTTAACTACACGCTTTTAGCTGCAGACACTGAACAGAGATACTGAAAAAGATATTGTAAAAGCGAAGGGAGAGGTCAGGGAGATCCAATAATGAACTGTGTACTTTGCTTGAGGGTGGCCTTAGGGGGTGTGGAAATGTTCTGTCTTTTTTGTATATATATGAGTGTAAGAGTTTTTGGAGGAAAGTTAAATAGAAGAACAAGTTGCTTGTTCTCAGGTTGGATACAGCGAGATCATTTGAATGATGCTAGTACGCTGCTATTTTTCTACAGACAAATAACGTGTGTGCAAACTGAGACAACCGCTATTACTCTCCTCATCTCATCCCCTCATAATTTTTCATTTCATTTCACTTCATCTCTGTGTTTTTCTGTGTCTATCAGTGTGAGTGGCAGTGAGTGGGCGCATGAGAGCGCGAGAGAGGGATAAAAGAGGGGAGGAGCACGGAGAGAAGCGACAGCGTCAGGGCTGTTTGTGGTAGCTGAGAGATATTCATGGACAATACACAAGATTCGCTGTAAAAAAAAAATATGCACAAAGTTTGAATAGAGTACCTCTACACACAAACACACACACATTAGATTTATTTGATTAACAGACAAGGAGATGAGAGAGGAACATCCAAAACCGGCACAGTACGGTAGGAAATAGAGTCTGTTCTGCTTCTGCGTAATCCAATAATAACAGACAACCAATTCTCACATTTTGATGAATAACACTTCACTTTTAATGCATAAAGCAGAGAAAACCTGTTGAAAGGACACACTCTGCTCATCCACTTTTACTTAGAAATGGAGCTGCTGTCTCTGGAAATATGGTGAAAATGTACTCTTGCATAATAACTCTTGTAAGGCAAAACAAGCTTTTATAACTTCAGGTATAATTTGGTCAGATTGGCATTAAAACCTGATGCAAGAGTAAAAGTTAAAGCTCCTGAAAACTTTCAAAATCTGTCTTTATAACATTGAATATTCACGACTAAATAAGCAACTAGTGAAAGTCAGAAAAAGCATGTTTAGGTGTTATTTACTAAGAGTTTAACTGTCAAAAACCCATTTAATTTGCCAGATCAGAACTGTGGGTGTGATTTGATCAGATTTGATTGTCAATACAAACCCACAAATACAGAAATCTCTCATGTAAAATAACAAAACAATTGTTTGTGGTTCATAGTAAGAAGCTGATGCAGAAAATAGTTTTTCAGGACCTTTTCGAGTCTGTGGCCCAATCAGAGGGTCACACTTAGCTACATTTGAACTGAACTTTAAAAAAGAATCCATTAGGGTTTTATGATATCGAGGGTGTGCGATGATATATACAGTGAGACAATATAAAT
Organism: Morone saxatilis; assembly: GCF_004916995.1. NCBI lineage: Eukaryota > Metazoa > Chordata > Actinopteri > Moronidae > Morone > Morone saxatilis. The sequence goes on along the minus strand of NW_023340257.1, from coordinate 11,588,706 downwards.
GTGCATGCCTATTGCCTACCATCAGAGTTTTGATGTTTGTATCTAACCTTTTAACACCTATGGGTGGATTAGACTGGTGTGGGCAGTGCAAATCAATGAGCAAGACTGATTTATGGAAGTATTGGATTTCTGTATGATTTTTACATCAGTACCTCGAATTTAAAAGATTAAAGAAAAACAAAACATGTTCTATAATATCTAAAATTGAATATTAATAAAAATTAAAATGTATTATATGCCATTATGATAAGTAGTAGATAGATAGATAGAGATAGATAGATAGATAGATAGATAGATAGATAGATAGATAGATAGATTAGATAGATAGATAGATAGATAGATAGAGGTTTATTTATCCCGAGGGAAATTCAAGAAATATAATATATATATATAATCATATCATAACAGTCTCCGTAACATAGTTCGTTTTTCAACTTTAAAATATCCTGCTCAATACATAATAATTTTTCAAAATCTCAAATGTGTCAGCCTCAAAGATGACATGTACTGTGGCTTAATATTTAATCACCTACTCCTAACAAAGACTAAAATCTGTACCAAAATCCCAGTAATGACTGTTTCAGCCATATAGCTTTTAGCTGAGATGTATTTACTTGTATCAGCATCTTTCTGTTACCATCTGAGAGTCCTACAACCTTCTGTTTAGGGCTACTACGGTGATCTGCCTGATATTTTAACTGACTCCCATCTCCCCGTGTACTGCGTTGCTGTACCTTGGACTGGCCTATTTCAAGGCAGCTAAAACTGCTGTTATGCTGTTAGCACTTACTGGAAGAGTGTCAGCTAAACGGTGTGATAATACCGAGCCAAAATGTCTGTATAAAAAAAAATAATAATGATAGCAGTAGAGAGCGAGGAGAGAATTGGGCGGAGGGGTGGTTGTGATAGAAAAATGGCACTGGTTACAGTTTCATTTCTCAGTAACCGTAGAAACGGCCAATACGGATGTAAAATTGCCATCACCTTGGGAACAGAATGGAAAGTTCATAGTAAGATAGGAGAAATGCATGGAATGGGTTGTGGAATGATTGATGTCATTATGACAGGTTATACTTAGCATAATAAGGAGTAAGGTATATATGTGTGTGTGTGTGTGTGTGTGTACCCGTGTGTGTTTTAGCGAGCGTCAGTAAAACAAAGAGAAATCAAGGTGCAGGGAGGGAATTAATCAGCACTCTCTTTTCTTCCTTTCAGCGGAGCGTTCTGATGGATACAGTTATTATGTAAATGATTGTTCCTGCGTTAGCTCTGCAGATCCTAATTTTGCCTTCTGTGTCGCTGACTCCTGTGCGCAGATATCTAAAAGTGTGTGGGGGTTATGTGGGTGTAACAGATTAGTAGCAGCTCCTCTATGAGTGGAGTGAACTGCACTGACCTCTGAGTCACAGTAACCCCTCACATCAGAGCAGTGCGCGCTATACCGAGCTACTGCAGGTTTAAACCAGTTGTGGAGCTTTTCCATGCAAATTCTACCCGCTCTTTAGCATCTGGTTGAAACATTTTGATCCTGTCACTCCACTAATCCTTTTTAAAAGAAGAAATCCCTTCAATTCTGTCTTAAATTCACCCAAAATATCTTTGGAGTTTAGAGGAATGTCCCAAAACAGCCTGCAGAGCAGATTTAGGAAGACCTCCTCCTGATTCAGTACAAAAGACAGATTCATAATTCTGGAGCCCCTTGTCTCAAACTGAGTCTGACTCATCCCATCATACAGCTTTTCTACAGAAAAAGCAAAAGCACAACATCTTCAAACAACCGGTGAAAAATGGAAGCTTTATCTGCTTTTCTTCACAGCTCTAACAGAGCACTCACGGCAAAAACCCTGCTTCTAAAAGATGCATTGGTGCGGTCGTGTTGTTTCAGGTATTGCTGAGACACCCCACGAAGGCCAGTTTGAGTATTCATACGTTTGAGTGCTTATCAGATGTCAAAAAACTGCACAGCAGTTATAAAATATAGATTTTACCGTTCACAGGGACAATCATTTTATCTTTTGTTGTGATGATTGTGAGGTAAACAGTAGAATTTTGCTGATCAAGTTACAAGTAATCAACCAGGAAGGATGAAGATTTACCAAAGTGTCTTGCTGGATGACATTGAGTCGAGGCAAAAGTTGAGCCATTTTTACTATTTGTCTGGATAATCCTGCAATTTATTTGTTGGAGAAAAGCTGGGGTGCAGAGAGCTCATTAAAATGGACGAGGGGGCTGAACACGGCTGAACAAACAGTAAACTATGAAAACAGCAAAGTAGGCACAGCTGAGCAAGATAGACATGTTTATTTAGGTAGGTAAGAACTAGGAAGAAGTGATCCTTTATTAACATATATTTTATTATTTGTTATATATTTATCCTCTAAATCTCTTACTGCGTTTTATTGAATATCGAATTACCATAAATGCACATGAATCCCTTGAACATGCATCCCAAAGTTCACAGTAACACTGTACGTATGAAACTTTCTCTCTTTTCTACAAAGAAAGAGAGTGCTTGCTATTGCTTTTTAGATAGGAATAAAGCTTTCATGCACATCCTCCCACTTAAAGCTTTAACCTTAAACATAAAAGAAAAAAAACAATAATCTCAGATAGTTGCATACGGCCCTGCACTTACTCATTTAAAATTCTGAAGGGAAGAATTTCGATTTATTTCGCAGCGTGATAAGAGCCTTGAAAACAGCACATAGTTAACGTAAGTGGATGCAAGTTCACTGTGAAATATTTGACTGAAAGTCAGTTGTGAAACATTTAGAAAAAAGATTAGCAATAACGCTGCCCACGATTGTGTGCCGTAACCTTCTCAGTGCCTCACAGGTTAACAGAAACAGATGGAGAGAAAAGAGAATGATGCGCACAGACAAAAAACACAGTGAAAAATGTACAGATATTTCTGACACAGCAGAATTTATAGACAGTACAAGTACTTCTATGTGTATACGTGTGCATTTTTTTGTCTGTGAAGCGAATTAAAACACCTGTTTGAATATTTGCTTGTATTTTCTTTTTCCTTTTGGATTGAATGTCCTTGTATCGTTTTCACAAATGAGAACAGCAGACCTCATCTTTCATTCCTCTTTTCTGATCCCTCGATCTTCTCTTGCCTTTTCCTCCATCTCCCTCAGGTCAGGTCAGGTCAGGTTAAATTCCAAGTAAGCTCCAAAATAATCATCATAATTTATATGAGGGAGCTTAGAGTCACAACCTGACAGAAATTCTATCTCACAGTCTAAAATATTTTGTGCTCTGAAGATGGTTTATTTTATCTCGCATCGCTTTAATGTTTCGCTAAAATCTTTTTGAATATTGTCTGCAACTAGGTAAAGAAAAATACTCCCCTGTTTTTCCATGCATTCATTTAATTTTATTACTTATTTTTCAATCACTTCAGTGTGTACTTCCAACACAAACAGATATAAATTATAAGCTGTAATCTATGACAAAGTAATGCTCATTCGGTGTATTTAATCATTTTTTGTTTTGAGGGTTTGACGATTTTTTCCACCTGCATTATCTGCCGTACGTTACAGAGAAAAATAATCATAAAGCTCAGTAATAGCAGCCACACAAAGGTTGGAAATTAGTGAAATAAATGGTTGACTTGTGTGGCAAATGTCATTAGAATTAGGTTACACAATGCCGGAGAACGTAGCATAAATGTTAATTATGTATTTGACATTTCACTAATGTGAGGCAGAGGGAGGGGCAAGACAGCATCAAATGTGCTTAAACACATATTAGTGCTTGCAAAAAAACCACACTGACAAACGCACACAGATGAAACATCAAAGGATGCAGAGTGACTGGTAAGTGACAGCTTGATCAGAAAGTTTTATGTCTCTTCCTTTGACTGATCCGACAGGAAACAGAGTCACAGCCTCTGTATCCTGGCAACAGCCCTCTTTCTGTGGCACTGAGAGATGGACAGGATGCAAGGGTGTGTGCGTGTATGTGTGTGT
>NW_023340257.1:11584437-11584715 GCF_004916995.1 Morone saxatilis | reverse complement strand
GTGTGTGTGTGTGTGTGAATAATGGATTGTGAATGTACTTGTGTCTTCTGTCAGACCCAGCAGTCAGTCCATAACTTCATGCTGCGTGGCCAAACGTTCAAATTCACAGAACTTTATTTTCAATTGTCACAAAGTTTTGAACCAAATTTTGGGTAAAGTCTGTATCCAATAACATAATAGTCATCTAAAATATGTGTTTTTAATGCAATAGGCCCTTTTCCACAGAAGCTATTTTAACATGTAGGAAAAACACTAAAAATAAAATGAATGATGGCTGA
>NW_023340257.1:11582284-11584384 GCF_004916995.1 Morone saxatilis | reverse complement strand
GCTCTTGTGCATGTTGGCTCACTGTCGCTCTGTCTGAATCCAAATGTCCACCCTCTGGACTTGCAGACTAGGCCCTTGTGGACTTCAGGCATATGTACTGTGACATGTTCACCTTCATCATGTCAAGCTTGCAAGGCTACACAAGCCCGGCCTTGCTTTTATACTGTCACTCTTTCTTAGTAGAAGTAGTAATAGTGCTGTCTTTTTTCTACGGTGTTACATGTTGCTTCTACATGATGCAAGTGCTACGTCTCATCATACTTTTAAGTTTTATACACTTAGCCAATATGTTTTTCTTTTTTCTGCTAGCAAATAAAAACATGAGCCCTTTGCAAACTTGATGAATTGCAAATTTGAACTTTCCAGGAACGTGTCCGTTAGGTCAGCAAGTCTGCAAGCGCGACCAACACAGGACATTTAGATTCAGTCACTGTGGTGACTTACTGCGATACATGAAGAGTCATTGTAAAAGCTATGAGTACTAACCTGTACTTTTTCTACTATGACAAGTCAAAATGTCTCGTGTCAGAAAGGCCAATGTGCACCAATATAAAACATTGTGTGTGTTGGGTTTGAATATTTCACTCAGTTTAAACATCACATTTCATTGCAGTAACGTTGTCGTATGGTGTGGACATTTTTTTTAATTCAAATAAATTCCTGGGGGAAGTCAAGAGTTCAGCTTTAAATACATTAATCACAGGACTTTTAATTTCTTTGTGTCACATTTATCATGTTTTTAAGTAATTTCAGTCTTTCAACTCCAGTGAACTCATCACAACAAACAATTAAATGAAATTCATCCATTCAGGCCAGTTTGCAGCGTCAGCAGGTTGAAATCAAAGAGCTGCTGCTGTTGGCCAGAAAAGGATCCAGTATTGTGACTGCTCTGCTTGGTTTGATTCAGTCTTTAAATTTATTCAGTTTAACTGGTTCAAGTGAGTTTTCAACTAACCCACATTTACACGGAGAACATTATTCTGATCCTGAGCCAGACTACATTTGAAAACATGAAAATTGAATGACATGGAGTCTTTAAGGGTGTTATTATTACAAGGGGAAGTGACGATGTTGTGACAAACTGCATTATGGCAAGGGAAAGAAAAATCTGATTCCCATGGCTACATCCCGTGGATGTAAATATAATCCTGAAGCATCAGATCAGTATGGAGAGGAGACGCATGTTAATGCCAGGTGTAAAATGGTCCTTTGTATATTTGTTTGCGTAGGAACCTGTGAGCATATCTATCTACGTGTAAATGTGTTAGAATATATGTGAGGGAGAAAATCTGACTCTGGCTCCCCGTATGTGAGAGATGTCATCTTGTGTGGGTGTAACAAAGAGAGCATACCTCTGTGTGTGTGTGTGTGTGTGTGTGTGTGTGCGTCTGTGTGTTACGGTGAGAGTGAGAGCGAGAGTGAGAGTGAGTGTCTTAATCCTGCCCGTCAAAATGATTTTACAGCCCTCGCTCATCTCCTCCAGTCTTTCCAAACAGAGGAAGAGAAGATTAGTCACACCTCCTCCACTCTTGCTCTCAGTCTCTCCCTTTATCCTCTCTTCCACAAGTGTGTATCTTTGTCTGTGTGTGTGTGTGTGTGTACGCGCACATGCGGGTGTGTTTGTTTGTGTGTGGGCTCAGCGGTTTTATGTAAAGCTCCATAGAAAAGGCAAGAGTCAAGCAGAGAGTCCTTGGCAGCAGAATACAATTGCTGCTCAATGGACCATTTTCTGCAGAGCTGACCCTGCCATATTGAGTTTTCTGTAGAGGAGTGTAGACACACACACACACACACACAACAGGCTTTTAGATGATGAGGCTGCAGTTATGTGTTCATAAACACAATAGAGAAGTGATAGGCACACACACACGCACACCTAGACACACAAACACACACACACTGTGCTTTGTCATAACATCTCGACTGTCAGTATTTAATGAGCAGTAAAAACTTTCAGGGCTATTATCCACACTATACTAAAGAGGGGATTAAACATAATTACTGATAAGACATCTTCATCCTGAGATTATCTCTGTGATGTACAGTGAAAAAGTCAGGCTTAGACCTTTGTTAGGACACAGGGCTCATAGATTACTGATC
>NW_023340257.1:11570505-11582259 GCF_004916995.1 Morone saxatilis | reverse complement strand
ACCAGCCAACATAGCCTTTTGTATGTTAAATGTGATTAAAGGATATTACAGAGAAACACAATTTGTGGAAGATGGAGTAATAATCTTTTTTGGTTTCTGGCACATATCCAATTCAGGCCGTTGAAAGAAAAATCCACAACTTACAAAGAAAGACTGAACCAACTTAAACTATTGACCAATTTTGAACATTAATAGTCATAAGGCCACATACAGAAAAAAACAGAAGGACATGTGATTATTCCTACTGTTATATATATATATATATATCTAAGTACACACCCACCCACACACACACACATATGCAAATGACAGAAAGCTGCGTTTTTTCAGAATTATGTGCCCACGTTTGGCTTGATAATGATAATTACCACCTAATCACATATTCACGCACAGAGCGTAATTAACCACACAGCTGTTTGTACACTGTGTGTGTGTGTGTGTGTGTTTATACAGTAAGTGCAGGCGTGTATGTGTGCCATGAGGTCAAAGGGAAGTGGGTGGCGTTCCCTCCAGTGTGGAAGTGTGTGTGATGACATGATGACCTCTTCATCTGTCACCTATGACCTTTAGCCAAAACTAGGCTTTTGGCTAAATATATGTAATATACTTTTTTTTCCTGTCAATTACAGACAAATGTCTCCAAAACAAATTGTTCTACCAGGGATATTCTAGAAAACCTCTGACTTCTGCATGTTGTTGTATTGTTAACAATTCTTCAATAATAATAGTCTTCTCTCTCCCTCTCTCCCATTTATGTCTCTCACCTCTTGTTGATGCTCTTCGATCTTCGTCTTTAAGGTAAGAAACTAATGAACAAACCCACTGTACCACAGATAGATAGATAGATAGATAGAGTAGATAGATAGATAGATAAGAAAGATAGAGAGAGATAGATTAGATAGATAGATAGAGCTTTTAGATTGGATAAAGAAGCAAAAGATTGGAGATAAACAGGAAGATTGATACAGTGACAGGTGGAGGAAAGATCAATAAACAGGCTGATGAACAGGAAGATTGACAGAGGAACTGACAGAAGGGTAGACCAATCAACAGATGGGCAGATTAATAGATCTCAGATTAATAGATTATCACACAGACAGAAATAGACAGATGAACAGAGAAATAGGAAAAAAAATCCAAAAAAGAGGTGTACAGAAGGACAATCATATCTACAAGTCTGCTAACAGACATTTTGGCTGTGATGGCTTTCCTCTGTTGCCATGGCAGCACTGTCACATACCAGCTGGACTGGAGGAGAGTTGGCCCAACACACACACACACACACGCATCTCTGCACTCTTCAGTCAAATGACGTATTTCACTTAATAACATAAATTATAAACACCTCCCCGTAGAGAAGAAAATGACTTAAATTAAGTCATTATTGCCCCTTTACACCCGACTGTGAGAGCAAGTACAGTCTCCACTAATACAGCGATTCCTGCAGTACGACGTATAGACTTCAAGATGCTATCAGTAAGACGTGTCTCTTTAGTAACATCCAGTGGTAGCTGTGAGAAACTACATTATTATTGTGCTTACAAATTTCACACTTCACTCGTGTAAGTGATGCAGTGCTGCAGAGATGAGGCCTTAGGCTTTAGGTCATCATAGTAGGGTCGTGTATTGACAAGAATGTGGCGATACGACACGTATCACGATACAGGGGTTACGATTCAATATATTGTAATATATTGCAATACCGTAAGCCATCAACAAAAAAAATTAACATATACCAAAAGTAATTTCACCTTTACATCCCTATAAAAATGTTTCAGAAGCTTCTTGCAGCGTTCAAAGGCTGCTTTGATGATCACTTGCATTATGGAAACCCGAAAACTATGGCCATAGTGGTTAGTTTAGTGGGCCGGGGAGATCAGAGCGCCCCCCTGCTGGCTCAGCCTGTTTCAAAAGCTTGAAATCTCAGAACCTGTAGAAGCAACAGAGTAACATCATCACTGATAAGCAACTCTTAGCCAGCCTCTGCTAATAATTTATGGGTGTTTTGTGCAAAGAGACTGTAAAATATTACTAACTACACTTTAATATGGTTGTAGTCTAACTTAATTATTAAAAATATTCTGCTTAAAAAATTATGCACAATCCTGAGTGCCACCAAAATATAAACAGAGACAGCATGTGGTAGTTGTACCTGCAAGAGATTATTATATTATTTATATTATTCTTTTAAACTTGTATCTTTCAGCACAGTACTGGCTGCTTTGTGCTCTCTTCCTATACATCCTTCTCTCTCTCAACAATATGTTCGTGTCTCGGGGTTAATACAAAGTTCATATCTATGCTTCATTAACATAATTATAATTGTCTTCAACTTGATATGAGTGCCAGAGTTCAGTTCAAGACATTCAGGCTAACATAAAAGTTCAAACCGCAGGTCATCTCACCTCGTTGTGCACATTCCTGTCTCACCGCCTGCAGCCATTACTCATTCAGTCATTAATCTCTCAGTCATTATTCTCTCAAGTCATTCGTGTACTCTTTTCTCTTTCGCTTTATGATCCAATTTACACCAGGAAAAAGGTTAGGAGTATGCATGGAGAACACATTGCCGTCTGTATGTTATCAGATCATCCATCTGAAAGGTCACCTAACTCCTAATGATACTTAGGTGTGCTGCTAGCGGTGAAGAGCTAGAGAAAACCCCTTCCTCTGCAATATAAAAGTCAACTGCAAGTTGAATTCACAATGCGGGCAGAATTAAGATTAGTACTCCACTGATTCAGCGTGTGCAATGTGACATTGTCTCACTCTCACAGTGGACAGTTTAAAGCTAAAGCATATCAAAATCAATACAGCAGAACCAGAGATTGTCTTTTTTTGTACCACACATTCTGTTTCCTTGTCAAAACCTGGCACCTGCTTTACACATAATGCAACTTGATCACCAATAGATTTGGGTCTTATGTCATGGTAGCGACGAATGTACCCCCAAGCTTCAAGCTGAGATGAGCAGCGGTCTACAGAGGTCTCACTTCTTTATAACTCCAGATTTTTTTTTTCTTCAGCCCCGACTGACTGCAGTTTATCAGACTTCACGCCGCTCCCTCTGGAGCCACAGAAGGCTTTATACAACTTTTTTTTCACATACGCAGTAGTACTTCCCAAAGCCCTCAAAAAGTCTTTGATGTGTAAAATCAGCTCCCCTTCAGTACCAGGTGTAAAGCAAAGGCTCATTATCAGATCACATGTTAATACCAGGCATAAAGGGTCTTTATCTCAAATCTCTCTCTCTTCTTCACTTACCATCTTCACTCTGTCTGTCTTCTTTCTTTCTTTCTTCTGTTATCTTATCCCTGTTCCCTCTAACCTTTTTCATCCCAATTCGATCCACCTGAACCTGCCATATATTCTAATCCCATGTTTCCGTCAGGCCCTCTGCCTACCTCATCTGTCTTTTTAACTTACATCGACAGACACGCTCTCTATTCCCCCTCACCCTCCCAATCTCTCTCTTTTATTCTTTTTCCCTCCCATCATCTGCCATCTATCAATCACTTCATCCCCATCTATTTTCACCCTTCATGTCTCCTAATCTCTTTACCTGCTTCTCTTTTGTCTTTTACTCTCCCATCGCTCTGTCTTTCTCTTGCTCTGCCCCTTCCCTTTTCCTTTCAATCTTTCTTACACTGCTGTCAGCTCCTGTTACTGTGTCTCTACATTATTGACTTCAATCCCTCTTATTGGAGAATTGATTACAGTTGAGGTGAAGATTCAGAGAGGGTCTGGACTCGACTTGTCACTCGTCATACTGTCCCATCCTGCCTTTCTAGTATGTGCATATGTTTGTACATACTGCATGTGTGAGTTTCTGCTGTTTGCCTCGATTCACTTTAACTTCTTTCCTCGTGGCTTTCCCTCATGAGTTATTGTTTCAAATTATGATTGTGTGTAACGAGCGTAACAGCATGCAGTAACTACATATCCTCACATGTAGAGACCAAACGCTCACACAAGATGACGTAATACACGCCTTTGACACAAATATGTAATTGGCTATATGCAGCCGCTCTTCAAACACATTAACCTAACTGTACCTGCAGAGTATATATGCAGTTCAAACACTCACACACACACACACACACACACACTACAAACTCCTATTTACACAGGTAAGTAACAGGGCTACGATAGCAGGGCTCAAATGGTCGACCTTGAGAATGTGTGAATATGTTTGTGGCACAGATGAATTGGCCTACTGGTGTGCCACCACACACACACACACACACACACACAGAGGATAAAACACTGCAGTTCTTGTTATGTAATGTGGTCAAAATGAAACACACTTGTGTTCGCTGCTGGTATGCTCAGGTTTAAATTGTTATTGCTAAAGCAGCTTTGAAAAATAGATGTTGATATGTTTGTTTTCTGTTTGTGCCTTCTTTGTCACCTCTGTCAAAAATATAAAAATGTAATTTCAGCAACCTAATAGTTTGGTCTTTCCGGCATTTAGTAGGCCACATGTGTTCAGGTGTTTTATGTTATGAAATGTGCGTTTGTGCTGATGTCTGCAGCACACTGATCAATTGTGATGGGTGCATGGAATAATTTTGTATGCCTTCTCTGAATTAAACACAATGTCACTGCCACACACACACACACAGAGGAGATGTAGTTATTTTGAAATTCAAAGTAGACTTCTGCAAGTCCCTGATAAGGCAGCCTCGGGCAAGATACAACAAATATTAATATTAGTTTTTACTATTTCACTGGGTTTGCATCAGTGTGTGTGTTGTGTGTGTGGTGTGTGTTTGTGTGCGTGTGTGTGTTTGTGAAGTAGCTGACATCTATCACTAAACTCCCTATCAATCACTTCTTGTCCAATCAGCTAAGTGGACCTCACCAGTGGTTTTGTGCCTGAATGTGTGTGTGTGTGTCAGTGTCTATAATGTATGTGTGTGTGTGTGTGTGTGTCAGTGTTTGTAATGTATAGGTGTGTGTGTCTGTGTGTGTCAGTGTTTGTAATGTATGTGTGTGTGTGTGTTTGTAATGTATGTGTACTAGAGTGTTAGACTGCTTCATTTAATTCATTTTCATTTAATACATTTAGCTTTTTGCGTTTAGTCAGCAGAAGCACACTTAAATGTCAGATTTACAGTTTGTCAAGCGTCTCCTGCTTTCTGCTCAAATTGAACGAAACTTGTCACTTAACGAAGCAGATGCATTTCATCCCCGCTGATGATATAATCAGTTTAACAAACACACTTATATTCTACTCCTCGAGCTGGTAGCTATATGATGTGTGCGGTGTCTTCAGATGAGCTGTTTCTTCAGTTTGCTGCTTCATTGTCACACCATATATAGTCTGGCTTCTGTCTGAGATGTGTGTGTTTGTCAGAGGGTGTGTGTGTGTGTGTGTGTGTGTGTGCACGAGTGTTTTATCAGTAATTTATGTTCTGCCACAGCAGGCTTCCTGTCCGGCCTGCTCTGTCTGTGTGTCTGTGGCAGGAATCCTTTAGTCAGAATTATGGCCTGAGGCAGCAGCTACTCACTGCCATGCTTTGTGTGTGTGTGTGTGTGTGTGTGTGTGTGTGTGTATGACCTCTGGGGCAAGTATTGATTGAGTGTCTGGTGCCCCATTGTCAGCACACAGTTAGCCTCATTAGAAATAGGTCTTTCTGCGTCCTCCTCTTCCCCCTCACATATCTTCATCACATCTTCTTTCTCTACCACCTTCACCTTCCATGACCCCATCCTCCTTTCCTCTTCCTCCTCTTCCTCCTCCTCTTCTTTGCCACCTTTTCATGAAAGATGATACATGGGCAGCTGGAGATTGGCACTGTTGTTGTCAGTAGTGATGGGAGTGTGCCACTACACTCAGTGGAGAAAACATAATGGAGTGTGAAGGACAATGGTTTAATGAAACAAAATACTGTTGTAATTATTGGCAGCAGCTCATCTTTTCACCCTAAACAGCAGCTGGTGAATAATGAATTTAACATTGTCCCTCACTGCCTGTGTAGGATTTCCAAAAAAATATAATAATTACATGAAGGATGAATACATCCTTCAGTCCCAGGTGTGCAGCCTCTTAGGAATTTGAATAGTCTCAGGGGAAAAATTAATTCTGTATACACATATATTTGTGTATGGCTTTCAATGTGACCTTCTGCTAGCCTTAACATTATTAAACAAATATGGATATACAGTATATAACATTAAAATGAATATAGGTACTTACCAACTTTAGCCTATAAAGAAATAGTGAGAAGGAGGGTTTTCATTGTTTATTTAAGATACAACAACAACATGTATGGGAAAGTTTAAAGATTCAATCACTATTGATGATGAGTGATGGCTCTTTTAAGGTTGGATTTCACCCATCAGGCCCTGAGAGGGCTCAGTAACTCAGTGTTACTTTGCGTGCAATGAAAACGAATTTGAATTCAAATCTGCATTTCACTAGGAGCCAATGAAAAGAGGCCAGTCATGGGGTGATGTGGGACCTGCGAGAGTATTTGTCAAAAGCCTGGCAGCAGCATCCTGCAGCAGCTGCAGCCAGGTCATTGTTGACTGACTGAGGCAGGAAAACAAGCCAATACCAAAGACCTGACATGATGAGATAAAAGCATGAACAAAAAACAAAAATGAAAACCTGGACAGGTTGCCAGTCCATCACTGGATGAAAAAATACACAGACAAAACAAATTCTCACCCAGAGTTTCCAGTTCACCTGGTCTGTTTGTCTTTCACTGTGATAGCAAACCAACCTCCACGTGAATCCACAGAATATTCCGAGTACTAACCACTGAGCCACAGTGCTGCTGACTTAATAATTATACCTGCTTGAAATAATTAGACTCACCCAGATGAGTATGAGGAATATATACCGTGGAAGCAATCCTGGGTAAACAAAAAAAAAACATCTAACACACAATCCCCCTAAGAATTCAACAGTATAAGTCATTTATTTTTTTCTTCTGAGATGTCACAGGCATTGTTTAATTATCCAAAGACCAGAGTGGCAACAAATTAGCTCACTTCAATTAAGAGACCCATCCTGCCAGCTTGTAATTACTGTTTCTGGGCTTGTTCCATATTATGTTCATGCTATCGGGGTTATAATTATTTTTTGGAATCATACTGTTTGCCAAGTGAAACGGTGCACTGTGTGTTTCATCCAACCTAGGGTATATGTCAGTTGTGCCAATGCCAGGTGTGCTGTATAATGAGACGCTGTGGATCAGAGAATTTGTGGATTTACCTACCGTTTTAATATTTTGGCTGTTTGTATTAGGACTATACTATTTTTAATATGAGGCCAGCCTGGAGGAGTTCCAGGTTTCTCACACATTACAGCATTCTGAGCAGCTTTGGACAAAATGTGCATATTGTAAAAGCTATTCTTAGAGTGCATAAACAAAACTGAAATAATACTGGCATACCAGTTCCTCTATTTAAAAGATATCACATTCTTTATAGGATAAACAGTTTCAAACCTAAACAGGTGCTTTAAGCAAAGGATGCTTTATGAGGGAATGGATATAAAAAATGTGGATCTAAAGGAAGATATACAGAATCAGCTAAACTTTATCTATACAACATTATTCCTTTCCTTCCTGAATTGGTAATGTCAGACCAGGACAGACTGATTTTAATAAGTTTCATGTTATCTGCACAAAAGATATATACAGTGTCACACCAAATGGGAAAACACAGTTCACTTGCTTAAATAATAACTCTAGCTCTAAATCACAAAATCTAAGCTCTGCTGAAGAACTGATTACAAGTGTTATAGTTTACAACCTGACAAAAGTGTTGACTTTGTCCCTTGGTAAGTATAATGATAGTTGAAGTGTCTGCCATCACTTTAGTTTACTGCCCATTCACACTCTAACATCTTCACACCTGCTTTCACCTGCGAAACCACCAAACTCTCAGGCACCAGTTTCTCTACTTATTCTGAACTTTCATCCACTAACTGTGTTCTATTTTCAGGACACAGGCATATAGCAGTGTAGCAAATATTTATGGTTCATAGAACAGGAAAGACCCCCTGAGCCATCCTCACAAATACTTCCCGTCAACAACTCAAACACACCATCATCATGTTTTTACACCTAGCTGAGTAATCCAACATCAGCTTGGTTAGATTTCATCTAAATGTCACTGCTGCTTACTACAGTTTTTATCAGATAGCACAACATAGGTGTGTGTATGTTGGTTTTTAAAGATTTTGGGGACTAGACCTGTTGAAAACTAGAGCAGAATGCAATTAATCTATTAAATATTTATACACACACACTTGAGGATCACAAAAGACTTGAAGTTCCCTCCCTCAGCCTGGAGCTGTGTGTTCAAGGTGACCCAAGATTTTTTAAAGGAGAAATACGCAGAAGAGGAAAACAGGTCATGGGAAAGGAGAGGAGGGAGTAAATGGACATGATATGACCCAGTAGAAGAAAAGATGGAGAGGGGAGGCATGGAGGGAGGGGGTGAGGAAGGAAGAAAGGAAAAGGAGAGGTGAGCAAAATGTCAAGGAGACTTAGAGGTAACATCAGGAGATTGAGGCATTGTATTGCTCTGCGTAAATGTGTGTGTGTGTGTGTGTGTGTGTGTGTTCCTGAGCAGATAAACAGGGAAGCTCCCAGAGGGGAGTCCATCCTGGAATTTCTAACAGGAAATTTATTCTACCCCTAAACAATGGTGTAATGCACGCACACACACACCTACACAAAAACACAGTGCACACACACACACACACACACTCTCACACACACACACACACACACTCACAAAGCCTCTGAGTCTCATTAGGAGTGCAAGACAGTACAACCAAACATTTACATCAATCAAATCACTCACCTTGGACAGTTTGTACTTACCTTAGTTGTGTGTTTGTGTGTGTTTTTCTGTACAGCATGTGTGTTCTTTGCATCTAAGTGTGTGTATGTTTGTGATTGATTTCATGTTTTTGCAAGTTATTCAATCATTAATATCGTATTTGTGAGCTTGCACCTGTTCATATTTCCATTTGTGTGTGTGTGTGGTTGGGTGAACTAATCACACCGTGTTTATAATTCAATTTAATGCATTTTCATTTTTAATTTGCTGCATTCATGTGCAATAGCTGACCCAGGTGTACACTTTGAAGTTGGATCTCACATACACAAGCACACACAGGCTCTCACACAGTGACGTGTTGAACAGAAGGCTGCAGTCGGGTGAAAGGCTCCGCGATTAAAATAACAAGTGTGTGAACATGTGAGCACAGGGAAAACGGTCTCTCTCGTTTCTCTCCTTCTGCAGGCGTGTAGGTATCCCTGACTTCCTGCTTCTTTCCCAAAGAAGAAACACTTGGTGTTTTCAGTGTTGACAATTGACAGAGCGAACAACGGACTCAGAGGGAGGGAACATTTGCAGTTGCATCACAAATGTCCTCGCAGCCATTGTGGAGAGCTACTGGAGATCTAGCTGTGAGCTGTGAGCGAAATAAGGCTAAACATTTAAACAAATGAAAATAACAGGCCTGCATGAAGAAGTTGACAGTATATTTGTTTCCTGGTTTCTCTGCTTAACAGAGAACAGTCATTTCTCTGGTTCCAGTTATTATCTAGCCAGCAGGTTAATGTGACCATACTAATAAGAGTCTATTAAGTACCTTGGCTAAAGACATGACGTTATACAAACAAAGCAGTAGTTTATGTACATTCTGCTGAGTGTTGTATCACCTGAAATACTCTTATATGTATTACTCAGTTTTCACCAGGTCTGTAATTTCTAAGAAGCAGCTGTTTTACTCCTAATCATCCCACTTCACAGCTAAAGGCGTGTTCAGAAGAAAGTCTTTCACTTGATGCCAACCCAAGCCCCATGGGTGGCCTCTAATGGCTTTGAAGCCCTGTGTGTCCCTGTGAGAGATGTGATATAACATAGATTTAGTCTGCTACTCAGACGTTCACTTTTCCAGTCCTGCACCTATTTTCAAACATGACTGATTCCTGCAACTAGTTGCTGTACATGTGCAAACTGGAGAAAACACAAAAGCAGAGACAACAATAGCAAGAAGAGGAGATGCTGAAGACACTAATATAAAACAAAAGTGATGTAAATTTGTTTTGTAACTTCAGCAACAACAAGTAAAACTTTACTTTGCAGGTCCAATCAATTTCTATTATTTGCTAGAACAGTTCTCAAACTATGGTACATGTACCGCTGATGTACAAAAGCTCTAGTTTGCCTCTAGTTTGTATAATTTTTCATTTAACACATGATACTATCAAAATATTTCTAATGAAAATACTATGAGATCAATAAAATGTGAATTAAAATAATTTTTCCATGATTAGTTACGAGCTAAAATGTGATGGCAAGATAGTAAGCGGAGGTGTTGGTTTCATTCCTGTTTGGAATTGTGGCTCCAAACAGGAACTATAAGGAAGAGAAGTTTAGACCAGGAGTAGCCCTTTTCCACCAAATTAGCTCTAATACTTGAAACAGTCAACAATAAATAATCTTCTTGTTAGGAATAAACCTGCCTCCTGTGTGAACTGGCCAAAGCTGAATAGGGTCGGCCTATGCTACTGTATTATTATTTATTTTTTAGTGACAGCCAAAGACAGACAGGAAAGGGGGGCAGAGAGAGGGGGGATGACACGCAATGACAAGCAAAGGGCTGCAGATCGGGTTCGAACCCTGGGCAGCTGCAGCAACTCCGTACATGGGTCGCCAGCTCTACCGACTGAGCTAACTGGGCGCCGCCATGCTACTGTACAACACGTACTACAAGGAAACAGATGTGTAACTGTAAAGTTTTGGGTAAAGACGATATAATTTGATACTAATTAATAAGAAGATGAAGACAGTGAATCAATTGGTTCTAGTTAATGATAAACTGCTGGCATAAGAGCCTGTTAGTCAGGGCACAGAAGGTCAACCAAACATGCCACAATGTTACATTTGTCTATTGGCAGGCACACAATTCAACATAGGATAGAGGATAAAGTTTCCCATAACAAAAGGAACAAGTCCTCCAAATCAAACAACAAAATACGGTGTTGGTCCAAGCCTAGTATGACACATAGAAGCATTTTCTTATGGTTTTAGTTCAAGTAAGTCCTTCTTTATGGTTAGGGAACGATCGTGGTGCTTTAAAAATTAATAAAGTTGACTCATGGTTGGGCACAGGAAAAGATCAGAACATCATGTTTTTTTGACCCATACATCCACCCTGACATCCTTCCTATACCCGACTTCCTCCTTTGCTGCTGTCATTAGCTACTACATAAACTAGTTTGTTTTGGGGCACTTGCTAAAATTATGCTGTCATCTTAAATTGAAATAATTGTTTATTTACTTGGTTTTAAATGCAGCAGTTCTTCCAAGCAAATTCCTCTGAAAAATGAATTAACTGTTCCACAAAACTAACTAAACATTAAACATATGTCTCTAAACTTTGTCTTTATTTTATTTCTAGTTATTTATGTGTACTAAACTTCCAGTGGAGCCAGTGGAGTTTTTAGAGGAGATGCAATAAGAACCAGAGAGTTGTGCAGTGTTGTGCTGAATTGTGAACTACATGGCAACTGTATCTGTATCCATGGCGATTTGGTTGTGTATTGCGCAAGCAGTTTCCTAGGCAGCAACAGTTGTTTTTTTGTTTGAGTGTGTCTTAAAAAGTCCAGGCATTTTTATTCTGCCACAACAAGCCATTGCTTAGTAACACTTAGTTACTGCAAACAATCCTTTTGGCAGAAGCAGCCTGTTAAACTAATTCATTTACTTTTTAGTAAC
>NW_023340257.1:11551401-11570419 GCF_004916995.1 Morone saxatilis | reverse complement strand
GTGTAATGTGGAGAGATGGATGGAGATAATAAGAGCAAGGGAGGAAAAACACAAAATAGAATAAAGAGAGAAATGGAAGCTGAAAGTAGACATTCGAGGAGGGTAACAACCCAGTGGATGATAAAAAAGACTGAATAGAGAGTGAAATGGAGCCAAGAGAATGGCGAGAGCATGTGGGTGTCTGTTCCTGAACAGAAGAGTCAGATTAAAATAGAACAACAGCCATGTGACGACAGTGTGACTGTCAAACACCTGCAGCGGAGAGACAGAAAGAAAGAGAGAGAGAGAGAGACCGGCACAATGCAATGTAAGGGACAAATGTAGACAGGTGACAAAGAGACCGAGGGAAAAGGCTGGGGTAGGAAATTGTGAATAGTGAGACTATGCAAAACATTAGTGGGAACAGAGCAACACAGAGGGAGAGTGTGAATCAGATACAGATGAGCCAAAGGTTGGGAACAAATGAAAAAGAAGGTGACGATGAAGAATGGAGACCATTATTGTGGCCTCCGTGCCAGAGTCTGCAAGAATGAAAAAGTACTGGTGTTTTTCTCCTGTGCACTCCCATCAGTCTCCCTTTTTCTGGCCTGAGCTTTGAATAGCTCCTTACAGCAGAGCTGAACGAGGGAAAGCTTAGTTATCACTGTGTCTAACAAAGGTGCTATCGTACACGACACATCTGTTGCATTTTCACAAGGTAGTTTTTGAGTGGCCATGATATTTAGACAGCCCTGATTGGCAGTTGTTGACATTTGAGAGGAGGCCAGTCCCTCGGTGAGAACTGATGACAATCAGAGGCATTTAGATTAGACAAGGTGCTTATCATTTTGCTGCATGACTACTCAGTCTGCATCAGGAACAAACACTGGGACGAGACTGGGATATTATTAGAGTAAAATTTAACATTTTATTATATAATATATCAAAATCATTATCAAAATCTGAACACACATGTTCGACATACTTCACAGGGATGTCAGTATCTCTATTATAATCATCACTTGGAAGTTTTTCTCAGTATCAGAAATAATTCAGTAATAGTTTCCATGGTTACAGTGCAAATAGGGACAGCTTATCGTTACTCTGGCATGACTTTTCATGCCGCAAAATTGCCAGAATACAAACAGGATGAAAAATGTTCAGTGTGTAGCCTACAGCTAACTCACTGACTTTTCCTGCATCCCCCAAAGCATTATTATTTAGTCTCCTCTGTCCATCTTTACTGTATACAGATATTCAAGTTGTGTTGGAGACTTAAAAACTGTGAAACCTTCCTCAAAAATATATGCTATACAAGTCACATGCAAATTGATGGCGTTTCTTAATAGCCCAACTTAATAAATGGTATGCCTGACTAAGACATATAGTGTACATATAAACCTGTAAATAAAGTGAGTGAAAACTGAGCAACAAAGGGTTAAAACAATGTATAAAACAACTCCACAGCTTACCAGATTGCAACTAAAAGCTTGACATCGCTCCTCAAGTGAGCAGCTACAGCACAAACATTGATGACAAAGACTGACACAAATGACATTCATTGAAAAATTCAACGAGAACGCTGAGGTGAACGTTCAGATTCATCACCAGCTTCGTCAATGTCGTCATTGTTGTCATCAGTGTAATTGTAGGTATGACACTCGATGCAGGAACATTGGTGCCGCTTCAGTCACCACGGACGACTACCACCACCAGAGGCAATGACAGAGGACGAGTCACACATTACAAAGGATGCTGATGCTGCTCAGTCACAGCCTGAAACAAAAGGAGACATGAGACACGTCTAAACACACAGCAGAGGAACCAATTCATTTACTCACACAAACACTCATCAACAGGAATAAACAAGCTGGCTGGACACAGTTATTCATTTCCCATCAACAAGAATGTTTAACTGTTAATTAACCAGACTAATATGAAGAGTTAGAAACAGTTGTGATCTGCTAAATTCGGAACAAATTTTAGTGACATAAATTCTGTATTTTATAAGCGTACCCTGTGAAGTATTATAAGTTGTTTTTCGGTTTACATCGTTTGCATCCATGTTTGCTTGTAACAGTATTCTTCCTCGGCTTTGTTGGCACACTTCCTCCACCAACTGTTGATAAGTGGGTCAGCGTTAAACCATCAGTGTGTCACGTCACTTGCATGCATTAATATCCTACATTAGCCTTAGGACACACTAACAAAATAGGGACCCGTTCTCAAAAACATTCCTCTGTTGTGCTAAAAACTCCACGGACCACCTTAAAGTCTGAATTTGAATTTAAATTCAACAAAGGCATGACAAGGCAAATGTATTTGTGTAGCACCTTTCAACAAGGCAATTCAAGGTGCTTTACGTCAGACATAAAGGTGTTAAGATATACGCACACATAAATAAAACAACACATATAATTAGGATTTGAAAGAATTAAACAAAGTAAAACTGAAAACTAAATCAGCATCTAGAATGAATATAAACACAGGGGTGTCAAGAAGCAAAAATACTGCAGTTAACCAACTGGCCTGTTATACAAATATCTTTTTGTGCATGCATTAGATATTTAGCATATTTCCAGTAAGGCTTAAACCTACATATAAAGGAGCAATTACACAAAAAATTACCATAAGAAAACATGAAGTTGATATTATGATAATTGGGGATTAATTCTTGTAAATTTCACACCCCTAAATCAGATTAGAAATCTCCTGTACTTTATTTCTAACCAGTCACTTTTTTAATTTTTTCTTTCTTTTTCTTCTTTAATTAAAATGTAATATTGATGAGACCAGATGAGAACAGCTGTTGTCTCTGGAGATGGTAAACCGGCCTTAAACTGACTGAGAGGAGAATTGGCAGACGTTCATTACTGCCAGAATATTTCTGTCAAGTTTTATAGCACGAGGGTGTGATTTAAATTAATCTTGTTGGATTCGTTTTAGATGAGTTCACATAAAATTTGGCCATGGGCATTAATTAAGACATGAAACCTTAATGATACTACCAAAAAAATGTGATATGAATGTTTATTGTAGATCTGTGATGCATTAATACATATGCTGACCAAAGTGGCAGTGACAGTCGAAACCTCCTCACTATTGTTTCTATGTTTCTTGGCTTCTCTCCAATCTTCTCCAGCAATATCTATCATCTTCTCTGAGGCAGACGTGTTGAATTTTCAGTAAAGGGCTTTCTTTGTCATTTGGAACTGGGTTCCTGTTTAGGCAATCCTGCCTTTTCTGTGTGTTCTTCAGGTTCGATTTGTTTCTGACTTTCTGTCTATCATCCCCTCCGGTTGAGTCATGCTGAGTGAAAATATATGTGTCGTTGGTCTGGTCTCAGTCTAAAAACTTCCCTCATAATCTCTAGAAAATCCATTTGTCCTTTACTTCACACACAACACACACACCACACAACGCACAGGTGGGTTAAATTAAAACTGGCTGCACAGTATGACCTGTTTCTCCTGTTTCGTTTACCACAGTGATAGGTAGCTTATTTTCAAAGCATCACTTTTATTGTTTTACACATCCACGACTTTAACTTGTAAATGTGGTTCGTGCCGATTTCTCATCGTGCTCCATTAGTATGGATTTAGATTAAAATTTCATAAAAATCCTCTGTTTTTGTACTCTTTGATTTTATGTACTTGAAAAGTTCAGCTAGGACGATGTGCGTGTGTGTTGTGGTGCGCATGGTCAGGGCCCGTCATCATGGCTTGCTGTACTTTACCAGTGCATGGTGTCTCCGTATAGTTAGTGATGTACTGGAGACCACTGCTAGTTGAATAACACGCGGACACTTGCAAACATACCAGCCCTCACCTTCAGGCCAGTGCTCTGTTCTGCTGGTGTGTGTGGTTTGTGTGTGTGGGAAATCATGTGTGTGTGTGTGTGTGTCTTCCCCTCTCAAACATACACTGATATAGTCTTTACATTTGCCCCTCTTCACTCCTCTCTCCCTTTAGTGACTGACAGACAACTGCAAAAATCAATCCCCATCAGTAATTCACTTGACTCAAATGTTAATAAGTGAACAGTACGTCCCCTGTTGACTTAAACATCCTTGGGTAAACATGGTTAACAGGTTACGAGTGAGCAAGCTAGTGGTTTGTTAAAATGCACAGGGAGGCTTGTCAGGGCATGTAAATAGTTGGTTTTACATAAGAATCTATAGGCATGAGGGAGGATGCCTTTAATCATCTACAAGTGTGACACCATTACCCTTCATCCTCCTGCTGTTAGATCAAGGTCGAACTGTAAACCTCTTGAAATACAGATTGGCTTGATTCACGGACGGCTCTGTGAACAATGCAGCAGATAAGAAATAGTTACCCTAAAGGCTCCAATTAGCTCCTTAAACTAATCCTCCCAGTCGAGTCTTTAGCTAAGCTTGGTCTTTAACTAATGTGGCCAATTTACAATATCAGTACTCAGCTAACTGGCTGATCTAAAATCTTATTCTCCACTGAATGTGTTACCTTCAGTACAATAAAGCACTACGTAATGCAAGTAATATTATCAAAAACAGTGCCCTTGTTCCAGAGGTTTTCTTTCTTAACAATAAATAGATGTTGTATGTTTTACATCAGTTTGAGTCTGACTCAACCTTTATAGCTGAGGAGGGATTCATCTGTTTAGTACTGCGGAATATAACTCATATCCTGTGCTGCCCATGCTCAACAATTCAAGCAATTTACAACTGACATCTGGGACAATGACTCCAAGGAAGTGTAAAAACTGTACAATCTGTTAACAGGTTCTGAAGGGTTTCCTAGTTCGTGTTCATAAAAAGGAGACATAGGGATATTTTGATTGTGTTTTACAGTGATTTATTGATATTGTCTTGTGTAATACTAACTTTAGTGAAAGAAAATGTCAAAGGTAGTAGCAAAAAACAAATTATAATGTAGCTGTGTCAATTGATTTGAGGGAGAAGAAAATTAATTGGTATGATCTACATTGATGAATATTACAGCTTTTGTTTGTGAGCGCACAAGAGACAGAAATTGTGTTGGTTTTATAAAAACAGGGCTGATCAACATCAGATCCAAGTAAACAGTCAATCACCTTTTCTGACAAGGCCATTTACCAATATTGTCAAATAAGAGTTGGTCTCAAATAATAATATCTAATCAAATGGAGCAGTTCAGAAAACAGGGACGTTTGTTTCTCAAACAGTAAAGCCTAGTGAGCTTCAAGGTTCATTATTTGCCTTGGAAGCATCAGCTGTCACAGAGAGGGAACAAATAATCTCCATGACAACAGTTCCTATGTTGTCATTCTGTTTCTTCATATTGTGATTAAAACGTTGTTATTTCTGTACACACAACTTCTGTTGCATGTCCGCCTAACCCTCCTCTGCTGCTCTTCCTGCAGTTTTCTCCTTTTTTCATTTGTTAAATGATTTCTTTCTTTATCTGTCATAAAGCGCTTTCATAGAAATAAAATTCAAACAAAAACAAACCATTGATGAAGGTCATGAGATGTGGCTCAAGGCTTTCTAGTAAGTGGAACTTATGTATCGACTATCAGTTTCTTATGAAAATATAAATATTAAATTACAGGAAACCAAAATAAAGTCCTTTCTCTCGTCACTTCAGTTAAATACAAAAAAACAATCAGAGACATTACTGTATTTAACTTGTCAGCTCCTCCTTAATTCACTCACTTGTCACACAGCTGTTAACTGCTTGTGTTGCTTTCTTGCTGCACCACCACAGCCTCCTATTCTTTCTTCTTGTTTATCAAAAATATTTGAAGGGATTTTCTTGCATCTTACATCATGCATATTCCACATCTCACTGGTGTCTCCAGAGGGGGTCAAATCCGCTTCCTGCTGAACCCTTCGCATGCTGCAGTTGCTGTATTCAAACATAGAGCCCCTCAGAGAGCAGATCCTGCACCGCCAAATACAACAACTGTATAACTATTTGTGCAATTATGCTTTCACCATTAGAGAGCAAAAATACAGCAAACATGAAAGCTGAGCTGGGTCAAATAGCTGTGGGAAATCTTTTTTTTTTAATCAGCTTGTAATACCGCATATAAAAATATGTACAAATCAGACAGTATCATGAAAGTTGTCTTTTATAGAACAGCTCCAAACTATATAGTACTCACTGAATTGTTCTATGTGCCATAAAGCTCACCAGGCAGCCAAAGCAGACTGAAATACACCTTAGAAGGAATGTGTAACTATCATCTGGCCTAGTTCTGCTCAGTGGGAAATTATCTTGCTATTATACAGAGCTGATTTGGCTTTATCCTGCTTGCTACAGCTCTGTCCATGTAGACTTAATTAACTTTTCAGTGAGTTGTCCTCCTGGAGTTATACTCCAAATGTCTACCTCCTCTCTATTACGTCTGATTTATGACTGCTGTGGCTCAGGGAAAAGATTGAATGAAAGGGTAAAATTTTGCCCTGTATTTTTTTTTACCTACATTTATTAGCAGGTCGACATTTTCTTGTTCAACAGCCAAGTCCTGCTTCAGTACGATCTCATTTCCATACCAATATACCTGTAGGCTGACCGCTATGTTCTCGGCTTTTTGCACCTTCACAGAGAAGTCCACTCTGGGAGGGTAAATTGAGCATAGAAAAGAGTACACGCCTCAGAAAAAATTCCAGAAAGTACAAAGAAAAGATGGGAAAAAGATAGAAGATATAGGGAATATGTTGATTTTAAATTTTACTTATGTAGCCCAATATCACAAATCTGCCTCAAGGGGCTTGGCAATCTGTACAGCATACAACACCCTTTACCCTTAAACCCTCAATCTCAGTAAGGAAAACTATCCCTTATAAGGTGGGGTCAGTCATTCTGGAGAGAGATAGTTGGTTGTTTCATTCCCAGGTCGTCAAATACCAACACTTTTACCTTTATGGTCAATAGGAAACAAACAAAGAGGCTCAGAGCGAGCCACACAACACAACAGGTGGTGTTCGTTCTTCGATCGATGCTTTGGCAACCCAGAGCACTGACATTTGACGACGTGGGAATGAGACTCATCAACCAACTATATATCTGCAAAACTCCATCTTTGAAGGGAAAATGTGAGCAATGTCAGGAAGAGCAACAGATGAGGGTTTTCCTATTCCCAGGATGGACAGAAAAATGTACAGTGTGTTCTCATTGGCAGGACAAATATGGACTATAGTACTGGGCTTAAGAGATTTATTGAGACTGAAGTAATCAAAGAAAATGCAGCTAATTGAAAGATTAGGGTAAAAAGATTCATTTTAAGTTTGGATCAACTTCCTCCCATCAGACAAGGGGTGAGACCAGTTACACTATTGCAAGTAATCAGAAGCACATTAAAATTCTGATCTCGACATGTGATAATATGTCCCAATGAAGGTAATTAATTAAACTGGTGGTAATATGGTAAATAATTATTCTAGTTTTTTCTAGTTAAGATTCTAGTTGCTGCATCCTGAACCATTAAAAGACTTTAAGCACTAGCAAGCGGCAGGCCTGACAACGAAGTGTTGCAATAATCAAGTCTGGATGAAACAAAGGAATGAATTAGAATCTCTGCTTCAGCCATGGACAGAAAAGACTGCATGGAAGAAAAAAGGCAGTCTTGGTTGATGATTTAATGTGCTGATCTAAAGAGAAGGATCAAACGTAACACTAATATTCTTGCCTGTCAAACTTTGGGAAATCACAAATGATTTGATCAAACTTGTGTATGACCAGCATCTCAGTTATATCATAATTTAGTAGCAGGAAATTAAATGACACCCAGGATTTCACAGCAGACCAGCAGGCCTCTAATTTAATGATTTGGGAATGATCGTCTGCCTTTAGAGGCACATACAGTGTGTCAGAAAGTATCATCAGCGTAGCAGTGGATATTAAGTCCACGACTATACCTTCTGGCTAAGAGGCGAACTATAGAAAGAAAAGCAGAGGACCAAGAACAGAACCCTGAAGTACTCTACATTTCACATCAGAACATTTTGATGTAGTATTAATAGAGGAAACGCCCTTTGTTCTTTTAGATAAGTAAGACTTTAACCACACGAGAGCCAGACCAAAGAAGCCAAATTGATGTTCCAGTCGTCTAGAAAGACCATGATCTGTGTTGTCTGTGACATCCAGTAATAAAAGCACTGAGGTGGAATCGGAATCTGTGGTAAGCGGAAGATCATTTACCACTTTAGTAAGTGCAGTTTCGGTGGAGTGACCCTGAAAGCAGATTAAAAGGCTCAGACAAATGACAAGGTTAAACCACAGCATTCTTAAAGCTAGTGGGGACAGTGCCAGTGTTAAGTCATATATTAAGAATTGATTAGAAATGGCCAGAGATCTTTATTTGTTAAGGGTCAAGGAGGCCAGTGGTTGGTTTAGAAGCTAATACCAGCTTAGACAACAACATTAAAAGTAAAAAAACTCCAGTTTTGATTAATGCTCAAGAGCATGTAGTTTTTCAATAAACCATGATGTAGACTGTCTTGTGAGACTAGTAGAGTAAACTTAGTTGTCCCTGAGGGGAAATTTGTCTTGGGCACAGTGCTACAATCTGTTGCTTTACAAAAAAAAAACATTACAAAACAATGAAAGAGGCATTTGACTACAGAAAAGGCTGTTTAAGTCAGTGGTACACTTTGACGGCCGCTGCAGTGAAAGGAGCCAGGATCACAAGTAGTCACTAACCAGAGTGATTGCTTGTGGTTAAAGTCAATGTGGCAAGTGGTAAATACATAAGCACCGACATAACAAGGACACGCTAGAGTTGCTTAAAATTTAATGCGAAAGTTATCTCACAACCTCTATCTCACGTGATAGAATCGAGTCAAAGCTGTTACCACTGCAGTGAGCAGGTTCAGGAACAAACTGAGTGAAACCGCATCAAGTATCAAGAAGTGCCGAAGTGGCTATACTAAGAGGACTGAAGGCAAGTTTGGAGATTCTCGGGGCAGATGGTCTAAAGAAGGCGGAATGATCTGTTTCTCTGCATAAAGCAATTCATATTGATGGAGATGGTGTTAATATAAGAGCCTTAAATGAGTTGATTTTAATAAAGTTAGAGGTGAAATTGAAAATAGACAGATTATGGAAACCCCTTCACCTCTAGTAGCCTGAGTAGCATGGGCATTGGTAGAGTCACGTGGTAGACAGTTATCTGATTTTAATTAAAAACAAATTTGATAGTAATGTTGGGACTGAAGAAGTACGTATTCATTGGAACTCATTTAGTTAGTAGAACATTTTGGTTTCCTGTGCACACGGCAGTGTGGGGACACAATTCTCACTAATGTAGGACTTCATCAGGTGCTTTGTGGGATACTTCACCGCTGCCAGTGGTGGGGACGATAATTGGATTTTTGTGATTTATACATTTAGGAAAAGAGAACTTATGAGTAACATGGCGGGGGAGTGAGACAGTCTCAACGAAGACCGGGCTATCAGTCTGATAGTCTACACTGTGACGATTTCCCTGGCTGAACATATTAACTAAACTTAAAACCACTAAAAAGTTTTTTTTTGTTTTATGTGAGCAGTGTCATGCACAAAATGTCAGATGGTAAACAAAAGAGCTTAAGGAAAATATGTCTCCACATGTGTGAGGGGGAGTCTTAAAAAGATAAAGAGAGAATATTTGTGTTTAGCTATGCTGATCACCGGTGCCCTTCAAAACGTCCGAGTGCTCCGAGTGATTAGAAAGGCTGCAGATAAAGACAACACCCTGATGAAAGGAGGAGTGAGGGAGTAGCAGGAGGAGAAACTTGGCGATTGACATACAATTTAAGAGTTTGGGCAGAAGGAAAAATGAGAGAGGTGTGGATAAACGATGGCATGAAGGGGGTAAAGGAGAGGAAAAGAGGTGGCCAACAAAGTCCCATAATTCCCAGTGTGTATTACGTTTAAAGAAAAAACATTTTATTGTAATTATTCATATTGTTGCATAGTGGAGACTGGAGTATGATACATCCTGGTTCAGATGAGTTAACAAATTATAAATGACAGTAATGCAATGAGTAGAATGAATATGGAATATATGAGAGTCATTCTAAAATTAAATAGAAATAATTCAATATAATAAATATACAGCATTATCATAATGGCTCTTCACATTGTCCAGTCATGAGTTCTGGATCTCCATTGTTGGGGGGGATTTGATGTCTCCCATATTAAAACATGTACTTTGTTAGGGCATTTTCAACTCAATTCAGATAAAAGCTCTAGCCAAATTCATTGAAATTGAAATGACATTAGAGAAAAACAAACTGTATTAGTATAATGAAATCACGTCGCAGTTTTCATTCAAATTTTAGAGACTGTCATGCTTCAGTTTTGAACTAATTGAAGGATTACATTGTCCTCTATCTAATTATTTTGCTAGGGAGGTTCAGTAATCCCACTGGATGAGCTCCAGTGCCCGAAAAGCTGACATTAGGCTTTTTCACGTGACAGCAACAAAATGGATGTACATTTGTGAATTTTAAGATAAAATGGTAAAAACAATGAATTAATCATGTTAAAAGGAACTTTCATTAAGCAAAAATAGAAGAAAAAGGTTCCGCTGTCACTGTTGCTTGAGTGGGTGGGCGATTGTGTGTGCATATGTGTTTTTGTGTGTGTATGTGTGTTCATGTGTGTAGGTGTGAGAATGTGTGTGTGGTGATGGGTGGAGAACCAGGTAAATTAATATAACAGATGGTTTGAGGTTTATGGCAAGAAATGATTGTGAAAGGTCATAAGATAGAGTTTGACATTTACCAAGACATACATCTTATTGCTAGTAATGCACACACACACACACACACACTGTTACAGCCACGCACACAAAGGATGGCAGGTTTCAGCGTCCACCCTCAACAAGTTCTTGACAGCAGAGTGGGGAGGATGGGAAGCCAGAGACGTTTGCTGTTTGTCTGCTGTACCTTCCATCGAACATTACTTATCAGGATTTGCACAAGCATTTCAAGATCTGCAGCTTAAGATACATCACTCTCTCACTCTCTCTCTCACTCACACACACACACATACACAAACACACACATTGGCTGGCACAGCTCCAACTTCATTACAACAGCACTCTGGCAGGCTGATTGAGTGATCAAAGCTAATCGCATTTAATCATATCTAATCATATGTAATAACCAACACTGAGTGCTCAGGCATGACAAGGCTCTCCACTCTCTCTCCATCTCTTCCTTTTCCTCTCCTCTCCTCCCTCGCTCCTTGACCCCTTCTCACTCCCTCACTAACAACTCCTCCTCCCTGCTTCTCTGCCTCCCGTTCCTTTGTCTTCCATGTTTGCTCTCAGTCAAAAACAAGGCTGAACATGAGTGAGAGACAGAGGAGAAAGGGGTGGAAGGAAGGTGTGAAAAGAGGATAATGATAAAAGAGAGGGTGACAGATGGACACCCTCGGTGTAACATCGAGCCCCCCAGCAGGCACAGCTCATTGTACCTTTGTGGTATAGTATGCTTAAGAAAGGAAAAAGATGTTCTTCCTTCCGGCTCGGCTGTGTGACTAACAGCTTTCTCAGAACAACTGGAAGAGGATGATCTGGCAGTCACAGGCGATACTTTAAACATAACCGTCTTCTTTCCACTTTATATTCTGTACACAGTTTTAAAAGCTGCAGCATCTTAAGCCTCTGCGATTTCTTCCAGCGTTTTTCTATGCTTTGATCAGATTTTGAAGATTCTCTCTTAAGACTGCGGTTACATGTAATAATAATGCAGTGTGATAACTGGAACTGGTAGGGATTTAAGTAGACTGCACACAGAGTGTAAATATTCTCATGGTATGAATTCATAGCTGTCACCTGGGATGTTACGAGCACTCATCAGATAGAGTTGGTTGTGGTTGTGAGACGCTGCAACTCTGTATGTCTGTTTCTAACGTTTGTGAAAGGTGAGAATGTAAAAACCTCGAGGCACGAACTCAATCTTGCATGACCTTAAAATAAAACCTCTCCTGTTATCACAGATCAGCGCTCCTGTTTTTCCCATTCCTCTGCTTGTCTACCCTGTTTTCAGACCTAATCTTTATTAAAGTAGAAGGTTGTTTTGAGAGGACCAAAAAGTGCACTTGAAAACAAACTGCTCTCACCTTGCAGTTATATTGCCCCTTTTAAGGTGTTAGTATGCGTCAAACAAAGTGCTTCTCTAATAGTCACACATGGCATCTGAAACACCGCCCCCCGACACCTTTCTAACATTGGAAATTGGGAGGGGCTGGGGGGTTTTCTTCTTTCCAAAACCAACAATTGGACAAGCACTTTATGTAGCAATTGGCCCAGTCTTTTCATGTTTACAACATCATCGTGCATCACCTCCACTTGTATTATTCATCGCATTGTGCCCCTCTCTTCTTTGCAGCCAGCTTTTTGCCCCACCTTCCAGTGTGGCCACTATGGATACGTTCATTTTAAGCATTCACCAGACTTGAAATTACTTCCTTCTGGTTTGTTTCAGCTCTGATTAGATCCTTCATGCCTGTCTGTCTTTAGTATGTTTTATCAAAGTCAAAAGAGATAAAAATAGATTGCCTCTTGTTAAATATGATCAGACTAATCAGAGGTAGACAGCAATTAAAATAACCAGCACTCTCTCCTCCAAGTTAAGTGCTTCTAGCCAATCTTCAAAGAATGCATCAATGATAAGAAAGTAAATATCTGTTATGTAATTTGTGAAACATGAGATTTCTGCTGGTACTACCACCATACGCCAATCCATTTCACAAATGTTCAGCTGCTTCTTGCCAGCAAACACTACAGATAAATTGTCAAGTGCTTGGTTTTCACAGTGCCAAAATGAAACAAAAGCATTGAGTGTCCTGAAGAGCAAAACTAACTCTAGTAATCCCTGACGATGTAGTACCGTACTTGTGCCTCCAATAACCACAGCCTGCTATGCATTTACCGAGTGTGACACAGTTTAAATATTGTTTCAGAGGCCTTTGCAGCATGCCAAGCTAAATATCTGGGGAAGAGCTATTGCAACATAAACCTTGTACCCACCAAAAAAAGAAATTATTGCCAAGGCCTCAGGTTTTTGGAGCCACACATTGAGATCATAAACAAACAACCAAACAGACATTAGGGCATCTGTTTGTCTCCCTCCCCAGGATGCCTTGCTGCGGCTGGCGGCAGTTGTCGACGCACGTTCACTGCGAGTGGCCCTCCGAGACAGCATACAGGAGCTGCTACCCAGCACGGTATTCAAACACACACACACATACACATGCAAACTCTACATTTGCACAAACAGCTGAACATAATTGACATTTCCTTGATTTATTACCTGAAATAAAAGCTTCCCAATAGTATTCAGAGCAGTGGAGCTAAATGCCTCTGCCCTGACATACGGCCCGGGTCTTTGTTGTAAATGGAAGAGGCTCATCACTCATTAAATTAATTAGAATCTGATTAATGATACAAATGAATGTGCATGTGTGTTTCATTCCAGGAGTGTGTCTGCGTCTACATGCTGGAGGGACACTCGAGGCTGCTATCTGACGACCCGCCACATGAACTGCCACAGGAGGGAAAGATCAGGTGTGTACTTGTTGTGTGTGTGCAGCAAGCCACAGATGTTTCACAGTAGAGCAAGGGAGTGATGAAGAGGGGAAACGGAGGCTGTTTTCTCTGTGTGAAAAGCAGGTGTCACCTGTATGAATGTGAGCCGCTCAGCCCAAAATCACATCATCAACAGAGAGACAGGAGTCTCACAGAGAGAGATTTCATCATCAAGACAAATGAGGACCTTCCTCGTCTCTCTTATCTTCTCATTTTTACCACCTTTTACTTTCTTTTCCCCATCCCTCATCTCTATTGCTCTCATTAAAACTCTACCTTTATGTCACTTTTTCCTCTCTTAATGCACATCTTTCTCTGTCTCTCTGACGAACTCTTTCCCTCTCTTATCATTTGCCATTCCACCTTCTCACCTCACTGCATCAGTCAGTCGTTACTCTTTTTTTTTTCCAGCCCACACTCTCCCCCAAGGGGCCATGAAGCACTAAGCTGCCTGTGTTTCGGTCCCCACACCCCTCTCCCTCCCTGCCGCTCCTCTTTCTCTCTCACCTTCAATCCCTCTCCCAGCGGAAGCGTTGCAGGGCTAATAGCCGAGGTGACAGCGCCCGGGGTCCCTCAGCAAGACACGGTGATCCTCTCCTCTCTTAAGTGCTCTCTGAAGCTCTACAACCCTGTGTGCTGCTGCGACGGCTGCCCAGGCTCCAGCAAAAACCAACACTGCATTATAGATGAAACTGTCTGTTTGTCAGACAAGAACCCTTTTTCCAACACCTCATTGCCACACAAACACAGGATCACACACGAACATCCTTATGCTGACACAAACAAGACCACACGTATGCACACACACGCACAGACATACTCGCACACATGCAGGCGCGAGGTAGTGGGGATATTAAAAGAGCTACAGGGCACTTTGTTACTTCTCTCCCTCCAATTCACCTGCTTATATAAGCCTGTTATCAAGACCTTGGCATACACACACACACAAACAAGCACAAACACCCACAAACACCCACAGACACACTCAATGAACCCATCTGAGAGGCAGCAGGCCTCATTCCAGCCCACTTTCTAATACATACAAGCCCATTAACTGGACCTTGACCCCTACATACACACACTTACACACACACACATAAAAAAGCATAAGCAAGTTCAGCTAAGATAGCTTCCATTATCGTTTATCCTCTAAACCATTTGTTTTGTTCTGTAGAAGATAACTGACTTCTTATAGCCAAACAAGCTATTGTTAGAAATACTGCAAAAGGAATACACACAGTCCAAGGTCTAAGAGATACAGAAGACAGTAATACACAAACACAATGCAGTTGCACAACTTTTTTCCTATAATTAACCTTTTCAGTTATGGGTTACTTTTAGTTCCATCTAAAATAATACCCTTTTTGTAAGAAAAGCTATTCATATTGAATTTTATTTTGCTATTATATTTTATGGTTACATTTTGTGTGAGTAAAATGCACAAATGATCAAATGTATGGAAAAACACACAGCCTAATAAATGTTGCAGTAGAGCTCCTCCCGAGAGGAAGTATTTCACTCGCTGTTGACCACTTTGTTCTTGCTGTCACCCTCAAAACGTCATACAGAAAATAACACAATAAAATATGCATATATCTTGAGAAAGACATAATAATGCAGAATTGGTCTGAATCAGAATGAACTATTCCATTTTTTGTTTGCACATTAACACCCCATCAGCTGTTAGTCATTTCTTAATGATGCTTAAGCGGTTACAACAAATGGAGCTCATAGTGTAGCAGGAACATGAAGTCATTAGCATCACCCAGATCAATTAATCATCAGCTGATTTTTATGAGTGCCAACTACACACCGACACACACACATTTACTGTATCTGAGTGGTCTGTTTAAATGCCCATCTCACAGTCTTTGCTACTGCTTACTGTTATCACTGTAAACACCACACCAGCTTTGACGTATATGTCGATCTGAGCTACTGTTGCTGCTAACTGTTGTGTACCTTTACTTGACCTTAAAGCTATCTCCACACACCACTTACCAGATATGTAAACATACATTTTATTATCTAAAAGGTATGTCATATGTGCAGAGAAAACTAAATAACAGTGTTTTTCCTAACGACCCCGGGTGGGTTTTTTGCTCTTTGCTGTGCCCACTATAAACTGGGTTCATGGTTGTGCGGGAAAGCTGCTTTGAACAATGACATTACACAAAGGTCAGCTGTATTTGCTACAGTACTGTAGTAAACGACGATGAGAATGTTTTTTGACTGAAGTGGACTATTCCTCTGTGAGCTGAAATAAATGGACACTTTTAAATCAATGCACCATGCAGAGATTTGGCTGCAATGGTTCGAGGGGATTTCAGAATCTGTGAGCATGTAATGGAGTGACTGCTGTGTGTGTGTGTGTGTATGGCTTCTGGAGGGTTCAGTAGATTATTATGTGAGGCATATAGATTATGAATTTACCTGAGTGAAACTATTTTCCTTCTTTTTGTGCTTTATTACCATATTCATGTAAATCTGAGTATACATGCTTACTGAAGTGTGCAGTCACACAGATGTGTGTTTTGCGCATGTGTGTGCAAATGTATGTGTCTTTGTGTCCTTTGGCAGCAGTCAGTCCAGAATAAATAAATCCCTGTCTCATATTTTAGCATAAGAAAGCTGCCTTCTGTATTAAATATAAGACATACAGAGACCTTCACCATTATCACACCTGGCTCCCTCACACACACACACACATACATGGTTGTATTGAGTTCATATAATTTCAGAATGAATAATACTTCTATTCAGACATGTTTTGGTTAGTGTCAATGAATACAACGCATCTGTTTTTGCAATGCTGGTGATTGTTTTTCCATTTGCTCCGATTGTCATCCAAATCTCCTCTTCCTCTTTGTCGCCCCAGCGTCTGACACACTGTCTGTCCGTTTCTCACTCTGACTAATGTTCTGTAGGTAATTGTCTTTCTCTGTGTCAAACTCAACTTGTATCTGTCTGTCTTTCTCAGGAGTATCGCAGACCAGCTGAAGCGATGTCAGTGTGCCGGCCTTCCTGTGTCCGAGCTGCCAGAGAAATACAGAATCTGCCTTGCAGCACCGTTACCAGCACACAGAAGAGGTGTGTGTGCAGCGAGGGGGCTTGAACAATATTGGCGGACAGACAAATGGACCAACATCTGAGTTGTGTGTGTGTGCTTGTTTGAGGATGTGTGAGCGTGCGCCGGTGCATGCAGTGGAACAGAGAGATGTGAGAACGTGGGAGAATAAACAAACGAAAAGAGGTAGAGAGAGAAGTAGTGAACAAGAGATGATGATTGCCGAGGGAGAGGTATGGAGCCGCGTGGGCAGTAAAATTGTACAAGAGACCCCCCCCCCCCCNNCCCCAAAAAAAAAGACTGCATGATGTTACAGAGGTAAGCTTTAGCTTGGTGCCAATGTGGTAAACTCATTGTTCTGTTGGTTGTAGATCTCATTATTATCTTCAAAATTATTTTGTCCAGAAAGATCTCCTGTCGCTATCTGCGATGAGAATATCAAATGAAAGAGAGAAAAAAGAATAAACACTGTATGCAAGGGCATGAGGTTTGATTCTCTTCCACGTTCATTCCCCTGCATATTTCTATTAGTATAACAACACGAAGAACGAACAAATAAGATTAAAACGAGGACAAGGACATTAGAAAGAAAATTAAAGGAGAGTGATAAAAGGACCAAAAGTCTGTTTAGTCTGAGTCAATGCATTAGTTATTATAAATGCTTTTTTCTTTCTTTCTTTTAGCTGTTGTCGTTCCTATCTTGGACCAGGAGCGGGACAAGGCCATCGCTGTCTTACTGGTGAGTCCTTGAAATTAGGGAAATACAATATCATTTCAATTAATTGATAAACCAAAGTAACAAATGCAATTCACTAGATAACATCAACACAGCATCGTGGACTGAACTGGACTGAAATGTGTGTGTTTTGCAGGTGGGCTGTAATCCACTGTCTGATCAGGATGAATTGCATCTTAACGTGCTGGAAAAACATGTAAGCTCTCTCGTTTTCTGTCTATTTTTGTCATAAATGTGAAAAAACAACAACTTGGCAACAGTAGCTGACTTACTGGAAGAGTTGGCTCTTTATTTAACCAACACGTTTCGGCACAGAGCCTTCATCAGGGTGTTTTACGGAACGGGTAAAGCACAGCATATACTCTACAGGAAGGCATAATCTTTGTTAATTAATGAATCTAATGAGGACTAGGCACATAGATGGCTATAATACACAACAAAAGATTACATAAACAGCAAAAATCACAACAATCACAAAAGCAAAGATGGTATTTAAGTAGTAAACTGCAGTATGAAAACTTGAAAATTATGTTTTATTAATTATCTATGAATATTCCCTCAATTGTAAGTTTCTGAGATTTTAAATCTTGTGTTTCTCAAAAGAGTTAATATCATTACACCCTTAGTCCTCAACAGACCTTATCAATATCAATAAAAGAAAAATCCATCTTTGAGTGCTTGTTGAAGTGGCCTTTAAAGATAAGTGGCTACTGGATGTTTTATATGGTGATGCTTGCTTTAATGCTCTTTCCATTCATTTCGTTGGTTCTCTGAATGACCAGATGAAAGATAATAACATGACGTTAAACTGTTTATGTTTGGTCTGATGATGTGTGTTTATGTGCATGATGTACGCACAGGCCTCAGTGGCATGTGTACGAGTCCAGGCTGTTCAGACATCCTACCAGAGGCCTCCTCTCAGCCCCTCTCCCATGCAGTCCCACAATGCACTGCTTCACCTCAACGTCTCAGACCAGGACTACTGCGAACTGGACCGCAACATCCTGCAGCTCTGTGGTATGCACACA
Organism: Morone saxatilis; assembly: GCF_004916995.1. NCBI lineage: Eukaryota > Metazoa > Chordata > Actinopteri > Moronidae > Morone > Morone saxatilis. The sequence goes on along the minus strand of NW_023340257.1, from coordinate 11,552,064 downwards.
GACACACAGAAGGCGTATTGAATAACTCTTCTTAAATCTTCTTCACTCTGTCGCACACACATATACACCTTACATTTCCTACACCTCGTCAATACAAACACAAAAGTCTGAGGGAAACATAATTACACACACAAACACACACTGCTGTATGAGAGGTGAGGTATGTTAATAGAGTAAGCCCATCTGGATAAAAAGCTCTATGAATTTAGATGGGCTCTGTCTGTGGCACGAGGAATGTGTGACAGCTCCTGTGTGAAAACATAACGCTTTGCAAAAACACTGTTTAACATCTCATGCATAATGGAAGTGGACTGGCTAATACACACACATACATCAACATTGTTTACTCCTTGGTAATTGTCAAAAAGTATGAGTTGCTTTAGTCTCCTCAGTTTGTTCCAGCCTTTGCCGTGCCTTTCTACTTCTCTGTCCAGCTCTTTGCTTCTCTCTCTTCATCTGCAGTCTAGGCAGGCAACCCTCCATCCCTTGTCTTGTCTTCATTATTAGGCCCTCTGTTAGCTGGCTCCTGTTCACCCTTCCCCGACCTCGCTGTCTCCATGCATCCCTCCCTGGATTGCTTTCTGTCCACATGAGTACATGCTCTGCATTCCCTGTCTGTCCCTGCTCCTCTCTGGTTTTCACTCCCATCTCTCTCTCTCTCTC
>NW_023340257.1:11551094-11551228 GCF_004916995.1 Morone saxatilis | reverse complement strand
ACACACACACACACACAGTTGAAGTCGTACAGTACATGCAAAACATGAAATCCTTCCCTGTGACTTTTTCCCCTGTTCCTGTCATTACCTATACCACAAGCTTTTCATCACACACATACTTCATCAATCTCCCC
>NW_023340257.1:11548811-11550994 GCF_004916995.1 Morone saxatilis | reverse complement strand
TTTGATGCAATGATTAGATTTTGGGGGGCAAGATCTCAAAAACTAATAAAATCGGGGGGAAAACGATTTTTCTTTTTTTTCATTTTCTGTTGTGCAAACGTTGGACGAAGCCTGATGCAGACCTGCAGACCTCATGTGCGGGCCGGAGTTCTAACGTTTAACCCGCAACCACTCAAAGTTGACTCCCTGCGTCACGCTGACGCATTCTGTTCGGCATCCTCCCTGTCTCCTTCCACCTTCTGACTGCCGCTTTGGTAATCATAAATAAAGGGAAAGTAAGTGTGACTTTTAGAATAGTGTCTTTTATTTTTATTTTTAGGTTGTTACTCCGTTAGCCTCATGCTGAATTTGCTGCACATTGAGCTAATGTTCTTCGATTAATTGAGCAGCCTTACAGTGAAATCGGTTATAAAAAATCAGCGTGAAAAATCACAGTGTCTCAATCGTGAGGATTTGCTGTTCTTCTATTTCTTGTGTGTAAACCTAATATCTTTGGGCAATTTGAAAATGTAATCTTAAAAGTTATTAGAGACATTTTCGACTATGTTTTGACATTTTATAGATCAAAACATGTGGGAAATAATTGGCAAATGAGTCAATAATGAAAATACTCATTAGTTGCATTCATAATATAACTTTATGTCAAAGAACTCTATTTTGGGGAATTCAGGCCTTCAAAATATATCACATATCTCATTATGTTTTTATACAAAAACAAAAAGTCTGGGAATTTATCAGTGTTTGTTTTGATTACTAAACAACAGACAATTGCCTGGTTTTTAATACTTAACAATATCAAAAAATGTTAGAATCTGATTTTACAAATACCCTTTGTGGTTTAAGTACTTTGTTTTTTCTTAAATTGGAACTTAATTAAAGGGACTCTGGTGCATAATCAGAAGCTCATTTTTGCCTTTTTTCTTCATTTTCTATTATGTTTTCTGTCAAAGTAAAAAGAAGACCTCATTTACTGCAGTGATGAGAGTCCTCTGTGGCATAAAATCATGGGGGATGTAAAGAATCTGGTCCTTTTGAAAAAACAGGGTATGTTTCTATGAAAGCAGTCAAATCCAAACAATTATCACCTACCTGACCTTCCCTGCATCTGTGTTACCTTGATGGTGCAGGACTAGACCCATGGAGTCAAACAACACAGCTGTAGCATTACAGCCTGCGAGTAAAACATCAGCTATTGATGGCACTGAACCAGAATTTGTAGTTTATTTCCCTGCATCTGAGGGAAAGGAGAGGGAGACGTGATCGGGAAAAAGGCTGCAGGGGTTTTAAGATGTATTTTGAATCCGACATGATTCTTCCTGTTCATTGTTACAGTTGTAAAAAGGGGCGAGGGGAGAAGGAGGAGGAGAGGAGGGAAAGGGAGGAGGAGAGGAGGGAGGAAACGGAACGGGAGATTGTTGCTTCTGAAGAATCATCAGTTTGGTGGGAAGTGCTTGGGGCGGCTCTTATGGGATTAACAGCGTTTGGGAAAAAGGGGGGTTGAGGGGCTTATTATTATATGTGGGTGCAGCGACATGCTTTACGTGTCTGTGTTTGTGCTGCATGTGTATGTAAGTATGTGTGTGCGTGTTGAGTGCTTTACTGTGTGACTGGGGGGGACGAGCGTGTTGGCAGGGGCTGGTGTTTATCCCTGTCCTGCTTGTTCTCCATCCAGCTCTGTGGATTAAAGGGGTGAATGATGTGTGAGAAAACATTGCTCCTAAAACTCTATGTGTGTGTGGGTGTGTATGTGTGTGTGCATGTATGTTGTGATCATACATGTACCTACAGTATTTGTGTCATCATGCATACAAGATGTGTGTGTGTTCCCACCTCAGAGTGAATTTCAGTCTATGAAGGTGAATAAAATATTTCAGAAGCAGGAAATTGGTTCCAGCTCTGCAGGTCTTACAGCAGCAGAGAGTGAATACACCATTCAAGGAAAAACCTTGATCTTGTTCTAAATGCATGTTACTGTGTTTTCTGTTATTTACAAGTTATGAATGTTTTAAAGAGATTAGAGATTAGAGTTTCTTCCTCATTCAGATTCCAATACCTAAACTTGGTATATCAGCCAATACCAAGTACAAGTCTGATACATGTGTGTCAATAAAGAGGTTAATATATCATAAATATAAATATATCAGAGTAGCAGGGTAATAAATTACATGGTATTGGATTGGTGC
>NW_023340257.1:11548175-11548772 GCF_004916995.1 Morone saxatilis | reverse complement strand
AATTTCCAATACTGGTATCGGTATCAGAAACAACTCTAGATGAGATGATCACTTATTAAGAGAAGAAGAGTCTAACACCTTACCAACATAAACATATGACTGGAAATATGTATGATTATTGGCCATTTACTTTGAAAAATGAATAAAACCTCTCACCATTGCTATGTGAGTACAATACATTTATGAAATTAATTCCAGATTTTATTATGTGAGATATTTTCTGTAAATAATACAAACGTGTATCACACCAATGAGTTTTTAATTCACTATTTGATGCTACTTGCAAACCAATGAAGATAATATTGAATTCTTGACCCACCCCAGCTCAAATCATTTTCCACTGTCCGCTGATTTCTAATCTTATCTTCACACATAGACTGCGCTCCAAGGAATCTTAAATGGAGGCTTTAAAAACAATCTGACTGACTCGGATGAAGAGAGATTTTTGTGATGATATATATATATTGGGACTGATATTGTGTTTGTGTTCCCTTTTAGCTGCAGCAGCAGACTCAGTCGCAGTGTTGTTGTTTGCTACTGGTGTCCGAGGACAACCACCAGCTTTTCTGCCAGGTACAGGCACACACACACACACAC
>NW_023340257.1:11537351-11548075 GCF_004916995.1 Morone saxatilis | reverse complement strand
TTACAAACCAACTCCATAGTGAGAAATGCATTTTGAGGCCACACTAGTCACAAATGCTGCTTGCTTTTCTTTGAAATCAAACTGAAATCACATTTACTAATCCCTTTTTGTATGGATCGTTAATAGATTTTTTAAAAACTTTATTATTAAAAGAAGAAAAAAATGTCATTGGGGAAATTTCAGAAATGCTCCTTTTTGTCTCAGCTAGCTGGAGGGGTTGCGTCCATGTGTGAGTTTGACTGACAGGAACTGGCAGGCTACCAGAGTGCCGGTGTTACACTGTAGAGAACCAGAAACAAAGTCAACAAATTTGCAAAGCCTACATGTCATGGGCAGTCAGCTTGTTTCTAGTGGAACTGAAGGAGCAGACCAACATCTTATAGGGGGACGTAACAGTCATTGCAGGGGGAAAATAAATTGAATGAATATGATATATGTAGGGGGGGAAAAGACATGAGTTGATACTATCATACTGACCTAATTAAAATCCAACTTGGATCCTTTTTATTGAGTGTCTCATTGTTAATAATTGATAAATATTGTAGGGTGAAAACATTTAGCAGTTTTCCAGGTTTGTTTATATGCTGTTTATTGCACTATTATCAGTTTCTGGTTAATGTTTGTTTAGCAGCTTTTGTGTCCACATAAATGTCAGGTAAATTCACAGACTCACTTTATAGAGAGATATCATTTTGTTTGGTTTTCAGCTGATTGTAATTTACAAATATAGTCCTGTGAGCACAAACATTTTGATAATAAAATACAATACACATTATTGATACAATAAATAAATAACAAAATAACAATCAACAGCTGTGTACTCAATTTTGGTTGTTGGTCGGTTTTCATTTGGACTGCAGATTATGTAGCTGGTGATTTTAAAAACTTAAAAAATGAAAGTAAACATTGTGAAAGAATTGTGTTTTTTAATATGCATCTCATGTCTCAAGACCATGTAAATATTGCAAACAACCTCAACAACAAATGGATGGATTAAGTTGACATGTTATGGCACTACCTGCAACATGGTGTACAGTATACAGGTAACATCTGACAGACATGAACTGTATGTTTGAGCCAGTGAACTTTTGGTAACATAAACTGACATTACAGAGCAGCACCAAGTTCAGTCCAAAATATAGTCAAATCTGTTTGTGCTAATTAAACAAGGGAGGTGATAGACTTCACTTAGAATAAACAACCTTTTTTTATATATTTTACCCCTAACAGAGTCTCAAGGACTCAGTTCTGCTTTCTTCCCATCTCTTGCCCTCATTACGCTGTTTTTCTTTACCTCCCTCAGTTTGCACTCACCCAGTCCTTATGTCTCTCCTTTTCTCTCCTCTGTTCAGCTGATGTTTGGACGCTTTGGTCAGGTTGTGGAGAAGAAGAAGTCAATTACTCTTCAGGACATCAGTGCTGTGAGGACAATTATTTTATTTCTTTGTTTCTTATGCACACTTTATCTATCTTTTCTGTCTTCACATTGAACTGATTGTTCTGCCTCTCTTCCTATCAGGAGGAGCGTAGGCAGCTGTCCAGTATGTTGGGCTGTGAGATCTCCTCCATGCTTTGTGTCCCAGTGGACAGCAGGGCCACCGGTCAGGTGGTGGCGCTAGCGTGCGCCTTCAACAAGCAGGGTGGGCAGAGGTACGTATGTGTTCGTACTCTAAGCAATCATTAACCTTTTTTCCTTTTTGGTTGTGTGTAGAGTTCTTACGGGCGAAAACAGACATTTTCCATATAGCTTAACTTAACTTAGCCACTGACGACATACTGCAGAAGTATTTTTTAAAATACTGGGATGTCAGTCCGAAGATGATTTGGCTTTGCCTAATTCCTGAAGCGCTGACTCATGTTAGATACAAATATTTATCTGACAGCGGCTTACAGTAATGTTGGGATGGGTAGTCTGATTGGTTGAGCTCAACAGCTCAGATTTGTAGAGTTTAGGGAGAGTTGAAAGTGCGCTGCTAAAAACCAGCAGTATGTGCGGCATGATCCCTTGTGAATGGATACCATCAGTTTGGAGCCTGTGTCAAATCACCCAGTCTGTGTGTGTGTGTGTGTGACCATACAGATGGCTGTGTGATGATGTAGAGTCAGGTCATGAGTCTAACATGGGGTGGCTTGGCTGCCTGGTTTGGCACCATGTCTTGGCATGTATTTGTGTGTTTGTGTGATGCTGCCAGGAGCAATGCTTCTATCACCTACAAAAGTCTATAAAAACACTCTCCAGCTGTGTCTGTGTGTTTGACAAAGAAACACTTTCTGAAGTGTGAGGAAAGTTATTGTGTAATATTGTAGTATGCTGAGATTGATTTTTTATGTGTTTTTATCTATCTATCTATCTATCCATCTATATATCTATCTCATACACTATGTTTCTACTTAACACTTAACACTATGTTTCTACTTAAGTGCTGGGAGATTAGTGTATTTTATCTCTTTTTTCCTTAAACACACTTCACACACACACATACACACACCTCACAAGCACACTCACACACTTCACACACACGCTTGTGCTCACATACAATCCTCTCTCTTTCTCTGAAGACTAAGATAGATGAGAAGGGATCATGTCCTATAATTTCTCCCTCTGCCAGTGGCACTGATGACAGAGCTGGCATCTCATTACCATAGTAACAGCAGCAGGATTATGGTCGCAACTGTGCATAAAATGTGATAAATCTATCCGTTGCTCCAAGCTCAGTCATCCAGATTTTAGTACAGACATATATCTCAAAGATGCATCTCCTCGTCTTATAGATTGCATATTCATATGCAGAGTTTGTTGGAACTTTCCTCTGCCTGGCTCTCCTAAAAGTGTAATTCAGCCTCTTACCGTAGCACACAGGTGCATGAAAACATATTGTTGGACCAGTAACAGGTCCATAACTCAGTTTTGGTGCCACTAGATAAGAAAACTGCACACAAACATCATTTAATCTTGTTTACGCACAGAGCAGGTTGAGAATGCACAGTATGGCATTGCTAGAAGAATAGGTAGAAATATATTGGAGACCATAACCCTAACCCATGATAACATTTTAGGAGCTTGAGGATATTTGAGGCCAACACAGGATGAGGCTTTATATTTGATAGTGAAGTTAGCAGCGATGTTAGGATGGCCGTATTAATTGGCTGTTGGATTCATTTCTGAGAAAAACAACCCAACAGTGTCACACAAAACCAAATAGCATACACACATTAATTTAAGTCATTCTACATAAATACCAGTTTCCTTGTGGAAAATGTATTCTTTCTTACTGTGTGTATCCAACGTCTGGTCTTTGGAAGTGGACTCCTGCTGGTTTTCATTCTTTCTAAGGAAATTGAGACTATTTTCTATCGTGACTGCAAATAACTAGCTGGTGCCACAGAAAATTATCCCCCAGCCTGACTTACAAGACTGAAGACTATTGCTCCGTGTGACTCTCCTGAATGTCAGCCATAAAGGATTTGTTTATCTTGTGGGAGAGTGAACTTAACTGCCCTTAAACTGAGTTTCCCAGGCCTTTTCAAATCCTGCCTCCTTTGCTAGGATTCCTGGAAGTCTAAGCTCTGGGTAAGAAAAACCACTGAGCTACAAACTGCGTCTAAAATCAACACAATAATGTGCCACTGCCCTCTGTAGGCAGAGGGCAATAACTGCAGGCACTTACGTCACTGTGGTCACTGCAGATCATTTCCTTCATTAGTCTTCTTTTGCCTGCTTAATGCTGGCAGGTTCTCATGTCATTTAGTTTAAAAGGAGAGTGACAGAGTCATTTAGACATATTATAATAGTCAATAATTATGCATTTTAGCTTCTGTTTAGGGCTGCAACTAAGGATCATTGTCAATTAATCTACAGAATATTTTACAGAATAATTAATTAATTGTTTTTATCTTTAAAATGCATTGGGAAAAAGTACTGAGATCTTTACTTAAGTAAAAGTACATAAGTATTTGCAGCAAAATGTATGGATTATGCAAAATTGCTCCATTCAGAGTGTTGTATAATGGTATTATATAATATTTGTATTCATTAATGTGTATTTGATCTATAACAGTGTGTAACAATGTATAAAATGAAAACATGTTTTACTTAACTATAGCAACAGAAGATCACACAACATATAAATAATGTGAATATCTGACGTTTGGTAATAAGAGTGCCACAGCTGCCTGTTAGCTCTGTCTAAATTCAGACTTTGTGTTTGTGTGTGTGTATATGTGTGTGTGTGTTGTGTGTGTGTTGTTGTGTGTGTTGGGTGTGTGTGTTCCCCACTGCAGACACACAGAGGCAGATGAGTATGCAATCCAGCACTGTTTCTGCTACACTTCAACGGTCCTCACTTCAACTTTGGCCTTCCAGAAAGAACAGAAACTCAAAGTGGAGTGCCAGGTACTGCACATGCCCACACACACCCTCATACACACACTTTCACACATAAGTGTATGCATGCATAAATATACATGAAGTTGCCCTTTAAAAAGCTTTTGTGTGCACTATTTCTCTCCATAGGCACTCTTACAAGTGGCCAAGAATCTCTTCACACACTTGGGTAAGTTATTCCCCTCTCTGTCTCTGTGAAGAAAGAACGTTGTAGGACAATTAGTTTTAATGGCCGATATTTAAGTGATCATCAAGTGAAACGAATGCTGCACGTAATTGAATGAGATATTACCGACCCTAAAGGTGATTACACCCAGGATCATAACCATAAAATCAAAAGGGCATTAAAAATGATGGCTCCACCTCTCTATCCTTTAATTACACCGAGGCATTTAGATTCTTATCTAACATTAAGCACCTACAGTAGAAGCATTGATGATTCATCATGATTGCGGGTACAAAAAATGGATCCACTGATAGAGCAAATTGCCTCTCACTGTACCGAACCGTTGATTAGAAAAGCTCTTATAACCTCGTGCAGCTGATCCACCGGTGCTCATGTGTAACCTGTGGTTCTGCCTATCTGAGCTTTGCTGTATTTCTTTAATTTCCCCTGTTTTCCTTTTATTTCCTCTCTCACCCTCTCTCTCTCTCTAATTCTTTCAGATGATGTGTCAGTGCTGTTACAGGAAATTATAGTGGAGGCCAGGAACCTCAGTGATGCAGAGATGTAAGCCTTCTGATTCATCTTCAAAGGGGTGTTTCTGTGTGTGTGTGTGTGTGTGCAAGAGAGAGAGTGCCTGTGTGCGTGTGTGGTGTGAATGTCTTTATCTCCATTTGAAAAGGCTATCGTGGCAATTTGCTCTTAACTGACTTGCCGCATTTAATTAAAGTTTAAAAATGACCTGAGATGAAATGAGATAAAACACTCTCATTTTCTCTGCTTGGCTCTGTTCTCCATTACCCCTGTAACTCTGTCTCGCTCCCTGTGTTTCTCCAGTTGTTCAGTGTTCCTGCTCGATCGAGTCAGTCATGAGTTGGTGGCAAAGGTGTTTGACGGGGGCGTGGTTAGTGACGAAGAGGTACAACTCATATTTCATCTAATATGCTGATTATTTTACACAATATTATGGTTTTTTTTGTGTCTTTCATTTTACCTTTTTTGGAGGGACATTTCATGCCTTTATTATAGAGTTTACAGTAGAAACAGACAAGAGAACATGCGAGAGAGAGAAATAGGGATTGACATGCAATAAGAGTCCCCATCGAGACTACAACGTGCCTGAAACCCCTAGGGGATCGTGGTTGCATGCCATTTGTTATGCTCTCGCCCTCATTTTCTGTCTGACTGTCAACAACCAATTAAAAGTAAAAATGTTAAAAAATAATGTCTTTTGATGAAATAAGCATTTGTGTGTTGTGTGTGTGTGTGTGTGTGTGTGTGTGTGTATTTGCATGGCACGAGTGCAGAAGGAGTTTCGTATTCCAGCAGATCAGGGTATTGCAGGTCACGTGGCGACCACTGGTCAGATCCTGAACATTAAGGACGCCTATTCCCATCCTCTCTTCTACCGCGGTGTGGACGACAGTACCGGCTTCAGGACCCGTAACATCCTCTGTTTCCCCATCAAAGACGAGAACAACGGTAGCAACAGTGACTTTAAAATGAAATAAAATACCTTCACTCAACACACACATACAATGTCTGTTTTAAATACGTTATAAATCTAACTGCACCTTTCGTGTAGGTTAGTGCAATTCAAAGTGCTTTGCAGGTGAATGACAAGCTGATAATAAGACAGAGAAAATATAAGACAAATTGGAGACTGTTCCAGCAGCTCAGAGCATAAAAAGTTAAGTTTCTGCTGTTTTAAGACATTTGTTATCTGTAAAGAGAGGATCCCAGTTGCCCTAGTAGAGCCCAATAATGCATTAATAATGCAATAGCAGGGCTACTGATAATGTATTAATGGCCAATATTGACTTTTTCTGTAAAATAAGCTTTATTGGTAGTTGTTCCTCTTTTGTCCTCTACAGTACAAACCTGCTCTTCCCTTTTTCCTTTAAAAACGAAGCTACACATGTGCTCACTCAGAATAGCACAAAGAGTTGTTACATCACATTCCTAAATGTTAAAGTGCATAAAGTGCACTTTAGAGGGGCAACTATCTTCAGTGTGTGCCATACTGATGGTGCTCCCGACTTCTTGCAGACAAACTTTCGATTCTGTGTGATTTGTGTCTATATAGAAAACTGTCTGAAGCTCAGAATACGAGTTTCAATTCAGATCTTTTTATGTGCAATTAGGTTCAGCTCCAGTGTGAAATTAATTGAAGTTAGCAGACCTATTTAATTCAACGTTCTGCACCTCTGACTGTTGCATTGTGTGCCTCATTTTCTCGTCCTTCACTCACTTTTACTCTCCATTTTTCTTCATCATCAACTTTCTCTCCCTCCATCCATCTCTGTGTCCCTCTCTCCTTTCTCAACTCATTGCCTCCCTCAATCTCACCTTCTTATTCCGTTCCTCTCTCCACCTTTACTTTTGTCCTCTTCACCCTTTTTTTAAAATCCTCCTTCTTCTAGAGGTGATCGGGGTGGCTGAGTTGGTGAATAAAATGAACGGGCCGTGGTTCAACCGCTTCGACGAGGACCTTGCCACAGCTTTCTCCATCTACTGCGGTATCAGCATTGCCCACGTAAGTCTTTTCTCCCACTGAAAGAACTGACTCTCTATGACCCTTTAAAATTCCTGTTTTTTCAATGTTGAACAGCCGCAGATCTCTGGTCAGGGATGATAATGTATGTCATCTCGGCAAGTATAATACACCTTTAAGATAATTTATTAAATCTGACTGCATAGAGAGGCACAGAAGAAAGTTTAGAAAAGAAGCTTCTTAAAACAGTGTGTTAGATCTGTTGTTAGTGCTGTTAGAGAGATCGATCTCGGCTGGCAAAATGGATCAGTTCAGTGGGAGCAAAATGCTCAGTCAAGGAACAGTCAAGGGAAATCTCGAGGGAAATTTAAAGAGATTCAATTTGTGATGGAGCTGAGTGGCGTTAATGGTGCAGTTCATAGGCATTGTGCGACTGCTGCAAAGCTATTGAAAGATCGTTAGGGTTTTAACAGGTTTTTCAGTATGTGATGATCAAATGTAATATTTCTCATTATTGCGGCCCCCTTTCACCTTTCACCAGAATATCGTTGTTGATTAACATTGATTTGCTGTGTGTAATTGGCCTGTTTTCTACAGCCTCTAACAATGCCCTCAGGCAGTCACACAACTGATCTGAGTAATTTAAAGGATTTAAAAATGAATTGAATAATAATAAATAATTAAATAATAATACATGTTTAGACTTAGAGTACAGTTGTGGTAATATTTTATTCAGATTCACCTTCATATTAAGAAGCTCATGTAGCGTCTGACCTTTGAATGACTGCAGATACTTGATAGTTTATCCACAAACTATAAAGATATTTGATTGGAAAAATAATTGCCTTCTGGGCACCTCATTAATCATTTAAACATGACCAAATGCATTATTTATCCATGCTCACTCTGCATCACAGTGTACAGTATGCTGTGGGTTGTAAAAAGGATTTCCCTCATGTACTGCAATGTAAGCAGCATTCAGTCACTTATATTGTTTAGTACACTAGACACGAAGCTGTGTCTAGTGTACCCAAGTAGATTAACATGAAGGACTAAAATGGGTTCAGCCACGACTGGTGCTGGGCCTCTTTCCAATTTTCTGGAAATATTTTTTACAAAACTTTGCTTTAAAATGAAGCTCTTTTGGATGCCAAAGATCAAATGCAATTTCAGTCTATGCAATTATCTTTGCAAGTGTTGTCAAAATAAAAAGAAAAGAAGAGAGTTCTTGGCTGTGCTACTACTGGTGCTGTAACTGAGCTGTACATCTTATTGTAGCCATGTATCTGTGACAATAATAATTAAAACTATTGATTTTGTTATAGTGTTTCTGTTATGTCTTTGTTTCTCTAGTCTCTGCTCTACAAGAAAGTCCATGAAGCTCAGTTCAGATCCCACCTAGCCAATGAAATGATGATGTACCATATGAAGGTAAAATCATATTTGCTCATCTCACTCACCCTGGCACACAGACACACTGTGTTTACTGACACTGTCAATATTATTTACTCCTTATGATTCAGTATGTGTATGTTCCAGGTTTCAGAGGAAGAGGTGTCTAAGCTGCTGGTGACGGGGATTGAACCCGTGATGGAGATCCACCCCTGCTACGCTGAGTTCACATACACACCTCGCTCCCTGCCCGATGACACCACACCCTTGGTAAGGACCAGAGGTTAAGAGAAAACAGTGAGAAAGAGAGACAGCAGAGATTAGAGACACAGAGCGGAAGAGGCAGAGACAAAAGTGATGTAACTGATCCTGTTGTGTGTGTCTGCAGTGCATCCTCAGCATGTTTGAAGACATGGGTTTCATCAACACATACAAGATTGACCTGCACACTCTCGCCAGGTCTGACAACTCCATCAATTCATATACTGAATATAAGAGTCTGTGTGTATGAGTGTGTCCTACAGTTACTTTACTGCATTAATAAATTGATCTCAACTGCTTTATAATTTGTTCGGGGTAGTAAAGCTTTGAGTGTTTTGGGGGTTTTATCTGTCGACTGTAAGAAAATATAGTCCTTGAAAAGATGTAAGCAGCTCTCTAGTGGCAAGATTTTCATCAAAAATGAATCAGCAGATCAGAAAATGATTGGAATATATGTTTAAAACCAAAATTATTCTTTAAACTTGGGGATTGGTGGGTTAATGGACAAAAAAGAACTGAACAACAAACGTGGTCCATAGGTGCTGCATCTGCCCCTGCCACTAGTTGCAGGATATTTTGTAGATAATTAAACTACTGCTTTGGTGTCAGGTTTTGTCTGATGGTGAAGAAAGGCTACAGGGACCCTCCATACCACAACTGGATGCACGCCTTCTCTGTCTCACACTTCTGCTACCTGCTCTACAAAAACCTAGGGCTGTCCAACTACCTCGAGTAAGTTTTTATAACACTCTGCTCCCAATGCTTTAAAAGTCCAGTGTTTAGAAGGATCTATTGGCAGAAATTAATAGGTATGTTTTCAGTAGTGTATAATCACCTGAAAAGAAGAATTTTACAATTACACGCTGGTCCTTACTAACCCTTAAAAATGTAAGAAATTGAATTGTTGCATTGTTTTTGTTACTGGAATTAACCCACAACTACCTAGAAAGGTCATTGTTTTTATCCTTAACCCTCGTCTTTCTTCCTACTTCTTATCTTTCCAGGGATATAGAGATTCTAGCTCTCTTTGTCTCCTGTATGTGCCATGACCTGGACCACCGTGGCACCAACAATTCTTTCCAAGTCGCCTCAGTAAGAGCACAAATCATGTCTATGTTTCTGCAAAAATGATACAAAGAAAGGGAGAAAGGGAAAAAGGGAAAATAAAAACATTAAACCTCCCGAACACGTAGAGTGCAGTCGAGCAGCACTGCACCTACACTTTAAAAATTGACTTTTAGATGTTCAGGATGGAGCACGTCAATAAGAGCCCGGCTTCGGGTGTGTTACAGTGAAATCTGTGATTGTGTCTCCTCATATGTGAATTTGCCCCAGTGAGACACTAGATGTCATTGTGATTAGAAGCATGTTGCTCTGCTGCACTCTAATCATACATAACCCTCCAGCACCTAAATGACACACACACCAACTGTCATTATGCAACAAAGGTCATCATTTCTTCAGCTTCTTTTATGTTTCTCTCCATTTGAAGATTCATATTCGAGCTGACAAGTATAGTTAAAGAGAAGACAGCTTGCTTTATCCAAGAATGTTGTGTCATTTGAATCAATATGATGTGTACACTAAAAGGATTGTGTTTCATTTGTCTGTCTGTTTTCTATTTTCAGCAATCTGTGCTGGCTGCTCTCTACAGCTCAGAGGGATCTGTGATGGAGGTAAATTCACACACCAGTAACATCACATCACAGAGATGTGGGAGAGCTGACAATGTTTCAAACAGCATGAGGGATTTGTGCCTATATGAATATTTATTGCTCTTACACTCGTGGTCGTTTTATTAGGTAGATCACAACAGTCTATTGCAATTCAATACAACAGTTCTGCCATAAATTCTACCATTTCAAAGCTTATAATGATCAGAATTTAATATGTTTATGACTGAGTTAATGGTGGTCTTGTACTGGATGACATTATACTGAGAGGTGTTTTAATTTTACTTGTCCCTTGTAGATTGAGACAGTATAATTCTTATTCTTATTCGTCTGTCCCTTTCTAGTTGATGAACTTCA
>NW_023340257.1:11533926-11537331 GCF_004916995.1 Morone saxatilis | reverse complement strand
TGTGTGAGTTACTCATGTTGTTTTGTGCTTGTACGACACCTAGTGGCCAAAATCAAACTTTAATTCCTTGTTTCAGTGATGAGGCAATGGGAGACATGTAAATTGGCTTTTCTTGCTGATTTGCAACATGACTCAACATTCCTTTAGAAGCAGCATTTTCAAATGTTCTCATTCATGTTCCCATTGTGCTTTATTTTCCATTACAGAGACATCACTTTGCCCAGGCCATCGCCATTCTGAACACTTGTGGCTGCAACATTTTTGAGAAGTTCTCCAGAAAGGTAAGATATAAAATCAAACATTCACTCATTACGAATGTCTCTCTTTGTTTCTCTATCCATTTGCATTTACTAGATTCTGCTATCACTGTATGTGCAAGCTAAAGATATTTTTTATGTCTTTTAGGACTACCAGCGCGTGCTGGATTTGATTAGAGACATCATTCTGGCTACAGACCTGGCTCACCATCTTCGCATTTTCAAGGACCTGCAGAAGATGGCTGATGGTATGTCCCAGTAGATCAGTATGCGCAGCCACATCTTTACTTTTGCTTTTTACTGAAAACCTGAACAGCAAAAAGAAGGCTTGCTTCATATGCTTGGTCCAGAGCTGTGAAATAAAACCAATAGCTCTATTTTTACCTGAATTAGAACAGGCTGTTTCAAGAGAAATTATGTAACATGAATGATATTTAAAGGATGCAGTATTAGAAAGGTAAACAGTTTATGTCCATTAATCAATGACAGACATACTGACTGTAACATTCTGAAACCATTTCCTCTGCAGTATGTTTCCCTTCCTGACACCACACAAAAGGCACATACATGCTCTAGATTTTCATTAATTGACTTATTTTTCAGAAATCTGAGGTCAAACTTGCTGTATTCATCACTGACATTCTTATTAGTCCCTTACTTTCATTGGACTATTTACCCTTTTGAGGAGACAGTTGCTTTCTGCACTCTTATGTAATATAATTGGCTGTAACCTCCTGGCCAGCGGTTTGTTACGCCTGAATGCAGCCAATTATAAGTTATCCTGAGTGGATGTCTCCTCAGTGGAATCAATTTTGTGCTGTTAAAGCAATCCAAGGACATTAAAAGCTTCTAAATGAGTCGAGCAACACTCAGAGTTTGTAACTTGTCAATCATGGACGGAAATAGTTTGATCAAACTCAGACTGGAAATATACAATGTTAAGTTGCCACACAACATCATTTCTACTTAGCAAACACACAAACTTATACAGTTATGACTTCTGTCCATCAGTATCTCTCAATATATATTAATTGGGCATTTTGAGCTTAGATAAATTCATGAAGTTAAATGTTTCAATCTGAAATTATACGGTGGTGTAAAGTTGTTGGCTAGTGAATTTACCAATGGGTTTCCTCAAATCTTCACAAAGCTTTCATATAATTCACTGCCTAACCAACTATAGCTTAGATAGTCATTTTTGTAATGTGCGTGTTTCAGATGGATACAATCCAAAAAGCCGTACCCACCGCTCGATGCTGCTGTGCCTGTTGATGACATCGTGTGACCTGTCAGACCAAACCAAGGGTTGGAAAACAACACGCAAGATTGCTGTCAGTTCAAAGTCTACACAAATGTCTACACTTATATACCCCAAATGTAGCTAAGTGTGTTTAGTTTTTAATATATGACGAACTATTACACAAAAGCATACCTCCATTTGTCACCACATTAGGAAATATGTTTAAATTGGAGAATAACAGTAACAGCCATTAGTACATATATGAGTATAATGTAAAATATTCAATCATGTAAATGTATCTCAGTGTTAGTCCAATTAACCTTGTAATGTGAACAATTATTGATATTGATATTTAGTAATTAGTGCAGCACTAGTTGCATAAGTATAGTAGTCGAAGTAATAGTGGTAATTATAGTTGTCCCACACACTGCTCTGTCATTTAATACAGGTTTCAGAAAGCGTATACACTGTTTCTGTTAGTTGACGTGCAGTAGCAGCTCCTATTTTTAACAGTGCCTTCCTAAAGATTTCCAATTCGTAATGGCAATACAATAAAACTGACCCATTTGCGGGACAATACAGATTATGAGATGCTTAGCACTACAGGAACAACCTTTCAGTCTATATTCCATTATATTCACTCCATTTTAGGATTATGTTTAATCTTTGTCTGCCCCCTTTTCAACATCAAACCCTTGACCCTTGTCCTAAATCCTGCACCCTCAATCTCCTAACACTGAACACCTACAGCAAACGCACTGTAATCCTTATTCCCAAAACACATTCCATTTAATTTAGGGTCTGGCTTGTTTTGGTCTCAGTTGCTACATTATTTTCTCAGTGGCCAGAATATGCACGGGGATTAATGAAAAATACCAATAACTCCAAATATTGACATGTAATGAATGTAATAATGACTATCTTTTATCATTGTTGTGATTCAGCATGGTCCAATTACAGTAATATTTGTCCCTCCCAACGCTAAAACCCCAGAGTGTGATACACCAAGTTTGAATCAAATATGGCATTATGTTATCGTATGGTATTGCGTAGTAGCTTGAAATATTCTATTTATTTATTCTATTATTGTTTTATGCTTGTTTTAAAGTTAAATGAAAATCCAAACTTCAGTACTGACAATTGGTTTGCCCCCAAAATATGTTATAATAGAGTTTATATTTTAATAATACAGATTATATTTTCTGTTTTATTGTGTCACATTAACTCAATTGATGCCATTGTGACTCTGTGTGTCCACAGGAGCTGATTTATAAAGAGTTCTTCTCTCAAGGAGATCTGGTATGTGTCAGTGTACATCGGCTGTTAAATGGCATGTGAAATTATTTAGCAAGAGTGTAAAGTGTGTGTCATTTTACACAATAGTGAGCTCATTACTCATGTCTGTCTGTGTCTGTCTGTGTGTGTGCAGGAAAAAGCCATGGGGAACAGGCCCAGTGAGATGATGGACAGAGAGAAAGCGTACATCCCAGAACTACAGATAAGCTTCATGGAACATATCGCCATGCCCATTTACAAGTGCGTATGAAAATTCACATCCTCCCTACCCTGATCCATTTAATCACTTTGTCTTAGGACTGAAGTATTGAACACAGGGAGAGAAATATGAAAATAAAAAAGTCAAGTAGGAATCTTCTGTCCAAGTTCATCAGAAATACAGAATTGTAAACTGCATTTGGATTTTATTCAGTATAATTCATTCAGTTTTTCATTATTTAAAGCTGCTCTAATTAGTATTTTTTATATTAACATTGTATCAAATGACTGATCTTTATGTACCAAACTCTGCATTTTAGCATCTTTCAGCTCATTCTTTCAGTTTTATGGCTCCACAACTTTATACTGTTTAATTCACTGGTCTCATCAGTGGAATTTTTGCTCTAAAATCAC
>NW_023340257.1:11500503-11533907 GCF_004916995.1 Morone saxatilis | reverse complement strand
TCACAGCAGACAGACACAAGACGAGTTGGTTAGCATGGTGGAGCATTTAGCAACCAGATAGTCCCTTCAGGAGTTGGTAGAGATCAAAACAGAGCCAAAAGAGTCATGTTTAAAATATAACTCAAAATGTCAATGTTGATTCTGCTGGATACTTAAATAAAAAACTATTTGCTTGTTCGCCGTATCAACTTTATAAGCTACCGTGTCAGTGTTGTATCTACAGCTTGTTGCACCAAGTGGCCAAAAAATCTATTATTGCAGTTTAACTAAATGAAATGTTTTGACAAGCACATGATATAACACAGCATACAATAAGACACCCAAGACATTAGAGTAAAATAAATGAAGTCAAAAGAATATATGTAATTAAATGATAATTTTCACTTTTTTTATTTTGGACTGTAAACATTTTAGGCAAATTCTTAGTCTGGGACAATGAAGCTCTTCCGGTGTACTGGTTCTCAAACTATGGTACCACTGGTGTACATGAGCTGCCTCTAGTCATAATATCTGAAATATATATACTATAATAGTGGTAGTAATAGTATATCATATTATAGTATTGTGTGTTTTTTTAATATTATCATTAGGTGTAGTACCTGATGATGGTCTGGTACTGAAACATTGCAAATAAATGTTAATTAAGACAGTATGTGGGAATTTATCTTTTGTACTTTTGGATACTCATCCCATTCCTACGCACCTGCCTCATGAAAAATAAGATCTGCAGACTTCTTTGGTGTATCATACAAAATATGCACAGTCACAATTCTATCCGCTACTCATGTGCCACCTCTGTCCTTTTAGGCTGCTGTCTGAACTGTTTCCTGGGGCCACTGAGCTGTACGAGCGAGTAGCGGCAAATCGGGAGCAGTGGACCAAAGTGTCCCACAAGTTCACCATCCGTGGGTTGCCTAGCAACAACAGCCTAGACTTCCTGGACCAGGAATATGAGCTGCTGCAGTCCCAGGGTGCTTTCGGGAGCGACGACCACTGCCTCAATGGTTGCCTTGAGGATGCAGAAGGAGGGCGGGGCCAGTGACACCAGCGGGCAGCTGATGGTTTATTGAAGTTTTCTGTGGTCCAATAAGAGGCTGAGGATACCTTTTTAGCGACCTAAGAGGGAGGGATGTCTCTGCTGTCGATCACTTAGATGCTTAGCAGGCCATGCAGAATGGACAGGACAAAGTTTCCAACTAATTGAATCAGACAAGTGATTTGAAACGAGTGGATTCACCTGAGCCGGTTCAGTGATTAGATGCTACATGTTGCTTGTGTCTCCAGTTCAGGAAAGCAGAGGGTGGTGACTTTATCTTTTTCAGCAGCTATACTGGAAAAATAAGTTTTTAACCACAAGTCACAAGTTCATTCATAGAGTACTGATCCTGATTACGATTGTAAAAACACACACACACCACCACACACACACACACACTGACACACTTATGTACATGCACATACTGTTCAGACACACACCAGAGAAAAAAAACAATTCATTCTTTTTGGAAAAAGACTACTTCAACATGTAACAGTGAGATAAAGTGCTATACTTTCTGTAAAATGTTTCATAATAGCTTATATTGATTTAAATGGCTCGGCTTTGTTCACACACAAGCAGCTGCCATTGTCCCTCACCTGATGCTTATGAATGCATGCTGTATGGACACCTCATGTATTATTCCTTTTATCCTCGTCGATTTCTCCATGGCTAAGAAATTAATGCAGTCCATTTTTATACCATCAGAACAGATTTTTGTATTCAGCTCTTCAAAGTATATTTAATTAATTCAATCCACGAACTTGTACAGGTTGAGGTTTAGTTCATTTACTTCCACAGCATTATAACCCTCATGTGTATTGATTCACTTTACCCCGTTTCTTGGGGTGTTAAAGGGACAATTTGACAATCACTGATCAATGACAGAGTCACAGATCCCTGGCCATAACCCCCTCCCCACTCCATGCAAAAAACATTTGAAACACACACCCTCTGCATTTTAACTGCATGTCACTGCATAAAGTGTGCATCTACATCTCAAACAAAAGCCTAAAACACACCCTCACTATTCTTCTCACCCTCTCCCTTGCACCTTTCTCACTTACTTTTTAGTTTTACTGATATCCTCATAAACCACTTTAGATAGAGAGCAACCGAAGCCCTTTAAAAGATCCATCTCATCTGTCTGTGTAAATGTGCCAGAGTAGAGCGTGTTATATGGAGTGTGTCATTGAGTGTGTCATATGGATCTGCCTTATTGCGCATCTTTGCTGCCTTTCTTAGAGCTTTTAATATATGAAAATTTAAATAAAGAGTCTGTTTAGTATGTATGTTGTATATTTGTTATAGACATAGTTTGAGTATCAGTGTGTTGACTGAATGATCACCATGCTCAGAAGTTGTATATTTGTGAAATACCTGTGTGGAGACCTCAGATCTCATGTCATTTCACTTCTTTCTATTTTAAGTTATGTATACAACTACCTGTGGATATTAGGCAGACACAACAGCATTTATTTTTCAGTTCTTAATGCGCTCAGAAAATTGTTTTGAAGAAGGAACTAGAGATGTAGCCATCATAGAAAAGACTCTTACCTAAAATCATCAACAGTTGACTATTGCTGCATCCCAAAGGAAATGTTTGAAAATTAGAGTTAAGTTCTCAGATTGTGCCTCATGTACAAAAAACATTTTAAAAATTGGTGGCTATGTGGTTTTGTGTTACAATATGCCATATTTAGTTTTACCTTACAATGTTTAAAATAGGAAATGCTGCAGAGTTAGGCTAAGATGACCACCAGAATAGTTGCAGAAAAAGAAACTTCTGAAATGGACACCACTGTACTGTATGTAGGCTGAGTGAGTGGGTGAGTAGATGAGAGACTGAGAGAGAGAGAGAGTGAGAGAGAAAGGGGTGGAGGTAGCTGGTTTCAGATCAAATGTTTGGTATTAGGAGTCCTTACAAAGCTGGTGCTGATAGTGATGATGCAGACATAAACCTCAAGTGATCTGCAAGCAGTTCTTTAATTATGTCGTCTTTTATACAGCCCTGATAATGCTGGTGAAGGTAGATGAAAGCAAAAATATGGCAATTATAGGATTTAAATATATTGTTTTTCTTTGAAGGGTCTCAGGAGGGTGCATTAGGGAGGAAGGTTAATTGGTTAGCAAAGTGGTTTGATGTATGTGTTATACCTACATCGGGATATGCATTAGCGCGACTGGATGAAATCCTTTGATTTGCCTCGGTCTGGCTTCATGAATATTTTTTATGATAAATTTCTTAAAGGGCGTACCAGTGTGTTTGTAGAAGAGCCACTCTATCTCTTTCTCTCTATCTCTCTCTATCTCTTTCTCAAGCTCTTTCTCTCACACGTGGGTTTTCCCATTTCTATTATTTTTAAACCACTGTTTCATACGTACCTGCCTTTTTCATGTGCAATATGAAGTGTCTGCCTCTGTGACGTTACATAGATTCCTATGTAAATACCTATGCCTCTTGTTAAGTTATTACTTTAGTTCTGAGTTCCCAAAGGCATTGAAGTGTTTGATCATGACGTTTCCATTGAAAAAAATGCAAATGCCTGTGACAATTTTAATCCTAAAATGCTTTTGAGAGTCCAGAGCTAGGACACTTTTCTAAACTGCGTGTGTATCTGTCCCTTTATGTTTGTTTTAGAGAGTCAGGGCTAAATGTGCCAAGCAGACATTCTGAACTTCCTGGCCAAGCTGCAAAGTGAAAAACAGGCATACCTACAGTTATTTTTTATTTTTTTTGTTCTTTAATGTTGCAGTGAAGTCGAGGGCTGTGTTCATATAAAACTTTTCTGATATACATCACGACCAGGGCTCATCCAGGAAGTATGAACCGAATCTATTTCCCATCATCACAGAACAGCAGGACTCTAACCTGTGATGTAATGTCATTGTAATGATCATCTGTGACATAATTGTTAAAAGTGGCAAAAGTATAATTGCTGTAAATATCAAAGTTTTAAAAGAAAATGTTTCTTGATTGTCTGTCATTATTACAATGGGAAGTATTTCAATTCTGTAATGTATTTAAAGTGGTTGCATCCTGTTCTCTTCTTTTTTCTTTTTTTTTTGTCATGCCATCTTTGAACAACCCCAATCGTAGACTTTTAGACAGAGGGGATGAAAGAAAACTATACGTGTGTTTAGGATATGCATATGATATTCTACCACAAATAGGAACCCAAACTAATCTGAAATGTATACATGATGCTTGTACTGAGGACTAAATCCAGTCATCTGTTAATTATTTGTTTTGTTGAGTTCTGAGTGCTGGTGGTCTTCTTCAGATGTAATGAACAAGGACAATTTTTGACAAGACAAATGGATGAAATTTTGATTTTTTTTTTTCTTTCTTTCTTGGAATAAATCTGGTGAAAGGCTTCTTGGTTACTGTCTGTAATACGTACAACCACACACCACTCAATGAACTGCATACTCACCATACAATACTACTTCACCATGAAAGTGTTGTGGAAAATATCAGGTGACATTAGACGACAGATTTAGTCATCACAGTGGCATCTCTGTTGATCCAGTTGGCCTCTCCCACATACTGATACTGTATAAGCATGGCCAGATTAACACACTGGGGGCCCTGAGGGCAAAAATCTACTTTAGTTCACTACTGACTCCTCATACCATGCAATCAACAATCTCTCTACATCCTGCATGTAGCTGAAATAAAGTTATCATAACTTGTTTGTACAATACCAGACACTTATTAAGAAGAGGCTCCAGTGAGGACACGCCCAAATTATACTTTGCCAAGAGCTCCTGAAAACAACCAAGTGATGTAAAATTAAAACAAACAGGAATTTATTTGGGAATATGTGTATTTTAAGAATTTCACAAGGGTCCCTTAATATGATGCCTATTACCAGACACATGACGTGAAACAAGATAAACTATGCTAGAAACAAAGCGAAAAGGACGTCTTTTTCAATTTAAATCATTACATTTGGCGTCTCTAATCCAGTTTGTAAGAGAACCAATAAATTCTATGTGGAAGTAACATTTGATTTATGAGTTTCAGAAGAGGGACATAAAAGTATAAACAAGACTTTTCATGCAGAGTTATGCAATACACTGCACCAATAAAAACAAAGCTAGGGCTAGCTCTAAGCTAGCTAACACTTACATCCCAAACATACAGTACTGTACCAACACAAACAGATTCAGGGAGCGAGGCGTCCATCCAGTTGGTCACATCAGCCCAAACAAACCAAATCACACCAAATTAAGATGAAACAAAAGAAAACATTTTACTTTTCAATATGTACATGTATATAATAGAGTATGTATAGTATATAGTAGAGTTTTGTTTACTTCTGATACTATAAGTACACTTTGTCTGTTATTATTTCAGGTTTGAATGCAGGACTTTTACTTGTAATGGTGTACCTTTCAGTAAGAAAACATTCAAAATTATTAATAAATAAGCATTTGCAACTTGATCTACTGACAGTGTCAAAAGTAAAAGTAGCCTGCTCATCATCCAGAATGGCCCCTGAAAATATTAGGCTTACTAGATAATTGTCATTGATTCATTAAGATGTGAGCAGTACTTTAATGTTTAATGTATATCCATCAATACATCAGATTTTAGGAACTGGTCTGCTTTTCAGATTAAGATTTAATGTACATTAAATCTTAATCTGAAAAGCAGGCTTGGGGAGTAACAGATTACATCTAACCGAGTTATGTATTCAGGATCCGAAAAAAGATATCTGAATCCATTACAGATGTAATCACATTACAGTTACAATTAGTAAAAATGGGAATTATTATTTGGTCACATTGTCCTGTTGTCTTATAGAAAACACTTACATCAATACTTCTTATTGATCATTCCTTTCTCTTGTTTTTATTTGCACATTTGGTGTTGATGTAATCCAAATGTAACGGGAAGAAATCGAGTTACGTTACTTTAACATAGTTGGATTAGGTTAGTTAATTAGTAATTGTACCAGATTACATTTTTAAAGTAACCCTCCCAACCCTGCTGACAAGTATAAAATGGTTAAGCTGTTAAATGTAGAGGAGTAAAAACAATATTTTCCTCTGCTATGTACTACAAGTACAGCCACTCCAGTTAGTTACTTTCCACCACTGGTTATTTTTTATTGCATTGTGGGATTACTACTTCTACTTTTAAAGTAATACAATAATTTGAGTAGTCTACTTCTTCCAGAAAATACTACCAACAGCAGGTACGTGTCGAATTACAGTTCAGGAAAGACACGTATTGATTAAAAGCTCTAATATCTGTAATATGTATGTGATAAATCTTAAATTATCCTCAGGTACAGGTGACAACAAGTAAAGTTGAGAAAACCGCTCCGAAAATTATTAATTTCTCGCGCGACTTGGACTGCGTGAGCTCTGCGCAGTGAGAAGTGCAGGTGGTCCGCCATTGCTGTATGAACAACTCTCGGGGTTTTGGCGTTTGGCTGTCAACAATAAACTCGCGGTGTCGGGACGTGGAGCTGCGAGGTCGAGAGAAAGCTCGTCGGCTGCTCCATAAACCAGTCGTCGCCCCCCGTCCCTCCCCGGAGAATACTTTCATGTGAATACAGAGCCAAAGGACGAGGCAACCATGTCCAATCTCAGCAAAGGCGGCACCAAGAAGGACACCAAGATGAGGATACGGGCCTTTCCTGTGAGTGCTCCCCGCTGTAGGTGCTCTGTCCGCCGGGCACACGGGGACTCGACCGCCGTGGTCTGGGCTGCTGGCTACCTGCTAACAGGCTAACCAGCTGAGCAGCAGATAAGACTTTTGACTATCCGTAAACAAAGTGCACCCGTCAGACGTCCACTCTCGGTCGGCTGGTTTGGTGTCTGCTCTGTTATATTCCCAGCTCAGTGGGGAGTTTTAATGAATCACTTTTATTGTCCTTAGACGTGTAACTGTCTCACAACTCTCCAAACGATAGCTAGATAGCAGACTGCATCTGTCGACCTAGCCGATGCTAACGTTAGCCCTGGCTCTTGACACTTGTTGTTTTGGCTGCCTTTGGTTTTTCTTTACGAAATGCACAGCGTCCGTGTGTCTGAGCTCTGCATGTATGCGTCCTGAACTGTGAGTTAGATGTCCAGCTGTGTGCAGGAACAAGCAGCAGCGTTACAGCAGCTGTGGATGGAGGCTAACAAAAAACAAACCAGCTGACCTAATACTAGTTCTGGGTTTGCATCAGTGGTTATATTTATTGGTAGACCTGGTTTCTGTCGTTGTTTCAGTGTTAAAAGTCTGATTTAGGATCCCCCTCCTCGTCCACCTGGCACTCCCTTTGTCTGCAAGTCATTGAAAGACCTCATTATGAACTGACCTCATTCTGCTTTAAATGAAATGTCAGCCTGTCTGTGCTGGCTGACTGAGACTGTACAGCGTCCACACACTTGTTTTGTTACTCCTCTGTCAGCAATTGAGTAATTTCAAGTCGTGTGGTAGTGACAGTGGCCACCTAGCTACCGTGTGTTACTACAGAGAGGACCTTTTACTTATGTGTGCCTGTTGAATGTGGCCCAGTCCTGAAAAGAGACGTGCTGTTAGAGCAGCATCTTGACATGCATGTGTTTGGGCTTGTCTGCTGAGAAGGAGCACACGCTGTTCCTCCTCACCAGCGGTGGCACATATTAAGCTAATAAGAGTCCACAAGAATGCCGAGGAGAGCTGCTTAAATATAAAGCTTTTGAGAATCATGATATAATTATGCACCACAGCTTAGTACCATGCAGAACTGTGTTTTTCTCCTGTTGCCTTTTAAAAAGTTGAAAACTTAGAGAGGTAGGTTTTCTTAGTACAGTTTCTTTTTGCAAGATTTGAATCTGACCGTTATCCTTTAAGGGGAAGACTACCTAACTACTATCCCAATAATTTAGTGGGTTAATTGGCTTTTAAGTAACCGGAGAGAGACAGAGAGAGTTAACAGGACAGAATGAACTCAACTTACCTCAGAATCAGTGTACCAGATGTATCAAAGTAGTTTCTAAAGAAACTGAAAGTGTCTCTTGGCTCACAAACACACTCTTGAATTGAACTCAGTCTTGTGTATTAGCTTCATTTTTCAATTCTCAATCAGTATAGATGTGCATTGCTTCAGAAAGGCGTAGTGATTTGTGACACTGACGGTCAGACTTTTTCTCTGTGTGAGTTACAAATCTCCTGTTCATGGATTCAGAATGAGCTGGTAATGAGCTGGTCCTTGTAGCTGTTAACATAGCTGTCACGTCAGGACCTTTTTAATGTTAGGCACTGTATTTCCCCTGATTTATTCTTTGTTTCAGGATTAGTAAAATTCCTGCCCCATTTGTTATAATCAGCAGACCCTTACGCCGACCATGGCTCAAATACCAGCCCTAATCATCTATACATTAAAGCAAATGTTTGAGGGAGATTTTTACACGCAGTGTGCGCAGCAGGGGAGGAAGTACCCCCTTATAATTTCAGATCAGAGCTCTCATATATAATGCAATGCCCTGTTACTGGCTAAATAATGAAACATTGTAAACTGATGATTATAAAGTATAGACTTTTACCAAGCTTGTGGTTATGAATGGGGACCAATCAGGTGGATTATCTTGCACCCCGTCCCCTGGCCCAATGCAGAAAGAATCCTTGGACAAAACCACACAGAGGTGGGAGTGTGCTGTGTTGGTACAACAAAGCATCAACTTATTACTGGCTTCCTTTTTCAGATGACAATGGATGAGAAATACGTCAACAATATTTGGGACCTTCTGAAGAATGCCATCCAGGAGATTCAGAGGAAGAACAACAGTGGCCTGAGCTTCGAGGAACTATACAGGAACGCCTACACAATGGTGCTCCACAAACATGGAGAGAAGCTGTACACGGGCCTGCGGGAGGTCGTCACCGAACACCTTATCAACAAAGTAAGGCTAACACAGATTGCAGCCATTTGCAGGACATTAGGCAATGAGTTTATTTTGGCAGGACCTGTTAGGATTACATAGATTTTGACATTCATAACAAGGTAATTACTCCTGTAGTAAATAATAAGTAATTCCTTTACAATTTTGTAATTGCTTGCTGTGTCTTCACCTAAAATAAGGTTGATTTGCATGAAAATATACCTGTATCTTCAGCAAGCAAATGTGCTTCTTTTCTCCTATGAAGGGGAATTATGACACACAGAACGGTGCACCTCTTAAGCTTCGTTGATTGGACACTTAAAGTGATGACACATTGCTCGCAGAATGAATTAAAACATACTTTATGCCCTTTTTTCTGTTGGGTTTAAATTATATTCGACTCGTAACAGATTATTATCTCTACATGTCTTTAATATATGTTAGTGTGTGAAGATCTAAGAGTAGGTCTCAGTTAAGAAATGCTGAAATTATAGTTGATGTATGCTAACAGTTTGAGGGCTGTTTCAGAGCTGAATTTAAGATGGACAGCCTGTTTTCAGTAGCATACTTGGTGCTAAACAGAATCTGTCATAGGTCTCATAATAAGATTCATATTAGTGCTTGGCCTGTGTGTCGTTCTTGCAAAACAAAGGTAATACCAGAAAACATGAGCGGTTTCCATTCATGAGCACCCTTATGGGGGTGCGTGAGTATAAAATGATGTTAGAAAGCTGGGGAGTACAATTTCAGAGGTTGTTACTCAAGTGTGGAGTAATGGGAGATTTGTAAAACTCTTTAAGGAGTCTTCAGTCCTCCCTTTGACAGATTCCTCATTTCTGTGACTGGCTATAAAGAGCTCAGGTTTGTGGATTGGGTCCTTGAGTTGTAATTTTGTTCTGTGCAAGGTTGGTCATCTGTCAGCTACTTTCCAAAAAACAGTTTTTGCCTTGTGTAATTCAGGAGTGCAACAGTATGTTTTTCAATGATGCCTTGACAGAGAACTGTTTTCTCAAATTGGATGTTTATTGGATTCATTTAAACTGGAGAAATCCATTGTAAGTGAAATGGTAGACATGCCAGATGTTAGTGAATTGGATTATTCTCAGCAGTCTGTGTAAAAACATTGCAATCCAACGCTCATCCTGTAACTAGATTTTCAAATTCCTGCTGAAAAGTTAGTGGAGCCATCAGTGAGGCTTTTTCTTAAGCTGTTGTTTTGTTACATATAATTAGTAACAAATTAAGTTTGCCCATGATATCTGTAGTAAGTGCTTCTGTTGAGTTTACAGTGTGCAGATACCCAATGAGCAATATTTCAGCAGCCTGCTGTTGAATACCGGCCAGGTGGTTTTACAGCTTAATTAAAGGCATTCTCAACTTGGCAGGTTTAGTAAATTAGCAGTCAGGGAATGTCAACAGTTCAAAGAAGAGGGATCTGACACCTGAGCGTGTTTTTATCTAATAGTGATCCAGATATCACTTTCATGTAAAGACACTAATGATTTGCACGCAGCCCAAATATCTACAAACTTTTCTCAGACACCTCAACCAGACAAAAGTATTACAAACAAATCAAAGATAGATCTGTTAAATCTTAAATATGTACTGTAAACTTATTCCTATGAGACAGTCACTGTTTTAGGCCTATTAATTGCTGCCATTAAGAATTATTGACAGGCTTTGGAAATTTAAAATGTCTTTTAACAATGACACATTTGGCTCAATTTGCTGCTGTGTGCTGAGTAGGCAGCCAGGACAGCCGGCAAATTTTAAATAAAAAATCCCTTTTATGTCATCTAGACAAGGGCCGAAGAAGAGCTTAAAATTCTGCCTGCATTCATGCATGTCAGTTCATCCACAGCTTAACTTTTCTGTAAAAATATTTTTCTACAAAACTTCTGGTCTTTGTGACTAATCTAACTTCTTCTATTCCCACTGTGATTTCAAAAACACAAAGAAGAATGTATACACAGTGTTCTCCACAATATCTCATTTCTAGAAACCCAATGAATGATATCATACTCCTGTTTTTACTACAGTTATTTGCAGCAGTGCATCACATCCCTCTGATTATTATTTTAGAATATTCATTAAACTGTGTGTATATTACTCTAATACTATTGTTTAATATGATGCACTAGCACCATTAGAAATTGACAAAAGAAATTAACATAACAGCAATATTAACCTGAGTTACTTTTATAAGTAAGCAATGAGTGTGTGCAATAAGTCTTTAATTCGAAGGCCTGTTGAGATTTATGGTTTGCTTCTGTCTTGCACCTTAACATTAGATGTGTGTGTTTGTATAAGAAGATGTTAGTGAGTCTGTGAGGGTTGATCTTGTGTACTAGTAGGAGCAGAAGTGATAATTCATCATCTTTGTGTAGAAGGGAAAAAAAGGGGAGGTCGGTGTGCCCTTAAGAATCTTACTCTACAGAGACGTTGAGTTTACAGTGCTGAGTCACACTGCAGTGTGACTATTATCAAGCTGTTTTTTTGCCTGACTAGTAGAGAAAAGGTATTAAAGAAACAGCAAAGTATGATCTTGGTGCAGGAGCATTTTGTTCTCTTAAACAAGTAGTTTTCATGTTTTTTGTCAGACACTGTGTTGTCCGAGTATGCCCACCTCACGCATGTGTGTTTGTCCTCCCCCAAAGGTACGAGAAGATGTCCTTAACTCCCTAAACAATAACTTCCTCCAAACACTAAATCAGGCCTGGAATGACCATCAAACAGCAATGGTGATGATCAGAGACATCCTGATGTATATGGTGAGTAGTCATTGTTTCCCAGGATTCTCATGTTCTGGCTCTACACGCTGTCGCTGCCGGTCTGACACCTAGCCTCACTCTTGCTCCTTTCCTGAGTAGCGGTTCTTGTTCTTCGGAGGCAGACCATTAAATTACTCAAATTAAACATGACAACCAGTGACTGTGACTTGATCAACCTGTGTTCAGACAAAGACAGGCTTACCTCACTTTCAGAGCCTGCTAACAGGTCTATGCAGGACTAGTCTCGCATAGACAGACCTATCTCCACACTGCATTTTTAGCGCAGTGCCAGAAGAGTGAGGAGAGAATGCCAACTGCAATAGTCGGCCAATAGCAGGCTTACACCAACAGCTTACTTCTTGTGAGTTAGATTAATATAGGACTAAACTTTGTGTGGAGAGATTTTCACTTCTGACGCCCATGTTAATGGACTGCAGTGAGTTATATATGTCGTCACTAGAGCCCGACCGAGATGGATGCTGATTTTAGAGGAGAAAAATTCACACATTACTTACATGGCAATATAGTTTTTTAGCTGGATCAAAAATAGACCTTTTCTATGTGGATTGTTCACCTAATGACTATGCTTTACTCAGCCGCTTTCTTAAACAAAAAACTTTATTAAAGAATATTTAAGTTAAACATTCTTTAATATGTTAAAAAAAAATTAACTCAAATAACATGTTCAATTATGGCAAATTTAACATATACGTTGTCAACTATTTCTACTTGCCATTGCTGAGAGCTGCTGCTTTCACAGTATTGTAAATCGTAGCACTCTGCTGGATTAACAGTAACACAAATACATTGGTGTCACCAATACATTTTTACAGTTTTCATACAGGAGTATTTTGGATAACATATATGCCGATACCGATACTGATATGTCTGTACAGCATCGACCGATAACAGCGGAAAATGTGATATTTGCATATAGATGAACAGAGACGAACATATATATTTGAAAATTAACCTGAAACTGTTGTTCTTGTTGAATCATCACTGTTGGTGCAACGAGCATAGTTGATCTGTGATCCGTACAGACCACCCCACACAGTTCTGCACGTATGTGAAGGTGATAAGAGAGACTGATTTAAAAACCGCTGCTTTCGCCTCCATTGAGTGAAATCCCGTAGGCTGCCACTTCTGGTATTTCTACTGGTGTAACTGGGAAACTGGGCGTGCTTATCATCAACTTCAGAAATATGTGCAGCCTTTCCCTCAACACACAGCTACTCACGGAGCAGCTCAGCCTGTCTGTGACACTGCAGCTTTCAGTGTTACTCGTGATGCGTCAGATAGTTCTGTGGCAAGGACCTTGAGTGAGACTACGAATCATTGTATTATTATACTGTATAGTGTATAATTATTATTATTGTAATTACACACAATTATATTATTATTTATGTGTGTGGATTCAAAACCATAATACGATCTGAACTGTGAATTCTGTGATCATCACTGAAGAATAAAGAACATTAGGTGTGCTTTAGAAATGTCTGAAAAGTGACCTTGGCAATATTTCAGTTGTTAAGTCAATATATAAGTGAGATATATGAAAGCTGAAGACTTGGTCAGGAAGTAATACTGAAGTCAAACTAACCACTTTGCCATCAAATCATAAAGTACATAAAAGAGCATTGGGTAGAAATGGATATATCCAATGTTGTCCATTAAATCTGTCTTGATAATGTGTGTTTGTTCCACAGGACCGAGTGTACGTACAGCAGAACAATGTAGAAAATGTCTACAACCTGGGGCTCATCATCTTTAGGGATCAGGTGGTTCGTTATGGCTGCATCAGAGACCACCTCCGACAGACCCTGCTGGACATGATCGCACGCGAGAGGAAGGGGGAGGTGGTGGACAGGTAGCCAAAAACTCTCAAACACGATTGATTGCATGACGACCTAATTAATTACCAGTTGATTAAGGTTACCTTATTGTCTCCCATAAGAGAAAAGGTCCAGTGTGTAACATTCAGGAGGATCTATTAGCAGAAATGGAATATAATATTCATAACTAAGTTTTCATTAGCGTATAATTACCTGAAAATAGAATAAAAAGAACTGTTGTGTTTTTGTTACCTTAGAATGAGCCATATCTACAGATGCCACTGGTTGACTTCTATGGTGTCCACCATGTTTCTACAGCAGCCCAGAAGGGAAAAATCAAACACTGGCACTAGATAGGGCTTTCTGACTGTACTCCAGGAGTTGTCCATATGTTGACAAGTTCATTTTGGGAAGAAAATGTAATTCCCATTCTTCATATTTAGTCAAATTAAGGAAAATGTTAAATCACTAGTCACCAGCTGTGGATAGGCTGCATGCTTTTGGCATAAACAATGCTGTACATCTACAATTAATCCTGCTGGGATGCTCATTGAAACAGTCTCTGACATTTATAATTGTGGATTTGAGTCTCATACTGTGGTGTGTTGTTTTTTTGTCTTTTTTTAATAAACATATAGTCAAAAGTTAGTTGGCAGTCTTAATAAGTGAGAAATAACCATTTTAAACAGCAGTTTTTTGTATTTTCTTTTGCGTTGCATTTAACATTTGGTCTGCTTCTCCTCTCCACCAGGGGGGCCATTAGAAATGCCTGCCAAATGTTAATGATCCTCGGGCTTGAAGGGAGATCTGTCTATGAAGAAGACTTTGAGGCACCGTTTTTAGAAATGTCTGCAGAATTTTTCCAGGTTTGTGAGAGAACATCTTTCCCCTGACTGTTCATTGTTTATGGTTTGTTTTGATCCTTATTAGTTGTTACCATGGCTACAACTTCTCTTTCTGTTATCCATATAAATAAAATACAGAGTAAATACAGATGATTCTCAGAACTTCTTTGGGCAGAAGACTAGAATCGTGAAAAGTTGCCCAAAAAATAAAAAAATAAAAAGGAAAAACATTTCAGTCATTTACATTTTATATGCATTTGTGGTTTTCACACAGATGGAGAGCCAAAAGTTCCTTGCAGAAAACAGTGCCAGTGTGTACATAAAGAAAGTAGAAGCCAGGATCAATGAGGAGATTGAGCGGGTAATGCACTGCCTGGATAAATCTACAGAGGAGCCTATTGTCAAGGTGGTGGAACGTGAGCTCATCTCCAAACACATGAAGACGATAGTAGAAATGGAGAACTCTGGCCTGGTCCACATGCTCAAAAACGGAAAGACAGACGGTAAGAGTGCTGCAGTCTTGTGCTGCTTGTGCTTCATGGCTTTAGCATTGGAAGTTGGTTATTTAGTCCCATTGTTACCACTGAAAATGAAACCCACACCAGCTACAGTTAGTAGTCAAGTGTCACTTCCAAAAGATATATATATCTCTATATATCTCTATATATATGTTCTACTGGCTCAGTTGTGCAGTCACAGTGTTCCTCTTGCTCATGTCACAACCGATAAGATATGAAGAATGTAATTTTGAAATAAAACTGGGACAGCAGTGCTGTAGCTTCAGTGATGATGGGCACCTAAGAAAATATTTTCACCATGGTATGCTCAGGGGTATTTTAGTTCACTCTATGCATAAACCTCTTTTTTTCAGCAGATCTCAGCTGCTCAGTCATTTTTTCAGTTTGTAGAAATAGATTTCTAATATGTGTGTGTGTGTGTATTCATGCATATCCATCACAGATTTGGCGTGCATGTACAAGCTGTTCAGCCGGGTCCCCAATGGGCTGAAGACCATGTGTGAGTGTATGAGCTCATACCTGCGGGAGCAAGGCAAAGCCCTCGTGTCAGAGGAGGGAGAGGGAAAGAACCCCGTAGACTACATCCAGGTAAGACGATGGTGTATCAGGAGACTTTGTGCTCAGTCTTGTGAATCTGTAGGAACATCTTGTAAAAGTTTCAACTAATTTGCTGCTGCAAGAGTAGGAGGCAGATCTGATGGTACACATGGCATGCTCTGTTGAAACTATAACCTAACCACATATATTTTAGGTGAATAAGAGAGAAAAAGACATCAGTCCTAACATCTAACCTTGTTTGAGATCATGGAGTAATTTCTACAGTCTTGGCACACAATAGCGTGCCAAGACTTGACCAAAATGTACTTCCCTAACCTCCCAGCAGAGGATAACTGCACTGGCTCCTACGTTTGTTGCCACAAACCATAATAGTCTCTGCCCTCAACCTCACTGTGTTGTGGCACTGTACTGAATAACGTGTGATGTCATTCAGACAACCAAAGGAACGAAGGAAGGAACTTTTTTTGAAAGTCTTGTTATGTTCATCTTTCAGTACTTTTGAAGCTCCTGTGTAAAATTCTTTGATTTGCAGCACCACTCCTAAGGATCTTACCGTACTCCTATAGACAGCAGCGTGAATCTTTTCTAATCAGACAGGCTTTCCTTTGCCATAGCTACTGTTGGATTTGTAATTGCTGTGTTAAGCTATTGCTAATGCAAACTGCTGCTGTATTATCCACGTTCATCCCTTTCTCCTTGCCTCCTTTCCTGCAGGGTCTGCTGGACCTGAAGTCACGTTTCGACCGTTTCCTCCTGGAGTCCTTCAATAATGACCGGCTCTTCAAGCAAACTATCGCAGGCGATTTTGAGTACTTCCTTAACCTCAACTCTCGCTCGCCTGAGTACCTCTCTCTCTTCATTGATGACAAACTGAAGAAAGGAGTAAAAGGGGTGAGCCCATTAATTGATCCATATTCTTGGATTTAGGATTCGATACTCCATTGAACCATAAAACCATTTTTATTTAATGCCAAATAAGGAGTGTGATTATTTCTTGTATTATTTACAAAGTAGGGAATAATAATATATTTGGTATGTGTAACCTGTCGTAGTAGTTCACTGGGAAATGGGGAGTCCAGGGGGTTTATCAGATTACTGACTCAACCATCTTATGTAACCTAAATCATTTTGTTTTTTGTGCAGTTGACAGAGCAGGAGGTGGAGTCTATACTGGACAAGGCCATGGTGCTGTTCCGCTTCATGCAGGAAAAGGACGTGTTTGAGAGGTACTACAAGCAGCATCTGGCCCGCAGGTTGCTCACCAACAAGAGCGTCTCTGATGACTCTGAGAAGAACATGATCTCGAAGCTCAAGGTGAGCAGGAGTGTGATATAACCAAGTTGTGTTCCTTTGAGTAAGATGAGATTTCATTCAAGGTGTTTGTTGAATGAAAAACGCTCAGCCTCTAGATGACAAAGTTGTGTAGCTCAAATTATTTTATGGTGTTTTTTTTCCTGAGTCCATTCCAATCCAATTTAAAAAATCATCATACTAAAAGGTGTAGCAGAGTTTGTAGAGACGCCTTGCATAATCTCTTTAATCTAAAACCCCCTATGGTAAGGATTCAAGCTTTATTCAATTACACAGGAAGTTAAGGATGGAGGAAGTTTACAGTTGGCGGGCTGTAGCCACTTGTCACTGTGACAAAGATTTGTTGACCACCGTATAAATGTTGATTTACCTTGAACAGTTTTTGATTAACTAAACGTGATCCTTCTTCTTGTCTTCATTGCTCAGACTGAGTGCGGCTGTCAGTTCACCTCTAAACTGGAGGGCATGTTTCGGGATATGAGCATCTCCAACACCACCATGGATGAATTTAGACAACATCTACAGACAACTGGGGTGAGGAGACGATACACAGCACAACTCATTCTGTCAAAAATAATGAGCCCACTTCCTATCTGTAATCAGTACACGGCTGCTTGACTGACTGAGCATTGCGGCGTCGCTCTGTTACATGAAAACAATTATGCACCTAATTATCCAAGCTGTGGGAATACATGCTGCTGATTTCTGGCTTGTGCTGTCACATGGCTTCTATCACTGTCACTGTATCTGATCGTCCTTCTAGTTTGATGAAGCAAATGTGAGTCATGTTTAGCAGATAATAAATTAGTGAACTCTGGAATACCATAAAACTAATTGTTTATTTAAACCAGTATGGATATTACTTGTATAATAGCATATAAATTATGAATAATTCATTTGATACTTTGCTACTTATGCTTTCTGTCAAATGAACTGAATGATTGCATTGTGAAGAATCTAACTGATCTAATGTTGGCTAAACTGTCCCTTTTTAAAAAGTATTTAAACCTACTTTTCTAATTAATATTTAAATTATAATTTGAAAATTAAGAGATATTTAAAACATAAATGAGAACATTGCATGCGATAGTCCACCTTCACCACCTTCTCCCCTTTCTCTGTCACACTCTCAAACACACACATGCTGATGAGAGCGGTGCTGTGGCACTGTCCTCGAAGTGCATCTAAATGGGTTAAATCCTTTTTCTACACAGTGCAGCCAAACACCAGGCTGAAAAAAGCAGTAGGCTATAGATCTTCACAAGTAGGCTACTACTATTTTGTTAAAATGTACTGTTTAAATGTAAGGGATGCATTGTTGTGAGTGAGTTGAGTGAGTGAGTGAGTGAGTGAGTGAGTGAGTGAGTGAGTGAGTGAGTGAGTGAGTGAGTCAGTCAGTGAGTCAGTCAGTCAGTCAGTCAGTCAGTCATAAAGCTGTGTTAGTAAAAGATAGGGTTCTAGTCAAGCCAGTTGGATTTATTCAGTTATAACAAATTTATCAGGCAGTTTTCTCTTGCTTTTTTGGTCTAATTAATTTCTGTCTTTTTTTTTAATCTGTTTCTAACCTCACTGCACCCATACAAATCAGTGTACAATAGCAGTGAGCTACAGGGTGTAATGACATCAGTGTAGACTGAAACCTGACTGTGCGACTTCTTTCTAACTCAAGGTGTCACTTGGAGGAGTTGATCTCACTGTGAGAGTCCTGACCACGGGATACTGGCCAACACAATCAGCAACACCCAAGTGCAACATCCCCCCTTCACCGCGACATGCATTTGAAGTCTTTAGAAGGTTAGTCACTTGTACACTTCAAACATAGAATAAGAGCTGTATTAATTATGTGTGTGAATGGTTTTATAACTTGTTTAATAGTAGAAATAGAATTATCATACAGTATGTGCTATTTTGTCAAGGTCTGTTACCATTACATTGACTATTCAAACATGTTGACCTAGAGCTACTCTTCTCTTTCTGCTTGTAGGTTTTATCTTGGTAAGCACAGCGGCAGACAACTCACCCTGCAGCACCATATGGGCTCTGCAGATCTAAACGCCACCTTTTATGGTCCCATCAAAAAGGTATGTGCCACTGTAAAATGGAATATCAGCACATTTCTAAGATACTGTGAGCTATAACTATACCATAGAACAGTTTTAGAAGTATTGTTTGATAGGACAGTTTATGTGTTGCATTGATTACAAACATAAACAATTTAATCTATAGTGTGAATGAACAATGGAAAATAACAAGGTGACCAAGTTTTCCATTGGTCTATTGTTCAGTAGTGCAGTTCTCCACAGTATTAGTTTGGTTTCCAACGTGTAGAGGTGTTTTCAAAGTGTTAAGAATAGTTAATGACTTGAAGTTCCATAAACATGATTTCTTGTGAAAGGCATTTTGAATCATGTTTTTAGATTCTGATCTTTGGTCCCAACACTCAACAGGAGGATGGGTCAGAAGTCGGAGTAGGAGGAGCCCAGGTAACCGGCTCCAACACCAGGAAGCACATCTTGCAAGTCTCCACCTTCCAGATGACCATCCTTATGCTTTTCAACAACAGAGAAAAGTCCACCTTTGAGGTACACAACTTAATGCCCCACTGCCCTTACACCAGGGCTTTCCCTAAGGATATTGAGTAGTAGCCAGCTAGGGGAGTCCGAAGGCCCTAAAAGACTACATTTAGTGTCATATTGGCTACTATCGCATCATATATACTGATCTCAATTATAGCAGTGTAATTATTCTGATTAACTTGATCAACTGACTGACTTAAAGAAGCCTGTCAGTCTGTTGATTTTCTTCCTTTTCTTCTCTATTGATGTACTCCACACCTCTGGGCAGTAAGCAGGTATAGAATACTGAATACTGGAGGCAGCAAAACAAACTGTTGATGTTTTAACAAAGAAGTCAGGTAATAGCTACTTGCCCTTTTCTATCATTCTGTGAGCAGCTGTGATCTGATTTTATTCTGCACACAGTCTGTGAACAGTGAAAGTCAAATGAGTTGAGAAGTTGAAAGTGCAACTGCAGCATGTCACCCTGCTTCTTGTTCCATCACTCACAGCAATATTTCAAACTGATCCGCTGTCAGAAGGTTTTGAAAACGACTGTTATTTTGCTTTGTAGATACTTTTTTAGTGAGTGATAGTGGTCAAGCTCACCAACAAACACATTGCATTTCCTGTGACTAGCTTACTTCAAAATAAAAGTCAAGTCATGTTTTGCCAGTTAAATGCTTTTACTGTGAAGCTGCAGCAATAGGAAATGTTCGCTTTACATTAGCAATAACTTAATACTGAAAACAGTAGCCAGCTGGACATGAATAAGAAGTCGGCTGTTTGGCCGGCAGTCAGCACTTGTGGAAAGCTCTGCTTACACAGTGTAACAGTATGTTACAGTTCCTTTAGTGTCATAAAAACAATTTGCCATGCCCAGAAACGCAAACATCCTGGTGATTTATAGTGGACAATATCAGCTGGATAAGACATTTGTCATACAAGTTTCATATACCTGTTCTTCTTTGTCATGTCTTGATTATTGTTTAATTATGTCCTGAAACCTGATTTCTCCACCCTGTAGGAGATCCAGCAGGAGACAGACATCCCAGAGAGGGAGTTGGTGCGGGCGCTGCAGTCTCTGGCCTGTGGGAAGCCCACACAGAGAGTTCTCACCAAGGAGCCCAAGTCCAAGGAGATTGAAAACGGCCATGTGTTTACAGTCAATGACCAGTTTACCTC
This sequence comes from Morone saxatilis, assembly GCF_004916995.1. Lineage (NCBI taxonomy): Eukaryota > Metazoa > Chordata > Actinopteri > Moronidae > Morone > Morone saxatilis. The sequence goes on along the minus strand of NW_023340257.1, from coordinate 11,513,424 downwards.
CAAACTGCACCGAGTCAAGATCCAGACAGGTACTCAAAATCGTCATGTTTATAGGATGTTTTCTGATCATTTACACAACATATTGTTTTTCATTTCTGATGCATTATTATTGTGTTAGTCTGGTGCTTTCTGAAGACATAAAAGATTGTTTTAATAAAAACATTGCAGCCTTAAATACCAGGAAAAGTCATTAAACTATTATAATCTCAGGGTCACTAAACAGTTAAATGTGTTTAAGCTCCATGTACTGCAATAACTGTAAACAACTGAAAATGGTACCATTGACCTCATCACAGTGAAATTATTTAAAGCACTCACACTCACTACTTGTCTTTTGCATGTATTGTGGTTTGTTGTGCACCACCTAGTGGCCGCTAAACAGGGGGAGTCGGACCCAGAGAGGAAGGAGACACGACAGAAAGTGGACGACGACAGGAAGCATGAGATCGAAGCTGCCATCGTTCGCATCATGAAGTCCAGAAAGAAGATGCAGCACAATGTCCTAGTAGCAGAGGTCAGTCAGCTGACACGGTTCCATTTTGGTCCCGCATTAGCATAGTGGACATAATGAACCCCCTAGTGATGAACTTGAGGATTTACAAGACCCTCCTGGTCCTCAGCCAGGAAATATGGGCAAGGGATGGATCTGAGTTGAAATTGAGTCTTGAAGTCTTACTATAGATAACTCTCCCACTTTAACTCAATAAATATAGTTTATACATGTTCTTTCTTTTGACCACAACCTGACACAGTATTGGACCATCTGGTGTTATAAAGGAACAGAAAATGAAAGCAAAGATATAAAACAAGATGAAATAAAATGACGAGTACTGATTGTGTTACTCTGTTTGGTGTCTCCTCAGGTCACGCAGCAGTTGCGAGCACGATTCCTCCCTAGTCCTGTAGTCATCAAGAAGCGCATTGAAGGACTCATTGAGAGGGAATATTTGGCACGAACACCAGAGGACCGCAAAGTGTACACTTACGTAGCATAAAACAAGTGAATTCAATGAAAGCTAACATCGAGTTGGGAGAAACGGAGAGCCTTGTTTTTTGTGGACTGCATTGCGTTTGAACGAACGAACTTGGAAGTGCTTTCATCGTTGATTCTGGGAAACACTGGGAAGCTTAACTTTTCTTCCATAAAATGTGTAAAAAAAAAAAAAAAAATCATGCAAAAGATGGGGAAGTTTTCTAGCAATATTAGATTTCTTCTGCTGAGAGAAATGAAAAGAGGGGATCTAGTTTTGTACAAAATCATGTTTCTTGTGGCCTTCGGAGAGAATTGGGCGGGCCTGTTTGCCAATTGACTACGTGCTGTCGAGAACGAGCGTAAACATGTTAAAGCAAACATGCGGCTACATGGAGACCAAGAAAACATTTGAATTCACTCCCCTGTTTTAAATGTTGATGTCAATGTGTTATGTTTGTTTTTCTGTGGCACATTGATGGCTGTACAGGTTGACAGGCACTCTTGGCCTTTTCCTCACAGAGGATTTTAAACGTGCAGAAGAGGACAAAGTGTTAACTGGTACAGACCTGGTTTGCGACAGCCGTAAGATACATTTTGAGTACTTGAGAAAACAGGAGAGTGCTTAATTTATGTTGCAAATATGTCTGTTTTTGAGGTTGTTTTAATGTCTGATAACTGCACCTCACATAGCTGAAATATTTAATACCATTTTCAATGTTTTGGCCAGGTCTGTACTAGTGGTTAGAGCGATCAAGAGCTGTAGCTTCACAGCATGCTTTTATCTAATGGATCAATTGGGGGTATAAGACGCACATAAAAGCTCCATAAATGGTGTTTGGTCTCTCATGACACATTTTTCACTTCAGGCCTGCTGTATGATCGGCCAAAAAGATTTATCTCCTCTCTTTGAATGGAAGGTTCATTGATGTGCGGGTTTCAAAGAGGATATATATTTTTTTTTTTTTCATTCTCGACTGCATTTTGAATGGGTTGAACCAGTCTAGCACCATGTTCTAATGTGTACAAATTGTAAAATAATTATTGTACTCACTGCGAAGGTGGATTGTACAGGGCCTTGTTTTCATCATATTAAATGTAGAATAAAAAAATGAAGGGATGGGTTTTTCTTTTTTTTTTAATGTCTTTCATGAGAAGGCCTCGGCAAACGTCAGAAATACTTGCCTCTCTAACCATAATTAAAGCTTAATGGAAATGGTAAGCCACAGTCGAAATCCCAGTGGTCACAAGAGTAACTTTAACTCTGATGTACATTGTTCACTACAGTTGAGATTTAACTTTTATTCATCTAAAAATAATACATAATGCTCAGATTTGTTAAAATGGTTTCAGGGAGGTGTAGATTCAACTGTAACTCAGTTTATTGTTGTTGAATCATACAGTGTCAAACAGATTTTATTTACCTTCTGAGTTAAAATGAGTGGGATTTTTTTTTAGAAACGACAAACTAAAGCCTTTACTAAACTAAACACATTTCTATAACAGTTCCAACAAAACCTAAAACTCTTATGAAAATTAAAATAAAAAAAACTAAAACTACTAATAAGAAATTGTGGGTGGGAATGTTGGCTGTTGAAAAGGCTGATGCTAAAATTGCTTCACTGACTTGCAGTATATGAAAAATTAATATTTCAAGTTTTTTGGAAAAGCTGACGCTAAACTGCAGAGCCTTAATTTGTATGAAGAAGCAGCTGAAAGAGTATTGTAGTTGAATAACTCTCACAAGGTTTGAATGTAGTTTCCAACAGAGTATGAATGAGTAGATATGAGTTGACAAAGTATAGAAAGGAGTTTGAATATTCGCTGTCTGTTGGCTGGGAGCTAAACTGAATTGTTGGCTTTCATTTTTATGAAGAAAGAAAAGTGTCTAATTATAACGAATGAGACTGAAAAGTCGAATACATTGAATGTATGCAACATAAATCAGGTTTGAATTGAGTTCAAGGTTGAAAAATACTGAAACTAGTAGAAAAAGTCTAAAATGTGTGTGTGTGTGTGAAACTGCACAAATCAGCTCATCTCAATCAGTTTTGTGTTCTCACCTGCAATGATAAGGTCGTCATGGTATCTGAGGTAGTTTAGTGACATTAAACTTGGCAGAATAATTAATACATTAAAGGAACAATACTTCAGCAATCACACCCAATAATTGACTTTGACTCAAAGAAATGAGTGACTTACATTCCACTATCAAATCAAAAAGTTAATAGCTTATAGACTTCTTTTGATAAATGGATGAAAGGGACAAAAAGTTGAATAAATTGAAAATACATTAAAGATGTGGAACATTTTAAGTTTTTGAATGGAGTTTCTATCTGAACGTATGAGTGAGCAGATAACAGAAATGCTGAATGCTTTCAGCATCACCAAATAATCATATAAATAAAAAGAAAATTGGATCCAACACGTTTTTCAAAGTCAGCTCATTATTATGTTATTTTGTATTGCTTCTTTTAGGTCAATTTCTATCTGAAAGACTTAATATTCTGTCAGTTTATGCAGACCAAAGTCTCTGCCCAGCTGGTCTTGATTGACAGACAGTTCTTGATGAAAACGGATCATATGAAATATAATATGAATAAATTACTGTGGGGGCGGTGTTGTGAATTAAAAACAGACTTTCAGAAAAATCTAAAATAAAAACAGCTGGAATAAAATAAAATCATCGTAATAATCCGTGTTTTAAAGATTCATAGGATTATTTTAAGTCATGGTTAAATTGCATATCTGTATTTATTCATGTTCCAGTTTCTATTCTAGTTTTTGCTGTGTGTACACACACAGACTGCAGTGTCCTTCACAGGTTAGAGAGTGTCAGGAGCTTTTCACTTCACATTACTTAGAGCCAATAGTCTCGCTCCAAGCTCTGTTCACGAGTTTAATGCTCTTAAAAACCAGGTCTTAACAAACAATGTATTTAATTTCCAGGGTTTAGAGGCTCCCTCCATACGCGCCGTGCACTTTTAAAAAGCTGTCCATCCCGTCTGGACTGTCTCCTTTGTCTCCTCATATCGTTAGACGCATGCCATCTGCTCCATGTTATTATAGGCGGCTTTAGATTTAAAGCAGCACAACTTCTGCTGCTCCCTTTCGCCCCTTCCAGTCTCACTAACTCCCCAGCATGAAACTTCTTTCAACCTGAACAGGGATGAGAGGGGGACACCTCCAGTTTTAGTGTTTTTTCTTTATTATTATCCGGAGCTTATAACTATATATATAGATATATATATATATCTATATATAGTTATTCTTTTAACATAGCGGTGTGTGGTTGCCCGGTGACGTCAGCGTCCCACTAAGAGTCCCATGTTTTGTGTGGAGCAGAAATCATCAGGATGCTTCCCACTCTCTGTCCGGACCGCCGCACGGACCGCTCAGACTCCCGGTGCCGGCGCCACCACATGTGAACCGGGCTATGTTTGGAAGAGAGCCGGCGATGAAAACGTGGACTCCGGGGCTGAAACCGCCGAGTGAGTCAACTGCTGTCGGGAGTTAGCTCCAGGGGCTAACGGTAGCTAGCCAACTCCGTTAGCCGTAGCCACAATGGAAATTAATTTCTGTCCGAGGACGGTAAAATGTGAAGGCATTTCAACCTCTCGGCGCTTTGTTGTACGTTTTTGTTGTTGTTGTTGTTGTGCTCTTTAAGGTGTTTTCCTTCACAAACGAGTATGTTGGCTAACAGCAGATAATGGGTTGTCATGGTGACCGAAGTGAAGGGATTCCAAACCAACCGCCGCGAGATGGAGACAGACGTTGGTCTCCAGTGTTTGTGAAGTAATCTCACTCATGGGCTTCTTGTTCTGTGTCTCACTCAGATCTGACTGCAGCAGGATGTCATTATCTGGCAGTAAGTGCTCTTTCATTCGTACAGATGTTTAAAAGCTGTCGTTTATAATTGCACCAAGATATCATGACTTTTGATCCTAAAGTGAGGTCAAGTCAGAACCTCTGAAGCCTACATTTCACATCCACAGACCCTTGTAAATACCCAGGCCTTTAAACCACCAGTGTGTGGTATAGTTTTAACATTAAAGGTTTGCAGTCTCTCAGCTGAGATTATCTTCTTCAAGTACAGTCACATTCACCGCCTACTCAACAAAATTGTCCCACTTTGACCCCCGAAAAAGTATGCAATGTCACTCTTCCAATTATATTAATCTTAGGCAGGACAATCTTTGTAAATAGTCTAATAGTGGTGATGAGACACCATAAATAAAAGCTCCACAGGCTGCAAAAAAGAAACCCGATAGTATTGAGTCCTAAGGAGAAATGACCTTACTTCTCACTTGATTTATTAGCTGAGTAAACAGCTTCCTGGTGAGTTTCAAGTCTTATTCCATACAGCATGATGTTCATTTAGTAAATGATGGTCCCATTTAGAGTAAAATAGAGATGAAGCAGGGTATACTATAGGGTGTGGTACCTTGTGGTTGACAAGTCATTCTCAGTGAGTCCGTCCAGCACCGCACAAAACTCAGATCAAACTGTCAAACCAGGCAGTGCTGATGAAATATGAATCAAGATGCTGATACTGTGTTGCCTGTTTCTCCCCCTTTCAGAAACATGTTTTAGTGTACTGTTTCTGTGACCAGGCGAGCGCTGTTGTTTCCTGCTGAAGTCGACATTAAGTGCAGCCAGAGAGCGCAGCTCAACTCGCAGTGTGTCACTGCTGCTGGCTCCAATAAAACAACATGGCAACGGCACTGAAGCCAAACTTTAGGCTTCAAAACGGTACTCCACAAACCAGTGGGTGGTGTCACAATAGGTTTGCACTTGTGAGACACACTAGAATAATGACTTCTCCATTTTCAAACACTGTGCATCAGTGTTTATTTTGGCACTAGACTAAACACGAATAAACGAATATTGAATTTGTCTTTTTTAATGTGACTTACCTTTCCAAAGAAGCCAAAATCTTTTTTTGACACACTGACTCATATTCTCCATGACAAAAAAAAAACGATCTTGATCTAAAGTCAGTAAGTTACTGTTCAACTAGACACTTGTTATGGCTTCTGCTGAAACCTCTGCGCTGTCTGGTTTTAGCATTTGCATGTTTTTACTTGTCTAAAATACACAGATCAGACGAAACATTATAACCACAGACCGGTAACGGCTCACTGATGCACGTGGAGGTTGGCGGTCGGCCCGTGTGGTCCGATCCAACTGATGCTGGTTCTGATAGAAAGGTGTCACACAGTGCTGATCGGTGTATCTTTGTACACTTACTGTCCATTGTGTGTGTGTGTGTGTGTGTGTGTTTGACCCCAGCTGAGCTCATGACCAGCCGGGCCAGGCACCAACGGCCGCAGGAGATTCTACTAATGAACTTGCATCTTCTCGCCAACCCTGGAGACTCGCTGCTGCTGCAGCACACCCTAGATCGCCTCCTCCGCTGGCTCTGCCCGAGCCTCCGCATCTTCCATGTATCTGAGAGGGCCTCCCCTTTCAGAAGCTACGCCCGCGTCTGTCCTGTGGCAGGTGAGGATCCTTACCTTCTCATACAGTCAGGACTGCAGAACCCTGTTGTGTCTGAACGTTTAACCACATTGCACAATCTGTAGGTGTATTTTTTTCTGTAAAGACGGAATTAATAATTTCCACATGTGAGAACAAGAGATGTTTACAGGAATTTATACCATTTAAAATTTCCCTTCATGTCAACATCCCCCTCAAATGTTGCACTCTTAACTGAATATTACTTTTATTCTCTGTATGGTATAAACAGGCCATCCCAGAACAAGCTTACCTTGTTACAATTGCTTCTGTTTTTATACCTTTCAGGTTACCCTTCTCTGGCCATCACTTTCTTTCTCCACGAGGCGTATGGAGAGGAGCGAATCCTCAAAGTGCTGGACTTCTTTCAGCGTCCGCCTTGGCAGTACCACCACACGGAGACCTGCAGCAAACGAACTGGAGGGGTCCACATTACCTCCAGCAGCTCCCCAGCCAATGCCCTGATGCGGCCCTACCTCCTGCCCAGCAGAGACTTTTATAGTCTGGGTGCAGGGATGCCTGTGTGGGGTGTTCGACCGGTGCACTGTGGAGGAGAAATACTACGTGTGACACTGTACAGTGGATATGACAACTATGAGGATGCCGTGCGGCTCTATGAGACGGTTCTGCAGCGACAGGCAGAGGAGCAGAAGACAGGCTTCTGCTGGTTCACTCTCCACACCGGTACGCCTTTAAAGTGTTTATTATCCTAAAGCCTTGTTTGTTTATTTATCGAGATCCCCATTAGAGTCTGGTACAAACATAAACACTCACATTACTAGTAACAATACACTAACACAAGTAAACAGTTTAAAGACAAACATTTTTATCTCTCTTAGCCTTTTGTATATCATTTTGTTGTGTAATATGATTTGGAAGTGAATTTCATTGCAGCATTGCTCTGAACTGACAGTTTTGTGTGTAAATACAAATATAATATGTTTTCTAAAGCAAAATGTAACTTTCCTCTCAACAAGTCCAGATTCTGTCTTCTTTCTATTTTTTTTTTTTATTATAATAATAAGAAGTAAAGCAAAAAGGCAGTGAAGTGACCCAAAATGTATTTGTCTACTCTACATAATATCTAGTGACATTATCTGTATATTAATGTAATATTCAAAATGTTGGTTGTATTTTGGAAAAAAAAATCTCAAAACAAGTGAAAGAGAATGACTTTAAATGATGTCACACCATGTCACCACTCTTCTGTTAACAAGAGACTTTTATTGTCATTCCCATTTGTTCTGTCCTTTGCTCTCACTGTGCCTCCGTACGTACGTAGAGCCCGGGCTGTGCCTGCAGTTGGCTTTAAAGCAGTTGTCTCCAGGGGTTCGAGTGGAGCCATGCAGCTCTGCTGTGCTGCAGTTCAGTGTGGAAGAAATTGGCCAGCTAGTCCCTCTGTTGCCCAACCCCTGTACCCCCATCAGCTCTACACGCTGGCAGACAGAAGACCTGGATGGCAACAAGGTTCTCTTCCAGGTAAACACAGCTTAAAATACCTGTCATCAAAAGTGATGAAAGGTTTGATGTAAAAGTGTTCGCACATGTTGGCTGATGCCTAATGTTTGTTTATTTTCTGCTTTAATTGTTTGTTTTTCATGCAGCTTAATGACTGATGTTGATGGATTTTAGTTTGCCCCACACTTATATGTTACAACGGAGGAAAGGTTTCCTCTTGATTTATGTTGGGTCAGATCATGAGGTTTGTCAAACATCAGTGGTTGCGTGAGTCTGAAGCAGCCTTACTTTAACTGTAAACACACAGCAGTCTGCTGGAAGGTTTACTCTGTAATCATCTCACAACAACAGAGAGTCCAAAGAGTCCAAAGAGCAGGATCTTTGTTCATTGTCCTGCTCAAATGTTTTTTGTAGAACAGGAGATTTTGTACTCATTATGTAGCTAGCCAGGTTTCTCAGTAGAGTTGTTGTTTATGTTTTATGTTTGCTTTGGAGGGAAAGCAGAAGTTGTTTGTGAAATTAAGAAATGTTAATGTGTTGCCTTTCCGTTTTATATGTATGTTTTTGTTATTGATGACACATTAATGATTTAACCTGGAATAGATCAAGGAGAAGCTTTTCTTCTATTCAAAATTATTATTATTATTATTATTAATTATTATATTAAATAAAGAGATCTAAAAATGTAAATAGACAAACAACATCAGTTATTGTTATTATATTATCTTAAAACACAGTGTTTGTAATGCAAATCACATTTAGTCACCAGATTTTGTCCAAATACTTCAGTGTTAATGTAATCGAAACAGATGTATTATTTTTGCTTCGTGATAAAAAATAATAGAACATCTGTGTAGATATAGAAATAGAGTTTTACTGTCCAAATGCTTTTTTGAAGAGAAAGTATTATTATTTAACAGAATCTGTGATTATTGTGAACCAAATCAGGTACATGATTAATTTAGAAGATCTCAGATTAGAAATATCCAAATACAATTATATACACGATGATGAAGAGCAAGTCTGGTGGGAAAACTCATTTGTGTTATATGTGATTGCTGTTTTCTTTCCTTGTGTCTCAAATCTAATTGATTGGTGCCGGTGTCAGTTAAGTCACAGATCTGATGATGAAACGGAGCGTAACAAAATCAAACAGAATTTTTAAAAAGTAGATTCATCCTGTTCAAACTACAGAATAATTAGTGTCACTGTCTGCATTAGATGTCGTTCATTATGACCAACACCACAAGATAAAACAGCATCACTTCAACAGCAGAAAGGGGGGATGAATGTCATTCTTCCTGTGATAATGAAATCAAAATGGCATGTGGTTGCTGTGTTTAACCAAAGCTGTCACAACAGCCATATGTTAGATGCGTGTATGTTAATTCTGACAAAGTTACTTAACTTGCTTAAATCTCTCTAGTCCTGCTGTAGCCTAAAGCATAATCCCTCTCCTCCTGTCCTCCTGTCCTTCTGTGCTGCAGGTGAAAACCCCAGCGCAACCTCAGCGACCTCTGACCTGTGCTTTCCCCCTGACCTGTCCCATTGTGTCCCCTCGAGGAATGCCGCTGAGGAGCTCGGGACAGGGCCACAGCCTGTCGCCCTGCAGCCTCACAACGCCCGTGCCCTGGCAAACACACAGGCAAGGTCAGTACACTAAAGTTGTTGATTAAGATGCGGTGCTCAAATGTATCTGCAGTATTAAACCTGCTGCATATATTAGATGCATATAAGAAGCTTGAGGGAAGAGACAGCAGGAGAGGACACCATACCCGCAGTCAGACGGGTCTCTACATTACAGACCCTAAATTCCACTGAGTCAGCCTGAATGATTTGACTCAACTATTTTTAATTTCCCCCACCACTCACATAACCAGTGTATTAAACAACCGTTTTTATGTGGGAGGCTTATTGTGGTCATAATCACCATGACGAATCACAGTGAAACAGAGACATGGAAAGTTGGCCAAATAAGTGTGAAGTCTTAAATGTATCCTATGGAGTTTTTTACCAGTCGTGGCACTATGGAACAATTTTTTATTTTTTTGGGTCCCGGTTGTGTTGTCTTATGCATGAGCCCGCTGGGGACGTGATACACATTCCTGCCGATGGTTTCACACTAGTCCACTGATCTGTGAAGTGCAACAGTGTGCCGACAACAAAGGCGGGGAAGTAGAGGTTTCAAAGAGTTCTGGATTTAAAATGACATTTGTTAGATACACCGCTCAGAGATACAAACAGAGGGTTTGGTGAATAACACTGAATGTAAACTGAAGTTTTGTTTGTTTAAAAGAAAACTCCACAGGTAACCTTTAATATTTGAGATGAGTAACAGTTGTTTCAATTAGCCACTCAGATACATTACTTACAGTTTGCTGATGTGGATCAGACTTTTCTGTAGTAGTGTTTTATCAAAGTTCTCTGACCCAAGAGCTTTTTTTAGGTTACATCAGTCTCCAGCTGTTAGTGAGCTGTCAACTTTCTATTACTCGAAACAGTCATCAAAAATCAATATATTTGACAACTAGTCACTTTTTTAAATTGAAAACACATCAAGAAATTATCAAAACATCAGTCTGATCCCGCCATCTGCAAATCATCTGACCCCGAGGTTATGTAAACCTTTTCTTATGCACAGAACTGTTTCATGTATAGTGACATATGAGTGTAGTACAATAGCAAAGGCCCACTTTTGTGACTCTGCCTGATGTGTCTTTGGTTGTCAGTAGGCCACAGACCGCGCAGTGACCCCGTCCTGGAGAAGCTTCATGGAGGAGGTGGTGGAGCGGAGAGCCTGGGATCAGGCAGCTGCTGCAGCACTCCTCCAGGCAGCTCCTGTTACTCATCCCAGCGCAGCAGCCCTGCACCGCTCTCAACCACCAATCACCCTGACTCTCCTCTGCGCCCCTCCATCACCCGTTCGCTCTCCCATCTCCTTCTGGAAGAGGATGAGGAGGAGACCAATGTAGACACAGGAGTCCCAGTCTCTCTTCACCCTGACACAGCAGTCAAAACAATTGCTCGCTCTTCGTCCATGGACCTTTTGATGAGTTTCCATTCTGAGAGACCTGCAGCTGTCGGGGCTTCAGCTGGTGAGGGTCTGGTCAAGGAGCTGATTGAATGTCTGCCTCGGGCACACATACACCCTCAGGGCCCCTCCAGGACACGGGCCTCCACTGGCTGTACAGACGCAGCCAGGAATGGCTGTGGCAGCAGGACTGTGGCGGCAGGACAAAGCCCCTTAAAAGGGCCCGTGGTGGAGAACAGGACTACTGCTGAGCTGCTGTCAGCACACACAAACAACAAGGAGCCAGTCGATGAGTTCTTCATCTAAATTCCTGCCACTACGCTACATGCTGCGGTAATTATCACAGTGTAAGGGAAAACATAGAGAAGTTGGACAAGATGAGAAATCCTTCAAAGAGGATCTGAAGTCATGCAGGACTGCGTAGTCTGATAAAAGAGCACTTCTCTGGAAACCAAAGTTCAGCTGCAGGTGACACCTTTCACTCAGAAGTGTCTTAAGACTGTAAGTGGTTTGACTTGTCCTGAAATGTCCAAAATATACAGTAATTATCCAACTCCTGCTCTAACAGGCCGACTAAGAGAAGTGGAACAAGGTGAGTGATATTTGACAGTCCAGGTAATAATAATTATATTGTTGAATGTGTTAATTACTTTTATATTTAGATCCAACTAATGATTTGTGCAGCTAATGTGCTAAAATGTAGCCATGTGAATAGCAAAACACGTCTGTGTTCGGTGTTACTGTCGGGTTACGAGTGCCAGTCTAGGTTTCTGTACAGCCACTCAGCGCCAGCAATGTCTTATTTATCGATGGCCTTTGAAACAGGTGAAGATGAGCTCAGCGTGAAGTCACTCTTTGATGTCGCTGTTGATCGTGATTAGAAATCTGATTTAGTCTGAGCTCCGTCACACTGCAGCACCGTCAGTCTGTTACAGCTCTGGCTTTACATAGTAAAAGTAAAAAGTATAGCCCAGTGGCTTCTGATCACATTTGTTAAAATGCTCTGCAGCTGATCCTTGCTCTAGTGTTTGTGTGTTACAATGTGTAAGTGGTGGACTAGACCTAGACAGATTACTGTATTGAAGAAGATTGTATTTTCATCTTTATATAGCCTAGAGTTAAGACTTCAAAGAACATTTGGAATTTACAAAAAATCTCTAATCATGTGTAATATACATCTTAATATTAATCTAACCATTTGTATGTAAGGTGTCTGAATAGCCCAAATGTGTCAGGAGCCTGAGACTTCAGAAATGTTAATTACTGTAAGGCCACAGTAAGCTGAGGGATCAGCAGACAGATTAAGTGAAAACTTAGCCAATACATCATCAGTATTAGACTGGTCCAACAGATGGTGGTAGTCAAACCCACAACGATTTTTGCACAGTGCCCATGATCACTAGTGTTTGTAGTTGTTTCGAGACAAGTCTGATAAAAGATAGTATTGTATACTATGCATTTTAATGACCACACTTATGACTCAGGTCGTACTACTCTCTTCTACAACACTGATTACTCACCTAACAGATAAACCTGTGTCTAGTGTTCCCTTGTGTTTCATGTGCATTATGGCCAGTGCTTAATCAGAGGCGTATCATTTAAGGATATTCGATATGAGCTGCTCCTGTTGGGCTGCTCACTGCTCAACAGGATACCGTGACACCCACGCTGTCCTGCAGGGCAGCTCGGGGGTGTGAATGTGTTTCACTTTTGACTGGAAACTTTTTTCCAAGCATGACAGTGAGTGTGTCACCCATGAGGCTCCTAAGTGTCGATCATGTTCGAGGTGAAATGTCTTAAGGCTTTAGTATTAAAACCTAAATGAATGAAAATGCTTTCTGTTGTGGTCTGTTCATGAAATCCATCTGTGAGTGTCCTGACAGATGTTTCCACATGACTAAAAGATTCAGTTCAATAACTATGTAATGGCACTGTCAAAATAAAT
>NW_023340257.1:11497713-11500479 GCF_004916995.1 Morone saxatilis | reverse complement strand
AGACGACTGCTCTGCCTGCAGTGATGCAAAAAAAACACACGCTGAGGAAGAATGGTTGGATGAAAAGGGAAGAAGTGAAGCTGGAAGTTTCCCCAAATTATTGTCCCTCTGCAACCGTTTCTTCAAATGCATTACACTGTCGACACGGCTGTCAGCTTTGTGATAACAGCCATCATGATTCACAACTCACCCACCTTACCTACACATTATAATGTAGTCATATTGTCCAAACAGTTGGACCTACACATCAGAAATGTGTACTTAGTAATGATGATTTAGGCCTTCTACTAGTGCAGCACTTAGGAAGGAGCACACAATAACAGGACAATGTTAGTAACAGTTATTTATACATATATGTTACATATGTTAGTGACACTGGTGAAGAAATTATAAAACAAAATAGCTTCTCTCAGTGTGCAAATATTATAAGAGAAAAGAAACAGATACAGCATTAAAAAAACATTTTTGGTCTGCTCACTTAAGAGTACACAGTCCTACCATTATCTGTATTAACGAGGCTATAACAGCACATCCATATAAACTAATAGCCATTGCTCTGCAGTATAAATATTATATGTGCTTCAAAACGTATAAACCAACTGGGTTTATTTTTGAATCCCTTCATGGCATCAGTTTGTTGAGCTAGGCTCATTTTGCAACATATAAACTCGATGTGGGTTCAGGCTGAAAACGTTATAGCACCTTTGTATTACAGTATACATCAACACATTGCACTTATCTAAAGCTTACAGCGCCCTCTGCTGGTCAAAGGATGTTGTTGTTCTGAGGACCATTGCTGCAGCCAGTCCAGCTCAGATCCTTGACCCACTGGCCCTCTCTCGTGACTCGCACCTTAATTGGGTCAAATCTCCAGAAACGCTGTTCTCTGAACAGGTAGAGGCGTCCGTCGGGGCGGGTCAGCGCCCCATTGGTCCCCTGTGGCACACCAGTCCAGTCTGTCAGCCTGCGGGGGTAATAGGGCTCTTGGTGCAGGGTTTTGAGGTTAAGCACAGAGTAGCGGGAGCCCTTGAAGATGACCATGTGACCCAGAGGGGCGTAATAGAAGGCACAGTCGGGGTGGCGAGGCAGCCCCAGGTCACTGCTCTGTCTGGGGAAGCCTGGGTCCAGCACACTGCCGGTGTAGCGCCACATCCGCTTCCCTGCACACCACGAGACGAGGAGGAAAATGTACACTCAACAATGAAACATTTTGAACTTCAATCATTATTTGTTTTAAGGAGTCATTTACAAAACCCCATCATATTAGATTTCATCATCATGCTGTACTTAACATTTCACAGATCAAACACACTTGGGCCACGTGTTCTTTAAAAGATCAAATACTTTATATCAAAATACAGAAATGCAATGAGCTCTGCTCTTAAAGGGTAACCTCCTGTAAAAGACAGTAGCCTGAGGACTTTTATCTTTCCCTCTTATCCAGAGAGTGACTATTTTGGGGTTCTTTAGGGGGAAAAAATGACATGAGCAAAGTGTAGACAGTGACTCCTTTTGTTCAATACTGAGATGATGTATGGAGTACAAATAATGCCAGAGTAGAGCTTCTGTATTTTGCATTTAGCAGCTCATTAGAATCTAGGTAACACTGTCAGGTCTTTGGTCCTCAGCAGTCAAGTTAAACTTGGCAATAACTTCAAGTTATTAGCCTTTAGCACAAAGGTGAAGCTATTTTAAAACTACAGCTGAGGCTCCAGTGCCTGTTTAAGTCTTTAAATAGGCACAATAGAATCTATTTTGGGTGCTTTAACAAATATGCAAAGTTAGGCAATAGGTTAGGGAATGTCTTTAAAAGGAAGTGTGAGTCACATTAATGAGTTCAGTGAAGCGGTACCTTTGAAGAAATACCACTTGGAGTCTAGCGGGGAGAAGGCAGCAGCTTCGATGGCCGGAGGGAGGTCAGACCAGCGCTGACGGAGAGGCAGCGGGCCGCTCACGCCGCCTTCAGACGCTACTGTCCAGTACACACTGCCCCGAAACACCAGCACCGTCCCATTCTGGTCTGGATACACACAAACACAAATGTATATGTGCCACATTAAAGGAAGTTGGCTGACTTCTGAAATAGTAGTTTGACAAAATAGTCTAAACTCAAACTTAGTAGTTTTTTTTTTACAGAGCTTTCAAGTATTTCGGGCGGTCTTCATCTGTGGTTAGAGTGTGCTCAGTTGTCATGTCAAAAATCTGAGTATACACAGAGAAAATAATGTGGTGCAGAAAATGGATGAAAGCTTTAAGTTTCATTTTAATATAGTTTTGTCCACCAGTTTTAGAAAGATAAACACGACAACAGGATTCTCTTCTCCTTATTTCTCAGGCTTTCTGAAGCCCCACCAGCAACCAGTGGCTGAACGTTACTCTCTAATAAAGCTTCACTTGGACCTCACCTATAGTGATGGCATCAAAGACGCCCTGGCAGTAAAGAGGCTGCCCTGTGGTTTGATGCCCATTGCGAAGCTCAGTGAACTCCCACTCCTGCAGAGCTGCATGTAAAACCTGGCCTGGCAGCCTCACAGGGCGATCACCTGATGGCTTACCTGAGGGCAAAAACATAATAACAAAACAATGAACTAAAAGGCAGCAGACAAGGTCATAAAAGATGATTCCAATCACTGTCATAATCAGTTTGTGTAGGTTGTAGGTTGAATACTGTGGTTACATAGAGGTGATTGGTCACTGTAGGTTCTAAATAACAAAGCTGTGAGGACAGTGTGTTACTGAGCACAGAGCAGTCTGATGTCTCGTGAA
>NW_023340257.1:11496424-11497678 GCF_004916995.1 Morone saxatilis | reverse complement strand
GAACAAATGTAAAAGACAAACAGTGGAGGCTTCTCCTTAAACAGGACTGGGTTATGTTAACATTTAAATTGTCCTTTACAGGATGTGGCTGGGTTGATGTATACTGATGGATGACATTATACTGCACAGGAAATAAACAAAGGTCTCCAGATAGAGCGCACACTGCAACCTTTAATGCATTTATATCACACAAAAAAAGAGCCCACCTACTCATTTTCTCAGCCAAGCCAATCGAGTGCAGATTCATGGCAAATGAGATCAAAAGAATAAAAGGAAGAATTAAAGCTGAACAAAGGGACAAGCTCAACATACCGAAGCATAAAGAGTGAATGATGGTGCTTTAGACATGATTACTGCCGTTTTGTTTGCAAGGAGCTGAACAAACATTTGTGTAGGAGGTGGATAAAATCAGCGCACCCATGAACAGGAGGAAGACAGCGGGCAAAATAGATACACACACACCACAGTGGATAACACATGGACAGCTGCCCATTAAAGCTGTGTGTGTGTGTGTGTGTGTGTGTGTGTGTGTATAAGATAAGGGCTGGATGTCTGACTTCCCTCTGTTTACATTCATCAGTGGTGGAAAAAGTATTCAGATCTTTTACTTAACAGTATGTTACAGTTGATCGAGATGGAGCTAGTCTGAACAACTTCGTTATAAAATGCTTCGTAATTTATTGGATGATCACTTGTTTTGTAGCTGAAAACAGAATCTGTAAAGTGACTTATAACTGTAGCTGTGGGATAAATTAATTGTAGTATTAAGTACAATTTTTGTGTAAAGTATAAAGAAGCGTACAATAAAAAAAATTAAGCATAGTATTGAGCATTGAATAATAGTTACATTCTGCTGACATTCATACACAGGGGATCTACATGTGCTCATTGTGCAAGAACTGCAGGATACTACAACTCAACAATACAATCTGCACAGAGAGTGTACTCAGAAAGTCTAGCTAAAAGGCCAATTATGAGCTTTTAGTCACCTGTAATAAAATGTACAATCTACTGTATAATATAATTTAAAATGTGTGCAACATTATGTTTTGTGAGCCTATTGTTAAAGTTTAGTAACGTAACATTCCTGTGTGTTGTCTTTACTTCACTTAAAGGACCAGTGTGTCGGATTTGGTGGCATCTAGCGATAAAGTTGCAGATTGCAACTAACTGAACACTGCTCGCATCTGTATTTGACAACCTGGGAATGAGAACGTGCTGTGAAGTGAGTAGTAAAAAATTAAGATTAGGGAT
>NW_023340257.1:11473652-11496324 GCF_004916995.1 Morone saxatilis | reverse complement strand
ATTTCTGACAATAGATCCTCATAAATGTTACACACTGGGCCTTCAATTTGTAAGGTACTTGTACCTTACTTGAGTATTTCCATTTTACTTTAATCTTCAAATCAACAACATTTCAGTGGGAAATGTACTTTTGACTCCCATAACATTTACTAGACATCTATAGTTAGAACCACCACTGCTGTTCATCATACATACTGTACATACATTGTCTTATAGGGCAGAATCACCACTAACGTCTTCTATGATATAAAATACTTCAAGGGTTTTTATGTTTCTGGTCACAGAGTAATCAGAGGTAGTCAGGAGCTCAGGAGCCTGGCGTGCTCAGGCTGCCTCACATCTGCTTCCTATCAGATCACCAATTCCAACACCAGGAATGGTTCTCTCTCACACACACACACACACACACACACACACACACAGCCTAAAGCCCATATCTTTAAACAGATGTAGTGTTTTCACAGTGCCAGCAGTCCTGTCAGCTGCGGTTCTTGTCCATGTCTGTCTCTGGAGCTGCTTGACATTTACGTGGGAGCAGCTGCAGACTACAGAAATTACTGCCACAGGGTGGGAATCAGGTAGATAAACAGACATGAAGAACTCCACCTGAGCGCCAGCTAAAGAATCCTGGATAACTTTATGTTATAAAAAAAAGTTACCAGAGAGCTGTCTTGGATTCTTTTTATTTAACAGGCATAAGTAAACACTTCACATCCAGCTCAATGACCCACTAAACACTAATCATCTCTTCTAATTGCCGCAATTAATTCAATGTTATTATCTATGGTCACACAATAAATCAAAGTGGCATTAAGCGCTGTGGTTTTTGAGTGTAACTGAGCCGAAAATGTGACTGAGTGGTGGCTCGGCCGAGGCTGCAGGGTGGTCATTTTTTTTTTAAAATGCAGTGTGAATAAGGGAGGCCCTGAGGAGAAAAGGCTGGCAAATACCATTTTAGGAAGCTGAGGCCAGAATACCTCCAGAGGCAGAGCAGATGGGACTCCTCAGATACTGAACAGAAAAGGAGAGATACTGTACTGCCAGCTGCTGTTGAGCTGAATCTCAAGTTCAGAGTCGAATTATCTGAACGATTGTGAGACTGTCCTGCAGCCATGCAAACATTCCTGCAGAATGTTGTGTCTTTACATGCAACTATTTTACAGCTCGTTTCAGGGTCAAAGCAGGGAGAGGACTCATGCATCTTGGAGCGTCACATCATCACAGAGGAGCAGTTGCAGAAGCCATTTTTCGGCAGACAAGTTAGGAACCTGTTCTTGTGCAATTGCTGCAGTGAAATCAGTATCGCAGCAGCAGAAAACAAGCAATAAGAGAACTCTGCACATGTGGAAACCTGCCTTATACACATGCCAGGAGGGACAACACACTGGCAGTAAACAGAAACTATTTTATTTGTCATACACAAAGATGTATGTAATGCTCACACCCTCTGCAACAGCACCAGTAATCTATCACAACAGAGCCGGCTAAACTCCCGGGTAAACACTGTGTGTAGCACCGAGGAAACTAATAATACACAAACAGGCCACTGAGTGTGCAGTGAAACCCAACCTTCCTGCCAGTGAGGAAGCCATTCAGTGTGTGTTATTTTGACGTTCACACCACCTCTGCTGCCCTCGGTTTAAACCTACTTCTCCCAGCAGCTGAGAGGCCACAGAAGTGAAGCTGATAGAACAGACTTCCTCGTGCTGTTAAAGACAACAGAGAGAGGATCACATTCATGGCGGTGGGCTTTGTGTCATGAGAACTTTGAACACTTAAATGAGCAAAGACGAACAGCCAGAAGACAGCTTTCTGAATCCAATGCAATGTTTCAATGAGCTGTGGAAACTCTCAACAGGCTTTGCCGTTTCTATTCATTCTCATTCTGTGTTTGCAGCTGGTGGCCTTCAGGGCTGCCTCTCTGGCCTTTTCACAGCTCAGTGCCATGACTCCTGATTTAATGGGTAACAGAGCAAAAACGTCTGTGTTTCTTCTGTTTTTATAACAAGTCAGTAATTTATGTAATCGGTTCTATGTATTCCAATAATAGTTCATTTTAAACGGCAGCCTCATTTCACCATCTGTAACTTAGCTGTCCTGAGGCCAGACAGTGAGACATTTGTCATCTGTCCACTAAAGTGCTTTTTTCTCAACCTTTCAGACTTTAAACCTGGGGGAAAAGTGGTAAAAATATCTTTGTGTGTGAAGTGAAGGTGCTACGTTTAACACTCTTACTGACCTTTGGACCACAAAGAAAACATTGCCTTCCAATAGCTGTTAAGCTTCATTTGGTGTCTTGGAAATGTTTGAATCTGGATGAGACACAATAAATCCACGAATAAGACCTGCAGGGTTGAATAAATCACCCTAGAAGTGCCATCCTCTCACCGTACAGCTGCTGCACTGCGATGATGTCGTCCCAGCTCAGCACCAGGCTGCGGCCCAACTTCCTGTAGTACGGCGACATCAGGGCGTGACGGACGGGGGAGTGCTCCAGTCCCAGAGTGTGTCCGATCTCGTGAGCAGTCACCATGAACAGGTTGTGTCCCTTGTGTCCGTTTAGTGTCCACCTCTCCGCCCTGTCGAAGTGGGCCTCCCCCCGGCGAGGCAGGAAGGCGTGAGCCAGAGTTCCTCCTGAAGTTTCAAAGAGGAGGGAAACAGTTGTGAGTGTCGTACCGTATTAGTTCAACAGCCAGGGGAAGAGGGAGTGTTAAGATCTTTTACTTCAGTAAAAGTGCCAATACAGCAATGTAAAAGTAGACCTACTCCACTACAAATTAAAGTCCTACATTCAGAAAGGTATTATCAGCTACCTGTACGGTTCCACTTTATGTGGATAGTCCTCCTACAGACAGTTTATAGATTATTTGTAACATTTCAACAGCTTATTAGTTGAGATTCAACAGCTACAATGTTCACAAATAAAGGTTTGGTTATGTTTAGGGTATGTTAAACATCTACAGACAAAGCAAATGTAATTGCTCAGTTTATTTAGTATTTCTATTCCTTATTTTAAAGTGTACAGTCAGATTTCTGTGAAATCAATTGACTTGCTGGAACAGGTTTGCCTCCACCAACTTGGGGATCAGGACGCTCACAACAGGTTGCAAGATTATTACTAAAGTAACAAATAAGAAAACACTTATACCTGTTTAATTATTATTATCATTATTAAGTCTGTCATCCTTGTTTTTTTACAAAATACTATATATTTGTACCTCTAGTACTGTGTTTTTATATTGTTATATTCTATTTTGGCTTAATTTAATCTTCTATTAAATTATTTTTTCATGTAACTGAAACTGGTGCAATGTAACTGAAATGGGACCTCAACGCCAACTATCAAATACAAAAAGCCCAACAGAGACTCTTCTTCTTCCCGAGAATACTTACACAGCCATAATCCAGAGCATACCGATATCTGTCCGGTATGGAGACACGCATAAAGAAAATGGACAGAATTATCACCAGATCATCAAAGATCATAGGTGCCAACCTTCTGGACTCCATATATGCACACAACACACCATCTCACGAGCAATCAAGATCACGGATGAACCCCTCCACCCAGTTCATCACCTTTGTCAGCGTCCCCCCCCCCTCTGGCAGACGGTACAGGCCCTAAAGGAATACAGTTGAAGCTGTATCTATTTTGCATTTTGTCCTTTATGTTTGCATTGATGTTATATATGTTGTACTGTTACAGCCATTCCATCAGTACTGAGATTATTTCCACCAGCCAAGCCATGTGGTAATGAAAGAAACTTGAACTTTATTCACAGTAATCCTGTTACTGTGTACACATAAAGAGTGGAACTTGCTAAGCTTTCTTCATTCAGGATATTGGGATCTAGACCTGAGAACAGATTACATACGTAACACAAAACAATCACCACACACACACAAATTAAAACTATGAAAACATTTCAGTAGAACAGTGATGACTTGAATCAGTGTGTGGTTGTCCCTGACCTGGCCCGTCAAAGGCATTGCTGGCCCCGTCGTTGTGGTCTCCCTCATAAAAGGCCAGCCGGATGTCTGCGGGACCGTCAGGGGCCTCCTGGAACACCAGGCCTGACACGTTGCTCCACAGCTGGAAGGCAGCGCGCACTGCCAGCCGCACGGAGCCCGGAGACAGGTGGTGAGGCCAGTTCACTATCTGGTAGGTCAGATGGCGTTTGTACCACTTCTCAGCTGGAGAACACCCACGGGGAGAAAGAGAGAGAGGAACAGAGATAGGAGACAGGCAGGTATCAAGCTCACAATCTTAGTCATCACAAACCTACAGCCAGTGCAACAACAGATAAGCTCAAATCACCAGACAACCCAAAGAAAAACCCTGGCAGTGTTCCTGTGAGCAAGAATATTTCAATTAGTAGTTTGGAAAACAGTTCATGCAAAAAATGCTGATAAAACACAGATGAAGGGCAAAGACTGGGAAGTTCAAAAACAACAAATTCCTCAACTGGAACGGAATCTGCTCAGGTTAGCACGATGTGAGCTACACTGATATAAAGCTTTTAACAATAACAAAGAAAACACGAGTTTCAGATTCATTTGTTATTGCTGACGATCAAAGTGTATCCATGGCAACAGCAGTGACTGAATCAGCTTTAATGTAACCACCACCCTCAGTCAATCACTGATTAGAGGCCCTACCAATGTACACCTGTCTTCAATATCACTGAGCAAACACCAGACTAAAACTACAACCATGTGTTCTGCTATTCCATGAAAAGACCAAACCCAACAATGAACTGATTCTAACAAGTGTACTAATACTAACTGTGTAGCCAAAGCCTGATAATGTCTAAAATAATTCAAAAAACATAAATAAGTACTGCACTGCGTGACATGTTTCTTCATTACCATGATTGTGGGCACTCTAGTTTATTTTGAGTCAACCCTAAAGACACTGTCCTGCTGCTGCTCACTAACACACCAAATACATAGTCTGTTTGAGTGATGCTAAAAACTAAAGCACAATGCCCAGCTGATTCAGGAAATATTTTAGCTTTTTAAAAAGTATTACGTATTTATTTGTGACCCATTTTTAAAAAACGTCTTTAGTAGGAATGAATTACTTCCTGTTAGTGAGAACACATGTGACAAAGTCCTTCAATCAAATATACACACCATGTCTCTATGTGGTTTAATACTGCTATTTAAAGAAAGGTTTCTCTCTATCTCTATAGTATTATTACCTACTGCAGCAGCTATGTGTTTCCATCTGTAGTATAAATTCGAATGCCAGATATCCCACGTTCAGCCGTGATGTTTTGAAGTAGAGCCCCCCCGCATCCATTCAGAGCCAAATGATAGGATGTTAACCATGTTAGCTCACAGCTGGGTAAACTAACAAGCACTCTGAGCACATGCTTGACTAAACAATTTACCTCAACACGTGTCTGTGGTTTCTCAGCTTAGACATAATCACATGTGTCGCAAACTCCAGATTCTCACATTTGTTGTGGGACAGCGGGAAGGGGGGAGTTAAATTCAGCCATTCTTTAATTTACAAAATGCTAATCTCTTCAATATATACACAGGATTGCCCAGTGTAGCAATCTGGAGACAAAGCAAACATAACAGCAAACACAGACAACCAACCATGCAGCACACATTCACACAGCAGACAGAGAGGCTGCCTCGCAGGAAACAGTCATTAGATAATATGAACCTTCGGGGGGGGAGGCAGCTGGAGAGGCTGGACCCTCACTTTGACTGGTCAAGTTCATGAACTGATGAAAGCGTTGGTACATTTTAAACACAAAGATAATTTTTAATTAATTAATTAGTTATTTTAATAATCATATGAATCATCTCTGCAAAAATCTAACATTTCTTGACTCGAGGCTGATCTGTAAAAATATTTGGAGTAGATGTTAATTGCTCTGTTATATAATAACACCGGGGGGAATATATATGAATATAAATTTAAAATAATTTGATTTGATATAATAAATAAATAATTTCCATGTAGATGGTTGCAGGAAAACCTTCCAACAAAGGACAATTGGACTGCAACCCTTGATTAAAAACTGTACAGAAAAACTGACCTTTATCTTTATTTTTTTTTATTATTATTTCTTTCTTGTACAGAAAGAAAGATCTTTGCCTTTATTGACAGAACAGCTCAAGATAGACAGGAAAGGGAGGAGAGAGAGGGGATGACACGCAGCAAAGTGCCACAGGTTTGGACTCGAATCCACAGCTGCTGCAGCCTTGGTACACTTGGCACCAGCTCTACCAGGTGACCACGACGCCCCAGGAACAGACTCTTTCAATGACATTTTTATATACAGTCAATTTCCCAGTACTTCACATATTATTCATATTGCAGTCTTCAGCTTTAGAGCCCTTCCGACACGGACAAAAAGACCACAGAACCAGTATTTGTGCTTGTATTGTTAAGAGGGCTTTGGAGGGTGAGAGTGGGTGCTAGAATCAAACTCACTGTGCACTTTAGACGACTTGCTTTTAAAATTTCTACATACTTTCACATTTGACGCTTGACTAGAAAGTGGCAAAATAACTCAAGCACACTTACAGTTGTCAAAATATTTAGAAATGTGGCTCAATGTTTGCCTCGATGTAGAGGCCAAATGAGAGTGGGAGGTCTGCACTGACGGCTGCATTACATGTTTCTGCTCAATCATACAGGGAGGAGGCAGTCGGGTTGGAGAACGTTGACCTTTGAGTTATTTTGATGTAATTTGTGCCCGGGTTAAAAAACACACAGCACAGAGTTGTGTGAAAGATGAGAGCGATAAACGAGAGGTATGCACTACATACTGTGAATTAGCTCAATAGCACCCTGGAGAAAAGCAAATATCTGGATATCTGGATATCTGGAGCCATTAAGACATGGGTTTGGCAATGACATCAGCGTGCGTTTGTGTTTGTGTAAACACACAAACAGAATTTGTGCTCCAGCAGCAACTCAACACGAATCTCAGCGTAAACTTGTTTTAAGCGTAAAGTTGTGTAAAACTTGATCCTTAGCATTTTTATTGCAACGATTCACAGAAATATTAGATTGGAAGCACCAGGGTCTCAAACACTACAACTGTATAGGAGTGAATAACAGTCATCCCATTGATTTACATTAATAGTAAAGAAAGACAAAACAATACAAGAAGGCAAGGTTCAACCTCAGGAGTCACTGCCATTACAACCTGCCTTTTATACACAATTTGATATCTGGAGTCAGTCACTTCAACAAACTACCTTGTTTTCCCAACCTGCTTCATTTTTCCCTCCCAGATGATCTATATGCACCAGGCTTGTTGCCACATGATGTGTGTAGCTCTGTATTTTCAGCAGAGCTCAGGCTCCGTCCCAGACCGCCGCAGAGTAAGAGGTCCCCGAGGACGGCAGAGAAGCCAGGAAGTCAGATACACAAGACATTCCCCGACTTCCCTTATGGAAGCAATTAGCATGATGCCCTCTATAGCAGCAGTGTGGGGCGGGTGGGTTATCACAGACATTAGGAAGTGGCTGAGATCATCTGATAGCCAAAGTTATTGTTTGTGGAGGTGCAGAGAGATTTGGTTTGTTACTGGTGCCAACTTATATGATGTTTGAAGCACCTAATTCTAAGCTCAGCATGCTAACAGGCTCACAGTGACAAACCTGCTTTATGTTTACCAGGTTCACAAGGTTAGCGTTTTAGCATGCTAATGTTTGCTAATTAGCGCCAACCATAAAGTTCCACTGAGGCTGATTGAATGTAAAGATTCATCCTCTGAGGACCATGAATGTCTGGACCAAAGTGCTGAACCGACCGTCTGACATTGCCATTCCTACAGCCAGTTTAAAATCATATGAAACAGAGAAAGGCAGCCAATCATCACATTTGAGAATCTGGAACTAAGGGCTTAAGCTTCAGGTTTTAAAAAATAATTATCAAAATATTTGCCAGTTCATTTTCTGCCAATGACTAATCGACTAATCAGGCAATTGTTGCAGCTCTACTGAGCAAAGCCCCGATATACGACTTGTGCATTCTGCTGCAATAGTGTCGAATTAGAGTTTGTTTGGTTCGGTGATATGTTTGTAAAATGGCATTAAAGTGGTTAACAGTTTCCAGGGCAGGGCACAGATCCATAAGTGCACACCTCTGAAAAATACACACACACCTATCACACTTACAGTACTTATCTTGGACATGGGTGGTGGAATGTCAGCTCTGTAAATATCAGTGGGAACGAACATCACATTCAACCACGAGTCAAGGTCTGTTTTCAGTTTCCGGGAAGCTCTGAGGCAGCTATGTTCACACAAAACAAATCCACATCACACCACAACTGAGAGCAAATAAACAGACTCATCCACATGCTGCTGTGGCCTGAAGGAGTTTAACAGCCAGCGTCGGCTGTCAAGGACAAACTCAAAGAGAAAAGCATTAGGTTTAAGTGGTGGATGGCTTGTTCCTTAACTGTAGAGACAAGTGCGTGAGAGGAGTGACACCTGAAATACCAGTGCTCTTTTTGAACATTGATGATAGTACATTAACTGTTTTTAATAATTATAAAAAAGTATCAGTGCTGGTATTGATATTTGTAATGAATTATCGGGTATTTTAGTTTTACCTCTAGTAAACTAGAATCATTTACATGGCAAAATAATAACAGTAATAAGCTTTCTGACATGTACTCCCAATGTAATTTCCTGTGTAAAATAAGATTAAATTCAAACTCGTTCATTCATTCTTACTATTGAACCAAGTCCAATAAACAAATCATTGACTGCAGCAGGATTTGACTTGCAGGGAAGCATCTGAGTTTGATATCCAGAAACAAGAGGAGTCTGCAGTCATGCCAATGACAATGTTAACATGCTGATGTGTGGCAGGTATACTACATTATACTTAAGCATTTTAGCGTGCTAATATCTACTAATTAACAGGACAGAAAGTGCAGCTTAGCTCTATCTAAACATAAAACTCTTCCAGTAAACATTCTTCCAGTCCCAGGCGAGAGTACCAGAAAGCAAACTAATGTTAAAGCACAAGGTGGTGTTTACACAGCCCCACTATTCTACTGCTACTCACAATTAAGTTTTTACATTGATAAACTACATCAGTGGATATATAAGAGGTTTGACCTGAGGGTGTAAAGGTATCTGCTACTAATGCTGCTCTTTGTGTAATAATACAGCTTTGTGTCATATGAGTCCTGTCTGGGACTAGAATAATGACAGAGAGTTGTTTTCTTAATCAAGAACAGGCTGTAATCCGTCCAAACAGTCAGTCACTCAGCACGATATCCACTCATTTAGCCAGTAAGATATCTAGGCATTGATATAACCAGCCAGTCTGGCAAACAACGTAATCCAGTCAGTCAGTTGTGGATGTGTTTACCAGGAGGGAACATGTCAGGTACTGACATGAAGAGGCAGCGGCAAACATCAGCCACTGCTGCATTCCCTGAACGTTAGCCAACCTCGTCAGTGACAGCAAGGAATGCAGAGGCTTCACACATCATGAGGCTGGAGGCACCAGGCTGCTGCTGCTCATTCACAAAGGAGATTGAGGAATGACAGCACCAAAGAGAGAGAGTAGGAACAAAATAGGTGAAAACATAAGTCACAAAAGACACAAGAATGCAGCCTGTAAGTCTGTAAGAGGGTGAGAATGGATCCAGATTCATACAAGAACATAATAATTTAATCTATTGAGTACGTTTTTAGATATCCTGCTAATGTACAGACAGACTGACGAAACAAAAGGACCAAAAATTGAGTGCGCCATATGGCTTCATCAGTCCTAAGTGTGGAGAGGGTTATCTTAATGGCTAATGCCCCATGTAGGGTAAAAAAACAAATCCATTATAGTTTAAAGAGTTTGACCCAGCTCCACTCAGTATCTCCCACACATGTTTATAAGAGAGGGGAGAAATTACACCTCTTGATAATTCTCAAGGATTTTCTGTAAAGCACCTTAAGCTAAGAGGGAAGGACCTTGTGCTCAATTACTTTATGCAGTCTGCAAGAAATTTGGCTGCTCAGCTGCACTCTTAACCACCGTTAAATACTTTAAATCCTGCAGTCTTTAGCCAGTTCAAATTGCAGCGATCTGCTCGCCAATGAATGCTTTTATTACTGTGTTTAAAGCAGAAAATTAGGATAACCTCTGACAAGAGCCTCAATAACTTTTTAAAGGAAACCTGCAACATTTGTAGGGACAAAACTTAGAATAATAGATTTCTGGAGGTAATTACACAGAGGAGCCTGTAACTCCTAAACTAAAGACGAAAAAGAACTGAAGTTTAGGTTTTCACCCAGTAAAGATGACGTAAAGATATGTGGACTTGTGTAATTGCAGCTAAAAGCAGGAATCATCCAGGCTGACGTGTGCAACATCAGACACTCCACCAGCTTTAATTACACCCCTCACATCTATTTGGTGCTTTGGTTTACAAAAGTGGACCCTCCCAGTTAACTGTTGGCTCATTGTGACCACTCCACAGCAGGACACACAAAACCTCCACATATAAGGGAGTGAACGATATCACAGCTTACTAAAAGAGGCAAGGTCTTCAGATGTCTCAAGAATGTATACACAATATACCTTGCCCAGTAGAGCGCCTCCTGCGGCGCTGTGGTCGTCCCTTTCCAGTGAAGATGGCATTTACCCTCTGAGTCCAGATCTGCTGGCTGCCCTCATCCGACACCCCACAGCGGGGCTCTGACATCTGCCTCAGGGTGGCGTCATCAAGCTCACCTGTGACAGGAAGTCGGGACAACCACTGGAACTCGCTGCAGAGGGAAGAAAGGTTTGCATGATGGTCTTGCTGTACAGACATTTGGCTTTTTCAAAACACAGTCAACCATTTATTATTCTAATGTTTGAGAATTGGCTAAACCCTGTCCCGTTGTTGCACTGTGTACATGACCTTTATTTGTTTACCAGAGACGGCTGACAGTATCGTCAGTGTGATCTGTTTTTAGGGTGACTTTGTAACATCTGTCCAGGAGCTACAGATGAAAAACAGCCTCAATGTTTTATTAATGTATAATGTCCTTTGTTAAATAAAAATATAAAGGTACAAGATTAGTTTTCATCTGTCTAACTATCCTACACCTTCAATCAGTTTCCATTATAGTACAGACAGTATACAGGCCAGAAGGCGGGGTTCTTGAAATTCCTGGATGGTTCAGGGAGGGTTCAGGAGAGTGCAGAGGTGAGGGTGTGTTTTACTGCCCTGCACTGACGTTCAGCCCGTGGACTTGTGCCGCACCAACTCACCCTTCCCCCTGATGAACACAAGCAGCTAACTCTGATCGTCAAAGCGAGAAAAAACACATCATCTCTGTTGTAAAATCACATTAAATTTAGGATATCTGATGAGCCGCTGTGATTTCTACATTGATAACATGGTCCTGTGGTGAAGCTTATCACACTCATCGGCAGGAATAATCTTTAATAGATGAAGAAGAGCGTTACCACCTACCAGATAGCTGACTGCATCTCAGCTGCATTGTGGAGGTGGTTGTCCTGATGCAGGTAGCCGTACTTTTCCAGAAAGACCTGCAATTGTTATAACACTTGTTAATGCTCCAGCTAAACATATCAACCAAACCGTGAGCCCTTCTGTAAAGATGTGCTTCAATTTTATAGACAGTAAGGAGACTTTTTGGGTCATGTAGTTGATTTTACAGACCAACAATCTCACACTTTGAATCTCATCTTATGGTAAATCCCCAGAGAGGCATACTTCCCCAAAAGGCAAAAAGTCATAAAAGTATAAAGATAATTTTCCATTTGTATTGTAGCTGCTGTAGGCTGCCAAGGCGGATGTATAGATCTAGACCACCCATAAGAGAGAGAAACCCCTGAGGTGTCCCTGAAAATTCATAGTTATTATTTCTCAAGAATTTCATGCCGAGAATAGTTGTGAAATTTAACGCCTGTAAAATACAGTAAAAAATGAACCAACTGGGTATGTGACAACAGATGTTGTTGCATTGTGGTTTGAGATTAGCCATGTTGATGGTTTAATATTACCATCTCTCAATCACAGCCCTTCGTGTGTATGTAGCAGGTTTCATGTTCAGACAACAGGAGGTGCAGCTATGATTACAGATGTGGTTGAAGGTGGGATGGAAATTAAAATTGAGGAGATGACAGATGTTCTTCAGCAAACAGGAATGTGCAACAAAAATGTTCTTTGTCCCTTTGAAACATGCCAGAAGGCTATGTTTTATGTAAGAGTAAAGTTGTGGAAACACATGTAATAGTCTAATGTTATACGGTCCTACAGCTTTGATGAACATTCAGTGTGTGGACGGCCGGCAGAGCAATGTCAGAATAAACTAGGCAGTCCAGTCCACAGAGACACAATTCAATTGTAGTATTTTCTCATAAAAGTGGGCTTGGTTTCCTTGTATGTTACTATATAGAGCTGACATTGTCTTAAATGTGTTACTCAGTGGTCACATTCATTGTTGTAGACAATAAACTAAACATGTAGCAGTTCACTATTAAGAAACTATTTGTTACATTTGCTTAGACAGTTTCACAAACTTATTCCTCCTCCTAAAATTCCTCCTTTAAATTAACCATAAGCCAGAGTTTAACCAACTCTTTGTTTAAATTTGCTTTATTTCCATTAAGGGTTTAACACATCCCTGCTGTATGCACAGACATGAAAATAACTGCAAGATAAACCATTTTATTTCTGACCGTATTAAAACAAAATATCTGCAAAAGTACTGTAGTGGTAATCCTTCCCCATGCTACAAACTGAACCTCCACAGGTGACAACATAAACACTGTTACTAGAGCACATAAGGAAATGTTTTATGGGCTATGCATGAACTTCGTTTCCTTCACAGATAAGAAATGTACAGTACGTTATCTTACAGGCTTATGTTCGGGGTTAATTAGACCCAAGAGAGGTCTTAAACTCCAATAACAGACATGTGAAACATTTTATTAAGTAAACCATTTACACATATTAAAGCCATTGACAATCTACAGTATTTAGCTGCTGAGGTCTCAAACAGTTCAATAACATGTTTATATGGCTGTTTAATAAATAGTAGCAGCCATTAAGTATAAAGGCAATAAATCAAAATAAAGTATGTTATTGGGCCGTTTAAGAGGATTATTAAACAAACACTAAGTACCTGTGGCTCCAGGACCAGCGGTGATCCTCCGGCAGTGTGAGCGGTGATGAGGGTGCTCACAGCCAGGATCCAGACTGCCCTCACACCCCGCACAGCTCCACACCGGTCGGGAGGTCGGCGGCTCATTGCGGGACGACCACACTACCACCACACCGCTGCCTTCATGGCGCATTTCTGTTCAGCTGCTAATATTTTTCTCATCGCTGTTTACCCTCGCTGTCAGTGAGTGAGAGCATGCTGCTGCTCGCCTACTGTCTCCATCCCTGCGAGGAGTGACGGAGCCGACTCACCCAGCAGGAGCACGGGGGGGAGGGAGGGGGAGGGCCAGCACCGCCCCTCCGCACCGCACCTACTGCCTACTGTACACTGCTGCACTTTAAAGGATCCAGTTCTTAAATGTCTGGCTGGATGAATCGTCTTTAATACCGAGAATGATGAAGTCACACAAAGCACAGAGAAAAGATCACAGTTTTTAATATCATTTTGGAAAAAGAAAAACCCAAGTAAAACATTTTATTCCGTTCATACAAAACAATGGTACGAAGTCTACCTCACAAAACGTCTGCAGCTAGAATCTGAGGGAAAATTAAAAAGGATGTACAAAGAAATAAA
The DNA here is from genome assembly GCF_004916995.1 of Morone saxatilis. Taxonomy (NCBI): domain Eukaryota; kingdom Metazoa; phylum Chordata; class Actinopteri; family Moronidae; genus Morone; species Morone saxatilis. Next base: position 11,482,578 of record NW_023340257.1, on the reverse strand, counting down.
ACAAAAATGCAGGGGAAAAAAAAACAAAAAAACAACCAAAACAAACATTTGACCACATGCCAACAGTGCCATCAGCCCCAAAGTCCCATTAACAGTTCGCTCAACACATCCTTCCCTCACTCAGATGAGCAGTAATAGCTGGGATGCACTGGCGTCAAAAAGGTACACAAACCAGAATGTCTGATCTACGCCCTTCCCTGTTCCCCCCCCACCCACCCAAACCCTCCCTCCATGGCGAACTCCAGGGCTGGAATGGTTTCCATCTGCTCAACTCTTAGTATGGCCGGTCTCTTCTGTCGTCTCTGCGGTCACCTCTGCGGGGAAGAGACAATGATGTTCTGTTAGCGGCTGTGTTTTGAAAAAGATCAGCGTCCACTTGTGTCATTGAGTTAACCGTTGTGATGTGAATGACGGAGACGAGGGTGAAATATGCCGTCTGTTCCTCATCCACCCAACCTTTTAAATCTGTAGAGGGCTAATACAATTTGCTTTCAAAAAAAAAAAAAAAATAAATAAAAAGGAGACGTCCTTCCTTTAACAGAGCACTTCACCTTCAGTGAGCAGCAATATATCAACAAATACCCAAGACCCTCAAGGGGCATTAGACACCAAGAGGAGGGTGCAGCATGAATATTTAGACACTAGACAAACTCACAAGTTGACTTCTTATTAGGCGGAGACTTAAAATGGGAGAACTACAGTTTGAAGACCCTAAATTAAACCAAATCGCTGTGTTCATACTAGGAAAGTGGCAAAATTAAGTCAGTCAGCATGAACAAAAAGAAATATGAATGTGCTGCTGAGGATACTATTCCTCCACAAACCAATACACAAGTACAAGGAGGACGGTGGATTATCAAAAAGCACCCCATGAAGTGCTCAAGTATTCTATTTCCTGTGAGTATACAACAATATACTATAAAGATCAATGTAGAGTACATACTGTATATAGTTCGTATATAGTTTGTATGTGGTATGAGGACACAGCATTAGTTAGTTTCAGAACTTGATGAGCAATCTCAGGGAGGCTACGCCCTCTTCTGGTAATATAATCAAACTACATCAACCACAGATCACACAGGTTGCTGAGGTTTATATACTATGCAAAAAAAGAAAGTTTTGACCAACCTTCCTCCCATTTTGTAGCCCCCTCCGAATCCTCCGCCGCCGCCTCCTCCTCCATAGCCTCCACGGTCTCCACCGCGGAAACCACCTCCGCGACCCCTGAAGCCACCACCTCTGTCACCGCCATAACCACCTCTGCTTCCACGATCTGCAAACAGTCACATTTGTGTCAGTAAAAACAACATGATACGATAGTCTTCAATTAAATATTTAGTCTTTTAATCCTGCAAGTTAGTCAGTAGATCAAGATGAAGCGCTCACCTCCACCTCCAAAGCCTGCATCTCCTGGTTTGGGTGCACCACACTTGTTACACTCTTGCCGTCGTGCAAAATTCATATTGCCACAAGAGCTGCAGACAGAAATCAGACGGGCATTTAATACATTAAAAATAATTAACACAAAAGGGGGAAAATGAGCCCCTTCCGCTGCATATAAATGTTTTAGAAGAAAAAAAAAAATACATGAAACAGTAAACAAACCTGTTGGGACAGGGCCAGTCTCCTCCCTTAATGTCAAAGTTGGGACCTCCACCACCACCACGACCTCTGAAACCTAAAGACCAACAATTCGTCAGAAACTTTAGAGCATCAACATGAACACAAGGACTTTATATTTTTAAAATGGATATTTTCTATTCAAGCCCTGGGGTGGCTCAATCAGTACCCACCTCCTCGTCCCCCTCTTCCACCGCCACCACCACCACCTCCTCCTCCTCCGCCTCCTCTCTGTGTGAACTCAGCTCTGCGGGTAGCAAACGATACTTTGATGGGTTTGCCATTGAATTCTTTGCCTGAAATGAAAAGACAACATATGAGTTAAAGTGAATGTTACAAGTATGAATGTATGATTGGAGACTATGAAGATACAGTAGTGATATTACCATCGAACCAATCAATAGCTGCTTTGGCAGAAGGCGGGTCATCAAATGACACTGTAGCTTCTCCCTTTGGTCGACCGGTGGCCTTATCAGAGTAGATGTTGATCATTAGCAGGCCGGTCTTCTTGTTTACCTAAACGTCACAAAATGAACAAAGGATTCTCAGTGCCAATGTTTATTCCCTCGACACCTGAACAGGTATTCACAGGAACAAGTTAACACGATCATTTTCATTTTCATGAAGACATGTCCATTTGTGAGTCACTGATTTAGTGACTGTCAAACTAATTCAATACCTTGATGATACCAATTTGCTTGAAGAAGTCACCAACTTCCTGAACCGTGGCATCTTCTCCCAGTCCCTGGACAAAAATGGTGTTGTTGTCAGAGTTGTCCTGCTCACCACCAGCTGTGGAAGAGATCAATGGAGAACATGTCAACGATTAGATATGTAGGACATAAAAGTTGTCACACAATGAGTAAACTGTAGGATCTAACCAATAATCATATCCACATGGGAAACCATGGCAACTTTGCTTTTGATTACTAATGTCAATTAACTAAAATAATTATAAGTAATATCTGCTTAACTTGAAATTTTACACATTCAAACTGATATGGTTGTACTAAATAGTTAAAAACTTCATTCATAATGTATTCAAAGTCAAGATTCAAATGTTGGTCTCTAAAACAGGTTAACTAGACAAACTTGAACTTCTCCCAAGGGGGATCAATAAATGGAACAGCTTCTATCGCTGCTCTCATTGATGGATAGAGCTGCAGGTCTGTGTCTGTTTGACAGAGGGCAGGGCTGAGCGCGCACACACACACACACGATGATGGGTGGCCTCAGCCACATCAACGCATTATTTCTGATTCACTGCTTTGTTCTTGTTCATACTGCTCTCACTCTTCATTCACTCTTTATTTCGCTCGACCTTAAAGACTAACTATCTAATGAATCACGTGAGTCAATTGAGATTTTGTTTACTTTAAAATATAACTAATGAATCAAACAAAAGAACGTGCAACAACACAGAACTTAGGTAGGAAGGGCACTAAAAACTCATTACAACTGGCATGTGCCATCAAGCACTTTTCTGCACTGGCCATTAGAGGGGAAGAGATGTTCTGGTATCAGATTACAGTGACTGGACAGACATTTGAATAAAAGCTGATTGAGGATGACACGATTAAATAGCCAGGGTGCGTACTGATCAAAGACTGCCTTACCTGGTTCATCCCTTGAGCCGTAGTCTCGAGAGCCTGTAAAACAGAGGAGAGGATGGTAGAGAACACTTGAGCAAGGAAACTTAAACTGTCCACAGTTTCACACAAGTAATTATTAACTTCATCCCTATCAATGCAATAATGGTAAAGAAAATTAAACAAATGTCCATGTTTACAGCTCTCTGATGGGTGTTTTCATACCGTTGCGCCACATACCAACACCTTGCAACAAGAACAGAATTGTTCTGTTTTATTTGAGCTTACACCAGAAATGAAAACCACCAAAATGTCTCCAGTTTTAGAAAGTTTTCCTTCTTCGTCCTGGGAACACCTCTGTCATTTATAATCAGCCCTCGTCTTCATGCAACAATACCATAATTTTACAACTCAGGCTCCATGTTCTTTACCATATCTGAAGTCATTTATGTGAAAACCCTGCTAAGAATAAATGGTGGAGTCCCTTCGGATCTGGACATGATAATGGTGGCATTCACTGAGTTTCTTTTCTGTTTTTTTTTTTAAAATCCCCTCTTCTTTTTTGCTAACTCAAGTTCTTTCCTCCCCCACCGACACAGTTCTGATGCTCGTCACTTACCACCGTAATTTTTGTAGCCACCACGGTCACCACCTCTGCAGAGGAAAAATTGGAGATATGATGGCTTTTCCTTTGTCCCAACTGAGAGCTCAAAGCTCCCCTACATCCCCATCAGTATGCACTCCTGCCAGGGTGTGCGACTACGGTGGAAATGTCTCACACGAGGAATGCATTAGTCTTTGACATTAGAGATCAATGAACAGACGACTAGGCAGCTCTGACTGAACAATCAGGCAGACGAGTGAAGACATTCATTACATCTCACTGGGTCACCATTTACAAAGAATTTGGTACTTTTCCTTTTTACATGACCAGATTGGATACGAAGAGCTGGAAAACCAGCTCAATGTGTTTTTAAACATGAGAAGCCAAATTGGTGTGAAGGGGTGTAGAAACTGATAAGCAATCTTCCACTGAGTGCGTTTATGAGATCCTTTAACTGAGGTCCAAGTTTTAGTTCAATCACTCTGAACACCTGTAGTATAAAATGTAGATCCATGTTAACACAACACACATGTTCGCCATTATCAAATATACAACACTTGAATGAAACCTGTTGAATGTGAAGCAGCTGAAGATGTGGGCTCCAGGTCTAAGGGCATCGTTTCAGTGGAGTTTCCATTGTTCAAAAACTATTATGTTGTCCTCAGAGCACAAGAAACACCAAAATTGACTTTCTGGCAATCAAAAAAGTACGTCTGCTGGATATTTAACTAAACTAAAAAAATATGAAAGCACAGCAAAAAGTCCTCGCTCTTTTGACATCAAGGTCAACTGAAAACGCAACAGAAAAGCTCTCGTCTGAATTAAAAAAGGATTTCACTCGTTTAAGGATATAATATTTAAATAAAGAGTAGACACTGAACACTGTTGTGCCAGTTTGCTTCAAAATGGGACCGAATGGACCAACATGTTGAGCTTTTAGATCATACATAAAGTCAGTCTCCAGAGAATTACAAATGCTTTTTTGCTCTCCTTAGAAAGGTGATCAGATGGGTACCTTGGCTTAAATCCCTCTTAAAACCGAGACATCTAAAAAGGTACTTAAAATAGTCCGTTCACAATGGTGAAAAAGATGGTTTCTCATAGTATGCGTCTTAGTGTAGAACACAAGTTTGTGTGCAAGAAAGCACTTTTAAGTCATCTTAATGATGTGCTAAAGCCCTGTTCTCCTTACAGAAACATCTGTTTAGGTCCAGCTGTGATATTTCACTTGAGTCTTCAAATATATATACACACACGACACAAGATGTCCATTCCTGGTTCATCATAAAAATTGTTGACTGTTCTGTTGCAGAATGGATAAAACCTGTCCCAGCGTCTGGGAGAATACGGCTGCACAACCAGGTTTCTGGTGCCTTTAAAGCTCCTATCTGAGCAGGCAAGTTCAGTCTCCATTCCTTTACTTGAGACCCCAGCGATAACAAGAAGATCCTCAGTGGGTCAAACATCGGAGCTCTAACCTCTACTTCACCACCACTTGTGTGTGTGAGTGCCCATCATTTGATATCAACAGCAATGTGTATTTAACACCAGCAGGTCTCTTGTAAAAACTGTGAATCAAGTTTTGAAGGAAAAATAAAAAATTACCATAGTTCGGGGATCTGGAGCACAAAGCAGATGAGTGGTGAAAATCATCTATGTGGATGGTTTCTAGTTTATGAGTGATGTGTCGAGTGGCAACAAGTCATGTCTCATATTCACAGTGTATAGGAGGTACCTTGGGGGCAGTGGCACTATGCAACTTACCCCATACCAGGAGGTCCACCTCTTCCGCCACGGTCGAAGCCACCGCGCTCATATCCACCACTGCGGTCATAACCGCCACGCTCATAGCCGCCGCCGCTGCCACCACCGCCACGGCCTCGGCCTCTGAAGCCCCCTCCTTCTGACCGGTCTCCTTGGTCACGTCCGAACCTCCCAGCCTGACCGCCGCTTTCAGCTGGAGCAAAGAAAGATTTATTGAGGGACTACACAACCTGACGTATGAGTCAGCACATACAGAACGCAGGTGAAGCCTCTTGTTTTAATTTAAAACCCAGTTTTTTGTACCGTCACTCCATCTTCCATAGCCGCCGGCACCACTTCCGCCACCAGCACCGGCACCGGCACCGGCAACGCTGCCACCGCCGGCACCTTGGCTGCTGTAGGAGCTCTGCTGTCCATAGCTGTCTGCTCCTTGCCCCGGAGCACCGTAGGAAGCCGGCTGCCCATAAGATGACTTGTCGCCATACCTTGAAGTGTTTTAAGCAAAATCATTAGTTAGAACTGAGAAGACGTGTGAATCATCAGAGTTTGAGCTTTATCTGCATACTTTATTTACTGGTTATCATGACTGATATGTTAGTTTTCTATACAACAAATTTTGCATCTACATTTATTAGATGTACAATAAGAGTTTAGACATAATTTCAGAAGGTCAGTGAACAATGTAATACGAGCGTCTTACCCAGTTGACTCCTGTCCGTAGTTTTCATAACTCTGTGGCTGAGACTGGCTATAACCGTCTGCTAAAGTACAGAGAGAGAAGATGTCAAACAGACATGAATTTTTTCAGTCTCATTTTGGTCCATGATGCAACGTATCTCATTAAAAATTATCTTTAAACATCTTGAATTCTTCTATTACTTTGCTATGGGGATATATTATTCAAAGCAAGTAATCCAATTTCTTCATGTGAGCTCATACTTCTGTCTCAATTATCACTGTGGATATACCAGTGATGCCAGATCATTGATCTAAATATAACAGAAATGTCATTAACTGAATCTCAGTTAGGTTGGCCTAATGCAGATTAAGTATAGGGTGAGCGTTTGACAAAGAGGATTGAAACTGGACATATACTTTACCTTGTGTCGCGCCTTGCTGTCCATAGCCACCGTAACTCTGCCCCCCGTAAGTGCTACTGCCATTTCCTTGGCCATAGCCCTGTAAAACAGAGAGAGACCAGTTAGTCAGCTCATCATCAAATAGTACAAACTGGTTTAAAGCTATAATGCGTACAGGTGACAGACAGGAGAAGGGTCTTACCTGTCCACTCTGCTGACCCCCGTATGATCCATAGCTACACACGTGATAAAGAGCAGTTTTAATTCAATTCAAACACTGAGTTATATTTCAACAACACTTTGAATAACGCTGTGTGAGCTGTTTATCAATGTCTACATGTGAAATGAATGTGGGGCGTTGTTTGTTTGTACATTACCTTTGCGAGCCACCGTAGCCTGAATCTGAAAGAGAAACAAAGCAAAGATTGAACGGAGGAACAAGCGGTAACCCGGAGCGACAGAAGTTACAGTATGTTTGATAAAAACTGCGACAAACATCGAGGTGACTAAGCAGCTCGGGGTGCAGCACTGGCCTGAAGGGAGAAGTGGGTTATTTAAGTAGGACAGCTCCACGCAAACAGGCCGTCACCACGCCAATACCATAAAAATGGCGGTCAATTAGGTCCCGGCCTGGGCTAAATGCTGAAACGAAGGAAACTACCACAGGTTTATAAAAGCTAGCGCTGCTCGGCAGAGTTTGCCTTTAAAACAAACTTAACACTGCCAACTTGTTTTATAACTACACGTGTTGAACTAGAGTTTGCGCACAGTGTTTGTCGCTCAGCCGGGAAACAATAGCACCGGTATAAACAAAGACGCAGCAGAGTCGCTACCGATAGCACACACCGAGGGCTGAGAGTTAGCTATCCGCCTCAAGGCCCTGCTCAGTCTGCTGCGATATATACGTACACTGACGGTACGACTCAACACGGGGGGGATATAAAGCGACTACAAAGTAAACTCCGCACTGGAGAAACATTTCCCCCCCAACTACCCGGTGAAGCTATCTCGCCTGTGCTAATGAAAGATGAGCTGGGCTCCATGAAATAGACGGAGCCCGTCTGGCCTCGCGGTTGTCCGCTAAATTAGCTCCGATGCTAATCGACCCATTTTCATTATACGTGCTATTAAAAAAAAACAACACACACACACAATTATCACACAGTCAAAACACATGCTGACTTACCAGTGGCCATTCTGTGCCGTTTTATATATATAGTTTAAAAAACAATGAAGTGTGTTTCTTCTGATTAGCTGCTAAAAACCCAGGTTGACATGTACGCAGCGCCACAGAATGGACGTGAGCACACTGCGGCACTTCCCTTATGGAGCTTCTTCTTCTTTCTCATTCAACGAGCTGCTCGCTCTCAAACATCACCCACAATGTCGCCACCTACTGTTTCACTGGGTTAAGCTTCTATTGATCCCGCACTGAGGGAGAGCCACACGTTTTACAGGAGCTCCAGATGAAACACTGCAGATAAGAAGAGATAAATACACAGTAAATAGCTAAATAAAATAGAGAAATGCAAGATGTAATGAAAAAAGGTGTTAAAAAATAAATTATTGCACAGGATAAAAGTATATACAGCAGTAATTTAGCAGAAGAATATAGACTAGACAGGCCTAAGAATATAAAGTACAGGTCTAAAACTAATAATGTGCAATGTAGGAAATTACATTTATATATGTATACATCTATATATGTATGTGAAACTGTACAGTACTAATAGTGCAAATAGTATATTAAATAGTGCAAATAAATAAATAAATAAATGATGAACGGTTACCCTCAAAATAACCTAAATACACTGCGGCATATAACTGTCTGTAGTGCATTGTGTGCTCATTAGTTAGTTGGAAAAGTCCCCATGCAGATCGATTAGGTTTTAGGCTACATCAATATTAATCTTTTTGTCTGTAATGTCGAATGAAATCTTCTTCCATGCGGTTTAAACACTAGGTTTTATTAATTAATTTATAAAGCGTGTGTGTGTGTGTGTGTGTACTTGTATTTATTATGTTGTGGATACAACATAATAATCTGTTCATGCAGACACATTCACCTCCTATTTGGGTACAAAATGCTGTTCCACACAAGGTAAATCGTTACATTTGTGGGTATCTTTTTGGTTAAGATTAGGGTAAGTCTAATAAAAGTCAATGCAATGTCCTTGTCTGAAATAACAAAAACAAGGCTGTGTTTGTGTTTGTATGACTGACCCAATGGACCTTCAAAAACAAAACATTTTGTGACCTGCATGCATGTT
>NW_023340257.1:11455590-11473646 GCF_004916995.1 Morone saxatilis | reverse complement strand
TGTTTGTTTATCTCTCCTATCTGTGTGAGTGTTGCGCTCGATTCTTCTGTGTTTGTGTGGCCTGTCCTCGTTCCAGGTTCTACACCCTCCTGGATCCATACTAATGACAGTATATATAAGATCCATACTCTTCACATGTTCATCAGTCATCAGTAACAATATTAGTTCAACCTGTGCTCTTCTTGCTATGAGAAGTTTCTGCCATGAAAAAGGTCTACTGACAAATTTACATCTACTGGCACAGTGACATAAGTTTAATAATTTCATATTCTTTGAATTTCTGGACCCATAAATTGTACCGTAAAGACAATATAAATGTATATCTTAATGGACAATGACTTTATGTAACCCAATATTTATCTCATCAGTCCTTCTAACAGATTTGAGGGGATTCAGTGTTCAGATAACTTGTACAAATACAGGTCAGTACACTTGCTTCTTGGAAAAGGCTGCTGGTAGGGTTACTGAGAGTCACTCGTGATAGGAGCAGCTGCTGATTCAATTAAAACATAAACAGTCTGCAGCCCTGTGTGATTTTAATCTCTCATTGCTGCCTCGTGAATATTAGAGGGAGGGAGCTGAAACCTCATGATGACAAATGGTAAACAGATGGTTGAGATAAACTGCGAGAGTTCAGATTACAAAATAGACTTAAGAGTTACACTGATTGTCTAACTCAACTATTGTGTACAATGCTTACTGTACATGTTCTGTTAATATAAAGTCACTCAATGTAAATAAACCTCAAAAATCATTAACCCAACACATTATTCCAATTTTATTCATTAAAAAATGCATGCCTCGATAAAATCAAATCATTACATCATAAAATGGAATGACAAAGGTGACAGGGCTGGATAAAGTGACTATCAAAATGTAAGCATGGAAGAAGAAAACCTGTTAGACAGTGAAGCATAAGGTTTTAATGCTAACTTAATACATAAGGCATTAATAAAAAAGGCACAGGCTGCACTTCAGGTTGGCTGACCTCCTCAAACACCCATTATTCACACAAAAGTAGTGGGATGAGCACTGACTGATGGATGCTGGGAGACACACAAAATGTTCTGATATGTCTGGTCATCTTCTCCAGACTGTAGTGGTGCATATGTGATTGGACAAGATATTTAAAAAAAACAAAAAAAAAAACACATATCAATCAAATGGAGGTTGCTGTCATATGTCCCCCGAGTGTTACTGCAACATTACAAACCCATTTCATAATCCTCTGCTGTCAGATGCATATGAAATAAACAGGGCAGTTCTGGTTTCAAGGCAACATTTCAAATGTTATTTTACAAATATAGGATACCTACAGATTCATTTTCATCATGTTTCAAAACAGGCTTTTATAGGAAATAAAATGCACATAATGTCGTGTTTTTTTCTATAAAATGATCGCCCCCCTTTTGCGCCTCTCAAAAGGTTACTGTCACTGATTAAAATGAACAGAAACGTATGCATAAGAGGCAAAATCCCTTGTCAAAAACACAAAGGTAAACACAAGTGTACCTATGATGCCAACATTTTCCTCACTTTTTCTAAAAAATGTAAAGTTCTTTCAAAAGCACCACTAGATGAGTGTTTGCAATGCCACAGGAACGCAACGCTCCACAGGTTCACTTTACATATAATGCAATATTTACCCTCTGAGGTGGCTACAATCCATTAAACAATCAGATAAAAGATACAAACATGAAAGAGTGTTATCAATTTTGAATTTAAATCTTCATGTTCACAGTGGTCTTATATTCTGTACCTCTGCCAGCGAGTTCTTACTGAGTTGCAAGTAAAACACCAAATCACACAAATTCATTAATTTATATCAGAGACTCTTTAAAGTCTCTGGAAACCAGACGGGGTAACTGTTGTTTGGTCTGAGAACGTGGCTCAAGTGAGGACCCCGGCAGACACACGCTGGTGGTCCAGATACACACTGTATACATTAAGAAATTACTGAATGGGTTTATTAACAAAAACCTGCTGAGGTAGGGTTTGCCTCATGATCTTCTGCTACCTGTAGCTCTCACGAACCAGGGAGATGAACAAGTGTTAAATGTTTTTATATTCAGTCCTGATAAAACAAGACATACAGTAAAAATAGAACATTTAAAACCAGCGACTGAAGCAAAGTCTGAGGCTCTTTAACTCCAGACATCTTGCGAGTAGCGTCCCTTGGTCATCAGTTTCTTGACGTAATCTGTGGCCTGGGTGCGCGTCATGCCTCCCAGCTCTTCTGCCATGTCGTGGAAGGCCGTCTGCACATCTTTAGCCATGTACCTTGCATCCCTAAAAAACAGGAAAGTAATCACTTTGCATGTCTGCTGGTCTTTGTTTGTATATTCCTTGTTTGGGGTTATTGTAAGAATAACTCACATTGTTGAGTAAGTGTAGTTTTTTTTTTACAACAAAAATATTGAACGTTAAGATTCAGTCTCTTTGAATACATGACATAACGTGAATTTTGTACTTACCCGCAGACGTAGATATGAGCATTGTCTGAGTGAATCAGCTTCCAGAGGTTTTCCTTATTTTTCTTTATGAGATGCTGCACGTACACCTTTATTTTTGAAAATGGAAAGAGAAAACATTGTTCATATATGTGATTTTAATTTATATGTTTAAGGCAAACATATGGTGAAAAGTTCCAAAAGCACAGACAATAAAGGGTTTGTCAAGATAAACTATTTTTTAATAAAGACCAGGTGAAAACTACTTTATTTATCAAGGCACAGAGGTAATACTGTTAATGTTGCTGAGTGTGGATTGTTTCTTGAGATGTAACAGAGGTAGGTTGTGACTGTTACATACGTATTCGTTTTGTGCTTTCATGGTTGTTTGCATTAATGCATTTAATGTTGCATTCACATGGATTCAGGCAGCCGGCAAACCGGATGTCATGTTAGTGGATGAGAACAGGACGGTAAAATTAGAGAATACAACAAGGTATGTTTTACAAACTGAAATGCTTTTGAATCCTTGCTGGCCAGCAGTTTTTTAGCGTCAGCTCTAAAGCTCACCTGGTAGCCTGTGCCTTGTGTGTGTGTTTATTTATATATTTATATATAATTATATATATATATATAAAAATAAATAAAAATAAAAAGACAGCCGTACCTTATGCTCTTGGTCTCTGGAGAAGGCAACATGAAGCTGTGTAAGAACCCCTTTCTTCTCTGCTTCCTCCAGCTCCTCCTGGTAGATATAATCCTCGTTCTTATATCTGCAGCCAAAATACATGACCGTCTCTCCAACCTCCTTTCCTATAAAGCAAAAAAAAAACATTGGTTATTTTGTTCTTCAACTGAGGTTTTTGAAAATATAACTGATCAAGTTATTGTTGCACACATGTATCATGTTTTATAGGTAACTTTGTAAGCATGCTCATAACTGAATAAAGATTATTAAAGCACTGATTACTAGTATCCATCAACCTTTAAATACCTTTCATTTAAAGACTGTTTGGAGGTCTTTCTCCTCATCTTTCTATCCCAGTGGAGATTGTAAAAGGTCAAATACACACACCATGGCATACAGTGTCTATAAATACCTTGCTCTTTGAGCCAGCCCCTCTCTTGGATGAAGCCCATGAAGGGGGCGATTCCTGTCCCAGGGCCGATCATGATCACTGGGTTGGTGGCTTTGAAAGGCAGGCGGAACTGAGATTTGCGGATGTACATGGGAACAGTGGACTTGTGGCCGTTGTCTGTGATGGGTTTGTTCTTCAGCCAGTTGGTAGCAACTCCTAAGTTGACGCGGCCAGTCTTAGTTGTGTACTCTACCAATACGGCACAGATGTGGATGCTGTTGGGATGAACCTACAGAACAGATACAGTTCACAACAGTCCTCTACTTTAATTCTCAGAACATTTTTATATGTCTTCACTGCTAATAAACATATCAAAGAACATCTGTAAGTCTGTGACAAAAGTTAAGGATATGACGCTGCCTGTCTGACTGAAGCAGGGATTACCTTAGAAGAGGAGGCGATGGAATAGTAGCGAGCCTGGAGACGAGGCAGCAGCTCACACAAGTGGTCAACAGGAGGCCTCAAAGAAGGCATATCCTCTAGGATGGCGAGGATGTTTCTACTGGCATCCAACACCCAATTCTGGTAGAGTGCCTGCACAGAGGAAGCAACAAAAAGACATTAATGGTTGAGTAAGGGGCATCAAAGATGTACACTTCAGTATGCATTATAGGCCCAGGTAAGGATTTACAAGATGGGTGACATGTAACTGTAAATTGAGTCTCTTTTTTTAGAAACGGCCTGATCATAGTCACACCTGGAAGCTGTCCAGTACAACCACCGTCTGATCTGCTGGGCACTGAGCAGCTCGCTATTCAAACCTTTAGGCCGTTATTTTAATACCACATCCAATCAACCTGTTACTGACCTTGCCCTCAGGTGAGGAAGAGGCCATCTTGCGCATATTCTCCTGGTCTTTGGGGTCAGAGGCGTACTGTGCCAGCTCATAGAGGACGTTGGTGCGAGGAGGATGTGTGATGTCCAGGTAGTGAGTGAGGGCCGTGCGGTATGTGGTGGGGCAGGGGAACGGGTGCTTCTTGTTGGATTCCTCTGAAAAATAAATAAGACATTATAATCTTAACGTTCATTTCATGGCCATCTGATGACCTTCTTAACAAAAGGAAACTCATTTCATTCATTACAAAAGCCTTATATTACTGCAATAACATTTAATTGCAGTAATAAACTATATACAGTTCATATGCATTAAGTGAGCTGATACTGCAAGTCTAGATATGAAGGGAGGTTTCCGTGAGAGGGTTTGAGGGACAAGCTAGTAAAGTCAAGGTGCTTCAGGCTTTTAATGCCATACCGTCAAGGTTGTTGAGAGAGATAACGACATCAAGGTCCACTCCAAGGATTTGTCCCAACTTGTTCACCAACGCAGAATCATTTGTGGGGAAAACGGCAACGTGGTCACCTGACTCATATCTGAAATCACACAATGTGACAAATTGAGACTTTGACCTGTATTCATAAAACCTTAAACCGGAACATGGATCAGGGTTTTTCATCTACTCATATGGTGTTAGGGATGTGAACAAGCATATAAAGAAGTCAACAAGATATATCCAACTAGTCTCACCTGATTTTGGAGCCTGTTATGTCCAATTCTAGATGCATAAAATGTCTATCACCAGCGTTGTTGAGTTTCCTGTTGACAGTCACTGTGGCCAAGAAAGGGTTTTTCGAATCAAACGGCCTATAAATAAAAGAGAAACACTTAAATGTAACAATGCATTTACAAAAAGATTATACATCTCTGCTGTAGACCATACAAGAGCTAATACTCTATTAACAAATGACTTATTAAAGTTTGATAAAATACAGGCAGCACGAATGTGTTCCTCATGTCCACTAGGGGGCAGAAAGCTTCACTTTTAGAAAGTGACCTTTAGTAAACTTTACACATGGTTATAAATGTAGGTGAAAAGTGATCAATGACAGAGCAGACAGCACTTTAATGATGAATGAGTGCTGGTGGTGAACAGCTTCTCTGCTACAGTACTTACGGCTTTTGGACCTCAAAACTCTTCAGGCGTCCGATCTCTCCTGTGTACACTTTGTTCATGTTCATGTCAGTATGCTCCTTCAACTCATACTGCCGTATGCTGCGAAGGAAAATCACTATAGGTTAGCCTCTTTAGCCACTGCATACAGACAGTGAAATCAAATTGAATTTCTAGTGAAATTAAATGAAAACAGATATTGAGATGACACATTTCTTGTTTGTTTTTTTTTAGGATAATGCATGACCACGTAGGTCAAATACTGGATGATTCATGGCATTTCTTCCTTTCACATTCAGGTGGGTGGGGTTTACCATAAATCAGGTATGTCCCAATTTATTATTAGATCATCATAATCATTATTATTATTATTATATATTAGTCTTCAAACAAAGGAAAAACAAAAAAAAGACTCTGGGTGAAGTACATTTCTAAACCCAGCCCAAAGAACTTTTGTTTTTTAAATGATTCTGGCGGCCCCTGTGGTCAAAAGAGTTTCTACTGCTCTATTTCATTGATTTCAAAAGGAATCCGACCCAGTGGCGTAAAGAATAACTATGTAGAAATACCCAATCTTATCGCTGATGGTCTTGTGTCCTTATGTCTATCATACAGAAGCATCATTATTAAAATAAGACTTTCTTAATCAGTTAAAAACTCCTAGTAAGTTTAAGAAATTACAGCTGACATGAAAATATGGCTGCTTAATAGGCATGGTAAAAACATGGTGATTATAAAACAGTCAAAACTTGAAATGATGAAAAAAACGTGTGAATGAACCTTGATTCGTCTCCCAAGGCTTCCACTCCAAAGTGCTCACAGACGGCCGGCCAGAACTGCTCTCTCCATGAAATGAAGTCCTCTTCCAGACTGAAAAACAAAACCAGGCCACGTTTGAATTCACCCTTATTCAACAAATGTATTCATTTTCAAACACAGTACATTTTACAAATAGAGAGAAAGAGAGAAAATGTGAATGTTCCTTCAAAGACAAAACAACCCATAATATGTGTTGGATGCAGCAAACATACTGATGATTTTTATGATTGGGGGTCAATAATGTAACATTTGTCCTGGCATTAAGAAGAAGGGAGATAAATCAGTCATCATTTCTTTTCCGGCTCAGAGGGTTAATATCGGCCACACTTACTTGCCATCGTCGTCTCCTAAACCAAGATCAAAGATGCGCTTGGCTCCAAGTTCTTCCAGCCTTTTATCAACATACTTTCCCATTGAATTGTAGTGTTCATATGTCTTGTTGCCCAAACCAAACACCTGGAAACAGAAAAGGACACGGTGAGAAACAATCAGTAACCGGACATGGCTCAGTCTTCAACCAAACAAGCAGTGAAGCCGGAAATAAAAGTACATAATGATCTGTGGTTTCAGTAATTAACAATTTATCAAAAAAATGTCTTGTGATGTCAGTTAATTAATTAATTAATGTATGCCTGCTTGTAGGTTTAATGGTGAACGCATCCTCAGGTTATTTCATTTATTTTACTAAAATACAGAATGGAAACAACATGCCAAACTGAATAATGTCTTACAAGAGACCCTGAAAACCTCTCGCTCCGATACAGACCAGAGAGGCAACAGATAAAATTCAAGAGGAAGGACGTGACTGTGGCCAGGAATTTAGCTTGATTTCCCACAGCCAAGTTCTTCACTCAAATGAGGTCAGGAGTGCTGTACTCCAACAATGACATACACACACACACACAGACCAAACATGACAACACACAAAGCCCTTTTCTTTCATGATGCACACAAAGCCAGACGCAGCTCGTGCCAGTGAAGCCTGTGTGCTGTATGTCAGTGAGACACACATGCAAACTGACATAGTGTGACTAAACAGGTTGTGAAGCAGCAATAGTGACCAAAATCCCAATATCCCAGGAGTCCAAACTAGCTATTAAATTTCCATGCAACATTACCTATAAAATATATCAAAGGGAGATCATTTGCATTCTTTGAAAACTGAATGAGGAAACAAAACAGAAGCTATACAACAAATGTGCACATTGAAAAACATAAGTCACTCATACATATTAAGTCTATGAGATCCATTGAGCTCACATGCTTTTCACTTGAACATGAAACTAGAGCTGCAACGATAAGTCCGTTAACTGATTAGTCGATTGGTTGAACTTTAAAACAGCAAATATTTTGGTAAAGTAATAATGGTTGAAGTAATTTTTAATCTAAAATGCCAAATGTTTGACAGTTCCAGGTGTTCAATAGTAATAATTCATTGATTTTCTTGGTCTTAAATTAGAGTAAAATTAATGATTTTGGGGGTTTTGGGCTGATGGTCGGACAAAACAAGATATTTTGTGTCGTCGCACTGGGCCTCAACCTCTTTAAGAGCCAACAACACCAACACTCCCAACAGTTCCTATACAATCACATATTTGACAATTCACACATTTCTCTGCGTTCTTGTAAGCTTGTAAGAAGTTGATGTGTACAGAAGTTGAGCACAAAGACTCACAGTGTAGTTTAGTCCAGAGAGATTTTCATCATCATTTTCCTGCAGCCAGTCATAGAAGTCCTGGGCATTATCTGTTGGGTCTCCTTCACCGTAGGTGGCCATGCAAAATATGGCGAGGGAGTTTTCAATCTCAGACAGACGGGACAGTTCCCCCTAGAACATGAGAATCAGAGACAGTGGACACTGAACGACTAATACGTTTAAGGAAGTCTGTCTTCAATATCTGACTGGTCATTGCATATTATTACATTTATTTAAGTGTTAAGTATATTACCTGTTCCTATACTGATTCTGACACACAACAACACATTCTTGGATAAAGCCTGAGGTCAGAATATTGCACACTCTCTATTATTATGACAGAATGAAATAGCGCACATATGTTGATATCCGTGTGTGCTGTCCTTGGGTCTTTATGCCTGGGCACGTTTTATTTTAGCACAGTGAATATAATATAATTTGCAGAGGTCGTATTACCCTGGCAGTTATTATAAACCGTTACTTAGCTAATTTAGAATCTGCCGTGGGATATTGTAATAATATTATCATCAAAATGACTAAAGTCTCATGTCTGGACAGTGCAGGAGAATCAGATTATCGTCATCAGCACCGCAGCAATACTTTTTCCATGACACTATCACAAATAATTTACTGGCAGCTGTAATGAGTAATTCTCACAAGAATGTTTATTTTAATTCTGTGGTTTCTCTTCCACTGATCCAAATTACCATGTCGTACTCCTCTGGATCGGCAGCCATTCCTTTCATGCCGTACCGCTGAGCGTCTTTGGACAGTCTGTTAGCAAATTCCTCTCCTGTGCCCGTCTGGGAGCCGTAGAACACAATGATGTTCTTGCCCTGGATAGAAATTGACAGAAAATAACATTTACATGGTGCAAGTAAAAGCTACAGCCACAACTACAACAAAAAGCTAACCTGTCTCTTCTGTCTAGACGCTGCTTTATCAAACACAGACCCAGTGCAAGTACAACAGATCTTTGTTATTTAACTAAAATGTATTCTGAATGTATTTTCTCCCAAATCCTGAAACGCTGCATTGCCAACAAGAGCACTTCTGCTTGTAACAGGGAGATTATATTAGCACAGCCCAAACTGCCTGATGTCAAACTACATCCAACATATAACTTTCCATAAATAAACAGCTCCATCTTTACACGTATTTGTGAGAAAGTGTTTTATCCTTGCCGACAATGTTGCCATGCTAATTCACAACAAAAGGAAAACAGAGCCTGAATTAAATAGCACTGGGGCCAACGTTCTCTTCTGCCACCATCATGGTATCTGAACTATTTGCTGCAAAACCACATGATTCAAAACCAAAAGTCTTTTCTCAAGGCAAGCTTTAAAACTGAGGACCATCAAAGTCAAAACAAACCAAATCTAGAACTACATATAATCACATTAGCAGACCATTATAGTCATCACATTGTTCATCCACAGAGCAAAAAAGGAGACATTTTAGCATTTTACTGACTGTTGATTTTGAACTACTATAAGTAAATACACTTTTCTGCACTTTGACATCAAACGGGTATTTACTGAGGAAAACAACTTCAAGGTTGATCAACATGTGGTGAACACAAACACTTTATTTATAAACTATCCAGCCCAAATGGCTCACAGTCTTTTTTAAAACCCTGTAATGTCCCAACAGCAGATACAACTGCTCCTGGAGAATTTATCTATGTGGTCAAAATAAGACAGTTGAAATGATGGGAAGGATTAAATGACTGAAAATCAAAACTCACCATTTTCTTCATTTTCTCGATGAAACTCGTCTCTCTTACAGTGGGTGCTCTGGAGAAAAAACAGATTCGACTTGTTATTAAGTAACTTATTGGGTCATTCTGTCCTCTGCCATGATACTGTTTTATAAACAATTGATGAAAACTAACTATATAGTTCACCACACATCAGCTGTGGGAAATATTGTGCACAGAAATTCAATTGGAAAAAATAAAATATATTTTCTTTCCTCTGGAAAAATCTACTTTCCCACTGGATTAAAGGCCTTATTAAATATTCAGCCTATATGAATTTAAGTTAAATTTCCAACATAATGAAAAGTGACTTAATGATCCAACCTGATTATAAATGGAAATATAGGACTGTTTTTCTAATATCTTTACAAACATTACCAGTGAAAACCTTTAACAGCTCTAGAAGACTAAAATGAACATTTAGCTGCGGTCTAGTGTTAGTCCATGTTTTTAATGACCACCTGTTGTTGAAGCACTGCAAGTCCAGAGTGAGGACAAGAACATTAATCCATAAGGGATTTCTTTTATTTAAAATGCAAAAGGTAATATAATAATGACTTATGAGACAAAAGCAGGCAACGCTCTGACAGTTAAGGTATATGTGGTTGAAACAAGCTACTTAATCTAGGTAAAAAGTCCACAAGCCAACAATGATGATTCTATTTAATTAAAACTAAAGAAATTAGTCATTGTTTAAATATCGAATGTATCGCATAACATAGCATTAAAGCATTGATTTGAATCATTTTATGTGAGGCCGCTTTGACTTGTAACAATAGTGCAAAGTGGGCAAATTGTCTTGTCATCATTAGTGTTATTGTGTACAGCAGGGAGTTCGAGCAGTGACTCAGCAGTCATACAAGCATTAGTCATACTAACTGTATGTACAAGCACGTACTAAGCATGAGCATACATTTCGTAAGAAAACAGGAAAGAGGGTGGGTGGGGGGGTTGGTGACATGCAACAAATGGGATGGGAAACAAAAACCGGTTCCAAAGTGTCAGATTCACTGGAATCACACGTCTCAGAGCTCATCAGTTCCTTTATCAATGCTGGGATGTTTTTCCTTTGACTAAAAAACAACTTGAAGGAAATGTGTATTTAATCCATTTTAGCTTTCAGACTACAGCCTTTTTTCTTCTACACAAAAAGGGTTAGCTGTATCAAAAATAGAAATTTTTCACTTAAATAATTCGAAAACCACTATTTTTAAGGGTTTATTTGTATAGCGCCAATCTCATAACAGCAAGTTATCCTCCAGGCACACTTTTCAAAATAGAGCGGCAGGTATCAATACAAAACAAAACAAAAGAAAAATAAAGAGAACTCCTTATAACATTTACAGAGTTGAGAGGTTCAGGTTGAGAGATTTTAAAACAGTTGAACATTTACAGAGAACATTTACAGAGTTGAGAGGTTCAGGTTGAGAGATTTTAAAACAGTTGATGCTGAAAACCTGCGTAGGCCTACTTACACATAATAGCATTGGTATAAATAAAATCTATTAAATTCCAATCCCTAGGGTTACAGCTCATGGTAATTCAAAATCTTGATTCTGATGTGTCCTGGAAGTAATTAATAATGGATGGGAACAGATCAAAACAACACGCACAAACACAGTGTTAGTAGAAAGGGACACAGGAAGCTAAATCTATTATCGAGCCAAATAAAAGGCAACGTCGCTTCATTCAGCATCAAAGGTCTGAGTGGACAGCTGCAATTCTGTCTGCGCTGAAAAAGAGTAAAAAGGATACACATAACGACAAGCATTAACAGTTTGCCAAAGGAATATATTTTCAGATTTTACATCCAGAAGCACAATGCTGTGGGATAGACACAGCAGCCAAGAAAAATGGAGATATATTAATGTGCTATATGAAGTATGAATGCATTATACACAGAGAGCATCTGATTTAATTTGGTCTCTAACACACATTTAGTGAAACAATTTACAACCTGGAGAACCCACTCACGGAGCAGCGGGGTGCAGAGTGCAGCCATGTGGGAATGATGCCCAACATGCCATAAAAACCGGGCCCCGGTGGTTATTAAGGACTGGACTCTGAAGAAAAGTGTAAATTCCTGATCAAAAACCTAAAACAAGCCTTTGCCCCCAAGCTGAAGCATTCCTGACAGCTTTAGGTGTCTGAACTGTTTCCAGCTGAGGGCGTCTGCCTCACCGGCCCCACGGTCACTCCACAGAGAGCGGCCAAGTTCTCAGTTTAAGATCTATGCATCATCTGAATACTGCAAATGCAAGTATCTTGAGCATGTGTAAAATTAAACATAGAGCAAAAGATATCCCTTTTTGATTAATAACCCCATCTTGGTAACTCCAAATACTATACAAACTGTGTGTGATTTCAATAATAACTGCCCAAACAGAAAGGTTCATCTATTCCTTGGTTATTTCCCCGTTGGATAAATATTTGGGTTACTTGGGTTTAGTTTGTAATCTCGGTAGAGAACAACATCTTAATAGAAAGACAGAAACTAAAAATGGGGACAAATCATAGTTGATGAGGCAGCCTTAAACCGACATTTAAAGTAATAACTTCACTTCATGCTTATTAGATAGGGAAAGATACAGTCTACATAGAAATTTGCTTTACAATTAACCAATGCAATGTATTACAGCATTTGTAGCTATAGCGGATTTCCAATGCCGGCCTCTAGAAGGGACTCCAAGTTGGTTTGCAAATCACAAGATATCTGCTAGACTGACTGTGATAACGTGGAACTGGACTAATCTTAAACATCCTTTCTACACACATACAAAAACAAACTCATGCATGCTGGCATTTAGTCACTGTGTGAACAATTTACAGTATAGTGTAAATAGTGCAGAGCTCATCATGTGTATACACTGTCAAACACATTTACTTTCCATTCATTAATCCATCCAGGAATGAAACCTTTTCAAACAAGCAGTCAGTTCAGTCTTGCTCTGAAACACAGGCTCATTCGAACATGGAGGTAATCTTATGATGCTACAATTAATTAGGTTTTTCATTTTGCAACCTGATTTATACTTTTAAGACCCCCCCAGTAAAATGGAAGTCAAAATAAAATGAAATTAAACAAGCCTGAACATGTGCCACACAATGATGGCTAACAACGTTTGAGGAGCTTGTGGAAAAAGAGAAAAACAGCAGACCCAATATTTAAATTGTGTTTGTAGTCAAACCGATTTTACAACCATCAGTTACATAACCTACTGGGAACATAGCATGGTTTTTGAAACCACTATCTCGCCAACTCTAGCAACAAGCCACCAGTTCAACACTTACAAATCACTTACAAGGTGTCAAAGTTTTATCTGTGCAATGAAACCAAACAGTAAGATTAAACATCAGCTGGTAGCAAATGTTTAATACAATTTAAAGCAAGCCTCATTAAAAAAAACTATTTTATTGTGTGTTAGCAGGAGCAGTAAATCAACCACTTTTACTGACCTTTCAGCAGCATCTCTCCTGTCCTCTGGCAGGGAGAAGACACAGCCCATGGCATGCAGCCCTCTATCTCACCACTGCCACTAGCACCACTGGCTAGGCCACGCCGGGAACCGCCACGCTCAAAATCAAAAGCAGGACGTCAACACTCCACAACCACAGGATGGGAAAATCAAACCAGTCCAGAAAGGCAGCCGGACACTCGCAGGTCTACAAGAGCTCCTGCCTTCACCATCGAGGCTCCAACACGATCTGAACTCTGTCTCTTCCTGTGCTTCTCTCTGAAACCAGCAGCGTCTGTTCTACATACACACACACACACACACACACACACACACACAAGACTCCACCACACACACAGCCTACAAGCCCTGTCAGTGTCTGGCAACCGCTAAGGACACAATGGTGGGAAACTGACTTTCCCATAAAATGTAGCCGAGCTGCAGACCCACACTTTTGACTCACACAAACACACACACACACACACACAGAAACACTCTCGGGCTGAAAATGCCTTCCTCCTCATCCCCGCCCCTTTCCCTCTCCGGTCTGAAAGGTGTTGGGAACGAAAAAGTCTACAAGATCCATTCTGAGATTTTGGATGGTTATCAGAGCAACTCCACGGTGGACCACTGAAGAGGGAGGAGGAAGAGGAGGAGGAGGAGGAGGGGGGCTGTGAATGTGAATGGTAGTTTTTTCTGAAGTATCCCCCGCCCCTATCTCACTGGAGGAGAGAGGGGAATGTCATTGCTATGGCAACCTCATTTATCATAAAAGGATTCCATTTGTGACATGGCCCTACTCCAATGGCAAAGCAGCTCAGCCCACACACACACACACACACACACACACACACACACACACACAGAAAAGAAAAACAGCAGAGTGGGGAAAAGAAGAATGAAAAAAAAAAAAAAAAATCTCAGAGCAAAGAAAGGGTTGCTTGTCTTTTGCCTCAACTTTCCACCTTTGGAGAGGACTCACAAAAGGAGTTTGGCTCGCCCTCCTCATTTGCTCTCCAGGGAACTTTCAAAATGGGTTCAGGGCCAAAAACAAAAGCACAGGAAAGACATGGAAGACTACGCCCCCTTCATAACAGTTAGGTAATCACGGCTCCCTTTAAGGGGAGGGGAGACTTGCTTGGCGCTTGTGTTGCTCTATGTTCCCTTCCTGTATTCCCGCCCTCCACAGATAGACACTCTTCCAAAGGCAGCACATGCTCCACAGGGCTCTTCCCCCCTTTTAGCCAACCTCCTGTTTTCACACAAATGGTCTGGATCTCCCCCACTCGCCCTCCAACACTGTCTCCATTCACACAACCACGCAAGCGAGTGTGGCTGCTGCTGGCCCGTGGCTTTTACTCTGGTGACCAAAGAAATTGTGTTGTGGTCGGGGAGGGACTAAAAATATGGCCAATGGAAGGAGAGTCTATTGAAACCAAACCAAGCCTCCATAACTCCACTGATAGGTAACGAGGGGAGGGAACGGAGAGGGAGAGGATTACATGCACTGAAAGAAAGAGGCAGGCGGAGAGAGAGTGAGGTCAGATACGTTTGAGTGAGAGGAGAGAGACTGTGTAAAAGAGCAATCCAGAGAGAGAGAGAGAAAACAAAGGTCGCAACTTGCAACTAGTGGAACATTTACAAGCCTTAAGCTGTGCACTCTCACACACTTGCTTCATGGCCCCTATTTGTTCTTTCTAACTGCTTATATGTAATCACTTGTAGATCAAGATACACACTCCTATTATCACCATTCTTCTGTATGCTGAACTACAAGCAAAGTTCAATGATGAAAACACAATTTAAAAAAAGTTGACTCTTACTACACCAAGATATTCGCCTTCGTGATCAATGAAAACATTCCTTCCAGCTGCTGGACAACATGTGTTCTGCAATTTTAGATCAACTTTATAGTATTTACATAAACTACAGCATGTGTAAGATCAAATAGTTACTTGACCTCAAAGGAGAAACAAAATAAAATAAAATACAATAAATGGCAAAACATTCTTTGCAAAGTTAAAGGTCTGAAAATAAACCCATACTCCCTTATATACAGAGTCCTGATAGAACATCATCACTGATGCTGGGATAGCAACTCTATGGAGAACCATGACTTCACAATTGTTTGGCCACAAATCTGCTATGTATCAAAGTAAATATGGTGCCTCTTGACGAGGTTTGTTCAACAGAAACTGTGTAAAAAAAAACAACCTGTTCCTGGATGAGTAAAAGGTGCTATGGAGGCAACAAGTAACCTCTAAATACGAGATTAGGATCCACATTTATGACAACCGTAATTCCTGAAAGCAAACTTAAGACCTATGGCTATCCAGCTGAGCTGATTAAATGTGTTGGGACATTACAAGTGCTTACAAGTATGGCAAGGTTTCACAGAAAACAGTAATGATCAGTGTTGGGCAAGTTACTGAAGATACTATTATCTTAGTGTTACTGTTGGTCAAGACAAATCTAGTTATTAACACTCCTGTCCACCAAGTGGCAGTAATGAGTAGTTAGTTAATAATAACAATTATTTGATGACTGGACTGAACCGTCTTGACCCTCCATTCGGGCGAGTGACAACAGACCCTAAACTGGAAAATCAACGGGCTTGGAGGTGCTGCCACTATTTTCAGCTATGCGTAAAGTAACAAGTAACAAAACCATCTAAAATTACAGTAATTATAATGGCATTATTTAACTACTTTAACTTGTAATTCGTTACTTAACTAATTACAGCCAAAAGCAGTGAAATCCTGTGGAACTCCGTTAATATAAGTGCAGCCAAAACAAGTGAAAAACAACCAACTTCAGTGTGGTAAGATGAGTATGTTTACTTTCTTTTCATTCTCCTTAAAATTGAAAAACAACTTGTCATTTGACAAATTACTGTTAATAGCAGCCAAAATTAGCTTTTGCTCCCAACATATTTTGCTCAAATAATATTCCAAGAACTGGAACCAGGATTTGATCAAAGTCAGAATCAATTAACTGAACATGAATCAGAACAAGTATCTGTAAAAATCTACACAATACCCAACACTATAAGAGATTTTTTAATGACTAAAAGTAAAGCACGAACAAAATAGACAATATATGCTCTTCTCCTTCGATTTGGAAGCTTAGGGTATAACATGGTGGATACTCACGGTGTGTCGAGCTTCTTGAATTCGGGGAGGGGCTCAGGCTTCTTCCGGGACATGAACCAATAAATGACAAGGCCGACAATCAGGGAGAAGAGGAAGAGGTCCAGGTTGCTGAAAAGTGGCGCCTCTTCGTCCACCACGGGCTCCGTGTGGGTGGTGGTCTCACCGTCCATGTCTGTCATGTTGACGCTCTACATGAGAACAGAAGAAACACGACTTTTAGACCAGTCTGCCTTCTTGTAGGACATTCCTAAACACAGCGCTTGAAATTAAGGAAGTCCTGAGACAGTAAAAACATTCTGCGACAGTAATGAAATGTACACTGCCCGTCCAAAAAAAAGTTAGCGCCTGGATTTAACTAAACAAATCGGTAAGAGCCTTCCATTAGATAATTACTGCAGTGATCAATATGTTTCAGGTGGCAACAAGTTATTTAACCCAAGCCGATGCAGTGAGTAGCTTCTCATTTCTTAAACAGCCATGTCGTGGAAAGGATGTTAATCAGTTTCAGAAGGGTCAAATTATTGGCCTGCATCAAGCAAAGAAAACAACTGGAGATTGCTGAAACTACTAAAATCGGGTTAAGAACTGTCCAATGCATTATTAAAACCTGGAAGGATAGTGGTGAACCATCATCTTTGAGGAAGAAATGTGGTCGGAAAAAACTCCTGAATGATCGTGATCGAAGATCACTTAAACGTTTGGTGAAATCATATCGTAAGAAATCAACAGTAGAACTCACGGCTATGTTTAATAGTGAAAGTAAGAGCGTTTCCACACGCACAACGCGAAGGGAACTCAAGGGATTCGGTCTAAACAGTTGTTTAGACAGCTGTGTAGCCACAAGAAAACCACTGATCAGTGAGGCTAAGGAGAGAGGCGAATGAAGTGATGCACCCATCATGCCTAGTGCCTACCATACAAGCCTGTGGGGGCAGTGTTACGTCGTTTCCTTCTTGATGCTTTTCATGACAAATCAGGCATTAAAAAGGAGTTATGTTCAAGAACATTTTACGTGTCAGACCACTTCTTTTTTTAATTCTGGGACTGTGCGCTCCGTGCCACTGACAGTTCACTTGCTGCAGGCAACATGGTTGGCCACGTCACTCTGCTTTTTGTGATCCCAGTCCCGTGACCGCCGATCAAAATCTTTTCGGGGCTCCACCTACACCCACAACTGTCTCCACTTTAACCTCCGGTGAAATTTCACTTTTTTGCTTTTTCTCAAGTCCTTTCTCGCCATTGTTTCCGACAAGACATAATTACTTGCATCTGAGTCTGTTTTTATATGCAGATCGCATTCATAGGTCGTTTGCATTGACCATTTATGGTTAAAAAGGGGCGTGTACAGGGCGGAACGTGAAGCTGATTCAGCTGCGCACATTTGTAGGCACTCTGTGATTATAAAGCAAGATTTGCTTACAGGTGTGCGTACGCAGGGTTTATAAGTCTGAATATTTTTTGGCGCACGCAAAACTTGGCTTTTGGACGTACGTACACTTTTAGTAACGATCCCACGCACAGTTTTTATAATGAAACCCCTGGTCATTCAGTTTATTCAGGTAGGTCAGCTGACCTCATTCTTTGGGGACATAACGTTGCCTGACCTAGACTGACCAACTGCAGCAACCCCAGGATCA
>NW_023340257.1:11446178-11455490 GCF_004916995.1 Morone saxatilis | reverse complement strand
CCATCAATGGAGTTTTTCTTCCCTAATGGCACGGGCATATTCCAAGATGACAATGCCAGGATTCATCGGGCTCACATTGCGAATGAGTTCAGGGAGCATGAGACTTCCTTTCCACCACAGAGTCCAGACCTCAGCCCCAATGAGAATCTCTGGGATGTGCTGGAGAAGACTTTGCGCAGCGGGACAACTCTCCCATCATCAATACAAGATCTTGGCGGAAAATGAATGCAACTCTGGACAGATAATGTTGTGATATTGCAGAAGCTTATCGGAAAAATTTGCCCCAGCGAATGCGTGTCGTACTCAAAGCTAAAGGCGGTCCAACTAAACATTAGAGTGTGCGACTTTTTTTTTTTTTTGGACGGGCAGTGTATCATTACAATGCAATGCTGCTCAGAGCTATTCTCCCAACAGCACCGGGTCTCTTCCTCTCCTCTTGTGTCATGCGCAGTAAGTGTGGTGTGCACGTTTAACCGCCTCTCATCCTTTCTGTCCGGAGGTCTGGATTAGGGTGTTCCTATAGCTTGTAAATATGTAAATAATTTGTTTGACCTTCTCTCTCACTGCAGATCTCTGGATTAGTGCGTTCCTATAGTTTGTTTATAGTTACTTTGACCTCCTCTCTCACTCTTTTTCTCCGGATCTCTGGATTAGGGTGTTCACTGTTCCTATAGATTAGCCTTAATGTAAATACTTGTTGTTGTTTGAGCTTGCAAATATTTAAATAAAGTTTGTTTTATCTTCTCCCTTCACGTTATAGATTTTTTTTAAACGTATAACAATCAGAAACAGGTTTGCATTTTCACTGCAGTTTGCAGTGATGCGTTCATTAATCAAACCATTATAAGTAAACAGAAAAAGAGTAACTCAACCAGTGATTAAGAGAATAATGGATACTGATTGTGGCCAATCACATAGGGTGAGTTCAGTGTTTTTATTCAGATATAAGTTAAGGGAACTTCCATGGTTAAGTGAGTTAATTAAATAAAAGGTATTAAACTGTATTCATTATGTAGAATGAAAAAAATACCATTATCTTTTATAACTATAGTTGTACAAGTTGTATGCATGCTAAAGGTATTCGTATCTCATAACTCTCTATAACCGTTAGAGAAAACTGGTTAAAGTGCTGCACAGAACAATGTGACTGCATATATGTGTGTGTGTGTGTGTGTGTATGAGCAGTACTCCACATGCCATACCATACAACGATGGCTTCTGTGCAAGAATTATGGATAATTGGCTCTACATACTATAACACTGTCACCCAGTGCTTCCCATACATCAGGAATTTGTCATGCATCAACGACAGCAGATCTTTTCACACTGAGCACGAAAGGACTTCATGTTCTGAGCGCTCAGGTTTCAATTTGGTTCAAAGAGTGAAAACAATGAGATCGGGTTGTGATCCATTAAACTGGCTAGCCCACAGCTACACAACAGTTAAACTGACAAAGCCATATACACACACTTACTAGAAGAAAAAAACTTGCTTGCTCACTACTAGACTGCTGACTCACCGATACATTAAGCAAACACTTCAGTTACTACGTACAGAGATACATGTGTGCCATGTCGAGTCACAGTGACCTCAGGGCGTGTAATACTGTGCTCAGGTGAAAACCCAACACGGTCAAAAACACTTCCCGTGATTTTAATGATATTTTCTATATATTGAATACAAGTGTGTGTCCGTCTCTTATTCAATAGACAGCAAGCATTTCAAACCAAGTCAAACACTAAAATTCACTAAAGTTTTGAGCTTTTAAAACACAGTAGCTTTGTTAATATGTTTAATTGGTCTACTAAAATAGTACTCACTAGTGTCTTTAACCAAATCTATAACCTGATCAATGCGGGAAGACAGACACTGATAGATATTTGAGAGTTTTTAAAGTCTGATGACAATATTCTTCTTCTAATAAGGACCACATTCATTTAATTATCAAATAACTGTGACTACGATATATACTGAGAGGAAACCGTGTCAGTGCTCTCTGGTTGACAAACTACGTAACACCAACGTTGTTTCTAAATTGGTCTGCATTTCCGTAAAGACATTTATTGTGGGTTTTAAAAGCAGAAATCTCAGATAAGATGATAAGCTCATATTAGCCAATATACCTGCCTGGCCAATCCATCAGATGTGGGAGCACTATTAGCTGCTATA
This sequence comes from Morone saxatilis, assembly GCF_004916995.1. Taxonomy (NCBI): domain Eukaryota; kingdom Metazoa; phylum Chordata; class Actinopteri; family Moronidae; genus Morone; species Morone saxatilis. The sequence goes on along the minus strand of NW_023340257.1, from coordinate 11,453,320 downwards.
ACAAAGTCCTTCTTAAACGCAGCAACAGAAGTTTTACACTGATATTAATCTAATGCAGCTGAATGCAAAAACTCAGAAAACAATTTACCCATTTACCCAATACCCATCCATAGCTGCAGTTATGTGATACCTTAACAATCTGTAATGCAGTTGAAATGAATGTAGATTTTGTCCACCCCAGTATATATATATATTATCATGTTAGTTTTAGCTAGATGTACCTCATAAACTGCTGACAACCTCCATCACTTGTACAGTATCAGTGCGTCCTGTCTGTTGTGATACAGTATCCATGCGACTACTTTACTTAGAGATCTCCCAGCCGCAGCAATTAGCAGCCCCAACCTGAAAACACCAACACCTCCTGTGTCCAACAAGTACCACAGGTAGTAACACACACACCTACACACACAGCAGCACAGGCAGCTTTTAATCTCATCATTATTCAACTGTGATTAATGAGAGTTAACACCTTACCTTAGAGCAAGTTCACCTCAAATACTAATTAAAGTCTTACCGGTCTGGTCACCTCTCTCAACCCCCTCTGACACAGAGCCACTGTGTGAAGAGTAGGAGTATCCAACACCATGTGAGACTTTGGTTAGTTGCCAATTAAGCCAAGAGAAATAAGCTTTAATATCAGTTAGCACTGGGGGTGTAAATGATCAATGAATCAGACATGGACGAGGTTTACTGGAGTTCATCCTGACAATTCCCCTCCTCTTAAAGCAAATAGTTGTGTAACAGAGTTGGTGGATTACATGTAAGGCAGACACCGGTTTTATCTGTTTTAATGGAGTTAAGTCACAGCTAATGAGATGTTTTCTATTCAGAAAATACCTCTGGCGGTCAGATATAAGGAGGAAGATGAGCGATAGCCCATCGGGAGAGGACTTAGGGCCCCGACTATTCCCTGGACGTGTTACAACACTGGCTGAAAGCATGATACTGTCAGAAGTACAGGTTAATTCAGAGACTAAACAATGTAGGCCACAGTATGATACCTGCAAAGCTTAAGAGCGTTAATGTGTCTTAACCTACACACACCAATTAAAAAGGACTTTCTCCAGAGAGACACAAGTTTGCGTAACACTGGAGTCAGCACTTCTCTTAAGCTAATGTTGTTTTTTACTGAAATACCTTAATATTTCCTCTGTATTTACAGTTTCCAGGTTCAGTTTGAGTCTATTAACGCTGACGTGTAATTCCCACAGACTGCCACAGACTACAGCTCGATGTAAAACCCTTCAGAGATGTGAATCTGGTGCTTACCTTCGCCTCCCCTCTTTGTGTCAGGCTCACACTGTCCTCAACGCGGAAGGAAACTTTACGCCATGTAGGATCAAACCAACTCGATCCTGACCGTGGGGGGGAGGGACTCTTGTATTTCTAACTCCAAATGAATCTAAACTCGGGATATTTTAATTTTTTTCTGTTGTTACAGATGTGTGCTTTTTTTTAAAGCACTTCTGCTCCAACAGAGTTAAAAAATAAGCATATTTATTTATAATTTCGGCGGACAGGTGTCTCAATTTGGACCCGACTACAAATACATTACCTAATGTGACTGAGCATATGTACCCGCTATAATAAATAACTGCAGACGTGCAGCAGGCCAAGGGTCATGGTTATGTAATGTAACCGGTTGAACAGACCGTGTATCCTTGACAGACTGAGAGGTACAATAATCAAACATATCTGTCCCCTTCAATTCAAAGGGTGTCCATGTTCACAGTACCAAGGACACACTGTGCATGGTAGATAGCCCCGAGGTTTTCTGCCTGCAGTGCTCAGCTGTTATGTGCAGTGGTGGAAGTATTCAGATTCTTTACCCGAGTAAAGAAGTTAAAAGTAATACTTAAGCAGAAATTATTATTAAGTATTAACACCAATCAGATTCTTTACCTGAGTAAAAGTAGCAATGCCACATTAGAGCAATACTCTGCTGCAATCCATTCAACGTCTTACTTAAGCAGAAGTTCAGAACTACTGACACCAAAATGTATTTGTACTGTCAAAAGTAAGTTCTCATTTTGGAGCAGAGTGAACCCTGTCAGCACTGAAAGTAAATTAGTACTCAAGTGATGTAACTTGCAACTGTGTGTATACTGTGTATGTATGTATAAAGTCACTGTAGTTATACTCATAATACTCATCTATGAAATTCAAATGAAGCACTTTGCCATATGTTGTCCTAACCCTGTACAGAATAATCTTCCTTATAATCTATTGCATTCTAAATTAAGTATTGTCTTAGTTTTTAGTTGTCTTTGTATTGCTTTTAATTTTAGTTATTTATATTTAACATTTCTATCTTCTTAGTTACCTCTTTGTTTTTCCACATGCTGCTTTTAGTTTGTTTTTCTGCAATATCCAATTAGGGATAATAAAGTACTCTACTAATGTATTTGTCTGTCTATCTTATACTTTATACTTGTAGTTTATTTCATTTCAGAGTTGTACATTAGATTTATTAACATTAAATCCACCTTGAAATTACAATATTAAAATATGAATACATGAATACCTAAATAATAATTATGTAAAAATATACAGTAATATAACACTGACATGGCTGTTCTGCATAATGAATTCAGTTACTATTGCTAGTTTAAGTGCATTTTGTTGCTAATACTCCTGTAATTTAAAGTAAACATTTGAATACAGGTATTTTTATAGCATAATATATAATATCTATAACAATGAATCATATTTTATAGACTCATCATCTCTTTTACATAAAATCTAAATCAGCAAACTAACTATTGCTTTCAGACATATGTTATTTCCCTCTGTAATGTAATGAAGTAGAAGTGTAAAGTAACAGAAAATAGTAATACTCAAGTCGAGTACTTTAAAGTTGTACTTAAATACATCAGTGAATGTACTCAATTATATACACTGTTTCTAACTTCATTTTAAGAACAGGGAAACTCACGCCTAACCAGATAAAAGGCCAAAAAAGGAATAAATGGCTGCAATCAAACACAATTAAGAGACGTGTATGCACAAGCACAAAATATGTAAAAATGCAACAACATTTACAGATGATTTATTTTATTTGAGGGTGCTTTTATTCATTGTTCATTGCTCTTACTATGAAAGTAAAATATATACAAAGGTATTTGGAGGCATTTTGGAACACAATTCAACTTTTAATGGTGACTGGTTGATTATAAAACATTCTTTATATTTATGTATCTACTGTACATTTTGGACATGTTGATTTTTGGTTTATTAGGATGTATCACAGGCTCTTTGGTTTCTGGTTCCTGCTCTTGACCTTCTGACGGACGACGGCAACAGTGGTGAGGAAGTTTCCCATGAACAGAATAAGGAAGCAGAGACCACACATCAAGACCTGGCATCACATGCAACATAAAGAACAATATGTGAGTAAGCATAAAAGCCTGAATTTGTAAGCATTTTCTCGATATATGGGTGGGGATTAAGTATTAATGTCGAGTTGCTTTCAAACATACAAATGGAAATTCATGAGGCTGATTTCACGAATAAACTGTATTTATACACCAACAACAACAAAAAAACTGATACAAAAACTCATTGTAACGTAACACTGATGGGCTGTCAGGAATTTATCTGAGAAAATGTGAAGACACTGTTTAATCAACCCTCTGGCGATGTAAACAGACAGTTTGAGCAAATAAGAAGCTCTACTTCTGACTAGATGAAAGATAAATAAATAAAGTAAATATTTAACAGCTATGAAAGAAAGAACAGGGGGAAACAGTTAAACTGTATGACCATTGAAGCACTGACCTGCCATTCTTTACAGTCTGGGAGCTGAGCCATTCTGAAGAGAGACAGGCTATTGAAGAGCTGCCAGAACTACAAGACAACACATGAGGACTTAAGGGTTTATATCGTTAAGGGGGGATAAATGCAACGTTAAAGGTTAAGGCTGTTATCCAGATCAAAACCTAAAGATTGTCTCAAATCAGGCACACGAAGGATAAGTCTAGAATGACATCAGGTTTTTTTTTAATCACCTTTCCTGTGTCATCCAGACTAAACCATGACAAAGCATATTTGATGAAAACTAAGCAGTAGTTAGAGGAAATTTCTCAAAGTACAAATTACAAATCATCTCAGCATCACAGACTGTACTCACATGACCAAAAAAGAGGAAGGGCAAAAGGAACGTCAGCCCTTTCCACATCCATGACTGAAATCCCTCTAAAAACAGGAAGCAGAGAAGAATCACTTTTTAAACTCCGCACACATTTGTTTATTAGCAGTGACAACTTGGAGCCCCGGACATGCTTGATGGAGCATTGTTGGTTTTTACTAAATATTTAATAATGATATAGCTGTGTGAGTGTGTCTGTATTATGTGTCCTTGGCTGGTGTACCTTACCCACGGTCAGATCCATGTTGTGTCTTTCTCCCAGAGCTCGTAGTCTGTACAGGCACCCACTCTGATAATAGCACTGCAGACACTGAACAAAACCTGTGTGTTTAAGATGAAAGAAGCACTGATCAGGCTTTGGTTTCATTCAGTAAAGTTAAAACTATGAATGTATTTCAAGTACTTTGACCTTACTTTGATACAAGGAGTAGGCAAGGAACTGGTTCCTGAATGTTTTGTACAGGATCCCATCTGGCCTTCAGGGTGAAAGGAAGGAAATTTGTTATGACACAGACTGTAAACGGTAATTTAACAGATGTATTTGAACAAAAACAGGTATGAACCAATCAGCAAGCATCGTATTAATGACATTTCCTGAGTTGAATGTGTTAAAATAAAGTTTCATTGTCAATTGTTGTTAATCTGTTGGGTTTTTATCTTCCTCTACTCACCATGTCAGCATCACACCGGACAGAAAAGCTGAGACGTAATGATGAAAAACCCACCAGCCTTTGATTCTATGGTGCAGGACACATTTCATTAAATATTTATATTGTATGTTTTTACACTTAAGTTTCTAAAAGTTCATGACATATATTTTCTAAAGATGATTAACTACCATAATGATTAGTTGATTCATAAAACATATAGTAGTTGCATTCTTTTAGTAGGATGAAGGCAGTGTGCAGGACTGACCTGGAGCCGTTGGTGATGAGGACACTTTCCCTGATAGTTAATGTACAATAGTACCACACCAGCAGGAAATTGAGGATTGCATCAAGAAATCTAAAGTCCGGGACATAAGACAAGTGCTGGATTTAGACATACAGTACATGCAGTGTCCATGTAATAAACTCAGTGTTGATGTGTGATACGTTGATGTTTACCTGTAGCTCACAAAGAAATAGCATATAAAGGAGAACAGCAGCAGGAGGACTGTGAGACACAGCTTGAACTTCTCGTATTCATCTTTGTAGGCAAATCTGACAAGGATGCAACAAATTCAGGTCTCAAATTAAAGTCCTTCTTTGATTATTGGAGCATCAGTGATTGAATCTGGATTCTGTGATAAATTAGCTCACTGAGTGACACCTAGAAGAGTAACTGACTGAAAAATGTTGTTTAACCAGACAAATGTTACCACGCAAATAAAAAGTGGGGAAATGTTTGGCTTAGCTTTGATAGTTGTTACTTACTTTGACTGCTTGCTGAGAAGAGTCACATTCACATTTCCAAGAACCAGACTGAGGTACAACCTGAAATATGAAACAATCATAATCGTAATGTATGTAATTGTTCAATCTTTATGCATTTTCAACTTGTATGTTGGGGCTTTTGATTAAATAATAGTCATTACCCATTCTTCTTGGGAAGGTAAGACTCCATTTCAAAGAAAGCATTTGGTCGCGTCTTTATTTTCTCTTTGATTTCATCCACGGTTTTAGCATCTTCTGCGGGTCCTGTGCTGCATCTGATGAATGATATAAGTGCATGAGATAGGTCTGTATCATGAGATGTTTGTTGAGCTGAGATGGGTCCACTTTGTCTATCAGCAAGTCTTTCTTTCACTCCTTTGGGTCTGTGTGCATGTATGTGTGTGTATGACTGGATGAACTATCAGTGTGTGTTACTTTAAATCTGTGTGTGTGTGTGTGTGTAAACTTACTTATTCACCAGAAGGGATACCTCTTGCAGTCGTTTGCGGTGACTGGAAATGGAGGAAGAGCAGCTGTTTTGTAGTTTTGTAATTTCATCCAGTTTCTGTAAGTACATTCTGTGTGTCTCCTGGATGAGAAGAACACAAATGTAGATTACAGGAAACATTTAAACCTTTTTGGAATATAAAACATTACAATCTGGAACACAGCCATTTTACATGAACTCAAGCATGATTGATATATGGTTTTACAAGAGATTAAGAGAGATAGATATTAAAAACATATCATCATGCGGTTTGAGTAACAGAAAGCAAACAGTATGTTAAGACTTATACAACTGCTGTATGTGAAACATCTGATTCTGTCAGCTGATTTTGGTCCGTGTCTTACCTGAAGTTGTTGATATTCGTCTTCCAGACATTTCCACTCCTCCAGCGCGGCTGTTAAACCTTCACGCATTTTGTTAATACTAATCTTTCACTAAATTGTTTAACCACTAAGAAGTGACTGGCACATAATGCAATGTTGAAGTAAATCTCTTCAGGGTGTGTGTCACATCTCCAGGGACGAGTTATTGCATAAAGTGAACTTTGACTGGTACAAATGTGCAAGATTTTGACTTGGACATTGTTCTGTGGAAATTATCTTGTCATCACGTTGTTCAATTATCACTCACAGAGCGAAAAGAGATTGACTTGTTGACTATATTATAATGCAAAGACTACAGGTCTACATTTTTACCTTTGCCATGGTTCACCCAGCTCCCTGTTCGCTAGTTTTTCTTTTTTCTTTCATTATATTTAGTTTGTCACTTACACAGCAGCACATTAGCAACATCTGGTGGATGAAAGGGCTAAATCATTGACCAACTCACTGGTGTAGAAGAGGAATGTTCTGGCTGTTGTAATTTGATGGCACAAATGATAAATCGTGAGAAACAATGATTCGTTTGAAAGAAATTCTTTAACATAAAGACTTTTATAGGAAAAGGTTATTTTGTTGTTATTTTAAATTGTAAAACCTGCACAAAATAGACTGACAGCCACCAGTGGTGTGGTGTCTCCACATAGTACTATTTCACAGTAAGATGTAAAAATACATTAGCTGGTCTATAC
>NW_023340257.1:11442198-11446125 GCF_004916995.1 Morone saxatilis | reverse complement strand
ATTGTGCAGGTGTGTAATATACAGTTACATAGCATGTGAGACATTTTTTATACCCTGGTCTTGAAGAAACTATGTGTTATTTTTACTATTTTATTGGAACTGACAAATAAACTTCAGGTGTCAACTGTGGGAACGAATGTATCTTTAATTGTTTATGTTAAACTACTACTGTTGCTATATACCTTATCCTCACATCTACCAGGTTAAGGGAAAACCTAACTGCAATGCTCATTTTCTCAGTAAAAAAAAAACATTACCATAAAATATGTAGTCAGTTTAGTCGTAAAGCCGCTTTTATTCTGAAATATCCGAGCGGAAGTGGCATTGTTGACGTCTTTGCGGAGCACAGCGTAGCGCATGCGCGTAGAGCCGACAGCGGCCGGTGTGTTGTTGTCAGAGACAGCTGTGAAGTAAAGCTGCAGAGGAGAGACCACTTCATCACTTCAGCTTCACACTAAGCAGCTTGTGTGCTCAGGTTCCTGGACACGGACTAACTCTCACTGGGACTAGCTAGGTTAGTCAACAAAGAAAAGAAAGAAAACCAAAACAATTTGATGACAAAGGTAAGATAAAGTAATGTAATCTTGTGAGTGCGACCCCAGCTCAGCTAGCGTTAGCCTGCTGGAGCCAGCACGCTGTGGTCAGTGAGCAGGTAAACGTGGTTGTCACTGAACTGATGTTGCAGCTGTGTGCTGTTGTTAGGGACAAGTGATGTCCTTAATGTTGTCTAATATGTTTTGTTAATGTAACGCTGAAAACAAGGCAGCTCGAGTGAGTTAACAGTGCGACAATAAAAGCTTTATTATTAATATTAATATAAATGATCTGAAATGTGTTGTCTGTGAGGCTGCTGTGGCTTTCTAATACTTGAGAAGCACAACCTGGGATCTCATACAGAGCTTGATTGATTAGTTGATACATATCATGTCATTTTGATAAGTATGTTAGGTATGAATGGGTAACAGCAAATACTTGATTCATCTCCATTTATGTCAATAAGAATATAATAGTTTTGGCTTTTACCTGTTGCTCCAGCTAAATAAGCAGCTTTAAGACCTCATTCTGGTCATATTTGGTATTTTATTTAGTGATTAATTGATTAGGAAGTACTTACTAGTGGCAGCCCTGCTCTCACTGTTCCTGGACATTAACTCAAACATGTGTAGCTTAAGACAAACAGCCCGAGTTTGTTGAAATCCTGCCTCACTGTTTATCTCTGGGTGTGTTGTGTTTGTTCTCCAGCTGACTGATAGGAGATGTGTGCTGCTGTGTATGTGCTGTCCACGGTAACGGGCTATGTGCTCACCTCTGCCCTGCTGCTGAAATGCCCGAGTCTTTTGCACCGGAGGAAGCGAGAGACTTTCCGCAGCAGACACATTTCCCATCGTGGAGGTGAGCCAGTGGCACCTTTCAGCATTTATCATTTCTTGTATCATGTATCAAAGCCCCCCCTCAAGGAACAGAGTACATGACAATTTATCCCCCCCATTTCTCAATGAATTTGTCATTTATTTTTAGTTGGTGTGCTTATTATTCAGAAACTGGTTTTCTATATGAAGATATTGTGCATCAACATTCAGTGGCTACAATTTCATAATGTCTCTTCTCTGAATACAGTTTCATCGTAATCATATTTCGACAGTTTGTGTTATTTAAAGTGATGACTATACGTGAGGTCAACTACTTTCAGTTCTCACTAATAGTTAGTTACTTACAAAGTAAGAAAAGGCCTTCTGTTTAGCGTTCGTCTACTTTACCGACCTCTAGTTAGTTAGTTTTGTTAATAGATGTATTTGCACGTTTTTATGTTACAGTGTATTGATTACTCTGGTTCCATCATACAGGGGTCATTGAGGTTTATTGCCGGTATGTGCTGCCGGTAAAGTTACACACACAGTTACTTGACCATCCAGTTCCCCCAGAATGACATTGGTGTCCCAGTTTGGCCTTTTTCTAGCAGTGAGGGCAATGTTCCAGTTCTGGGTCCCACAGTAATACAAATATAAAGAAGACACTGTGCTTCACTCAGCATGTTTATCTTTTTTTTTTTTTTGTCATTGTAGGAGCAGGTGAAAACCTGGAAAACACCATGGCCGCTTTTAAGCAGTGAGTAGAAACCACAGTCACATTGACGAAGCTCATTCTTTGATTATATCACATATATGTGGGACACAACTTGTGACTGTGGGCAGTGTTTGTGACCACGTACCGTTTGACTGTTTGTCCGCAATTAAGGACACAGGCAGCGGTTCCTAGATAACTCAGATGATATACTTCTGCTCATCGATGGTTTACTGGGTGAGAAGTGAGCTGCTTTATGATTTTATTGAACGTGTATGTGCTATGTGTCTATTTGCTTGACCTCAGTAGCCTCTGGTGGTGAGATTAATGATCAATGGATACTCCTAGGTACGGTTATAAATACAATGTGTGTACTGTGTGTTGCTTCGTGCAGCGCTGTGGCTCTCGGCACTGACATGCTGGAGTTGGACTGCCACCTGACAAAAGACGAACAGGTAGTGGTTTCACATGACGCCAACTTGCGGAGGTCCACCGGCATCAACGCCTACATCTCCGACACGGCATACGCTGTGAGTTACCCACTTCTATATCTGACACTATTTTCTAATCTCCCTTCCAAGTCCTGAAGTGTTTGAACACTGCAAGCTGGTAAACATGGATGTGAATAATTTAAAAAATTGGTTTTGAAAATGTTTTATGAGGAAGAAAATGCACATTTATTAAACCTCAAGGATACATACAGTAGCTTTCTGGGTCCCTTTAACAAGTAAAAGACACAGAGGTCAAGAGGGCCATGTACATCAGAGTTAAAAACTAGAAACCACAAGTATAGACTTCAAACAGCAGTTTGTTTGCACGTAAACTTTGTAAATGAGGCAGCAGCACTGATAGAGTATGTGCTTTAATGAGGTGAGGTCTGTGTCAACTGATTAAGACACATGATGAACTTTTGCCTGATTTAAAAAAAAAAAAAAAAAATCTGATCCAGCAGAAATTCTTGGTAAGTCAGTGGATTCATTGTTTCTCACTTAGGATTTCTGTTCTACACATCTTTGAAAAGTTTAAATTGAACAAAGATCTTTGTTTTCCTGAGACGCATTCAATAACCAAACTGACATTTGTTGAACTGATTAGCGTCACAGTTTTATTGCTCTTGGCCTCGTGGTACAGAGGAGTTTCTTCACATTGATGTCCTTGATGGGTTTGTGTCTCTTTCACATTGACATCATTCATGAAAACACCCCCAGCCTAACACTTATCATGCCACCTCTGTACCTCATATAGGCTCTGACTATCAGCTGTATTTCTTCTAACCGCTGTGTGCTCTTTGCAGGAGCTCCCTCCATATCTCTGCAAGCTGGGCGTAACTTTTCAGAGGGGTGAGCATCACATACACACGACTGGTGTGGTTCAGCTAACACCACCCACATACAGCAACAGCAGTGGTCATTGTGTTCCTCAGGGGTTTCAGTTATCTATGTGATATGTTTATATTGCAGAAATACATAAATAATGTTTATTTCAAGTTTGGCCAAAGTTAATGGATCAATTCATCTGCAACATATTATAAAGTTACAAAGATCCACTTTATGTAGTGAATGTATTTTGTAGACCTTTGGCAGATAATGTAGTTTAGCTTAAAAAGTCTGTTGGGGAAGAAGCCAGAAAGCCACAGTTGCAATGATTAATACACTTGAGCCCATCATATTGAGTATCCTCTGAAGCTGACTGTGATCTCCACTCGTCCTTGTCTGTGCAGAGTGTTTCTGCGAGGGGGGAGAAGACAAACGCATTCCTCTCCTCAGGGACGTTTTTGATGCATTTCCTAATACCCCTGTCAACATTGACATCAAGGTCAACAATGACACGCTCATCAAAAAGGTGTGTGGTGTGTGTGTCTGTGTC
>NW_023340257.1:11419397-11442135 GCF_004916995.1 Morone saxatilis | reverse complement strand
TGTGTGTGTGTGTGTGTATCATTTTTCCTTTTGGTACTTTAACCCTCTTTTAAAACACATTTTTTTCTCCCTTTCTTTATGTTTGTCAGTTCCCCATGTCATGTCTATTTAACACAGATTTGAAGCTGATTTCTTTGTATGTCCTTGAACGCAGCATTAGTGGTTACCTCATTGTGTATGAAAAGGCGAACGTAAGGCAGACATTAAAACTAAGATCCATCCTTGTTATTTTGCCCCAATATCCTGACAACTGAAGGAGGAAGACAAACCATGCTTGTAGGCCCCGCCCCTTAAAAATCAAAAATTTCAATGAGCTCAGAGGGGAACAACATCAAATGTCTGATTCATGTCTCATACCTGTGCACCGTGTATTATATTAAGTTTCTGTAATAATGACTCTTCAATCCTTCCAGGTCTCTGAGCTGGTTGTTAAGTACGACAGAGAGCATCTGACTGTCTGGGGCAACGCCAGCAACCAGGTTGTAAAGAAGTGTTACAAAGAGGTACGTTTACATGGAATTTAAAGCTCTGTTTATCTTCTGTCCTGTCCAAACATCATCACTTATCACCAGTAATGAGTGAAATGAAGGGAACTGACCATAAATTCAGGTTGTATGTTTGTGTTTTGTAGAACCCTCGTATTCCCGTGTTGTTCAGCCTTCCCAGAGTATTGCAGCTGTTAGGCCTCTTCTACACCGGCCTCCTGCCCTTCGTTCCCCTCAAAGAGCAGTTCCTGGAGATCCCCATGCCCTCAATTATTACCAAGTAGGTATACACACATACACATACACATAAAAATAAAAATAGGATCAAATAAAAAAAGAGATGCACTAGTAGAGGAGAGATTAGGGTCAGCGGCATGCATCAACCCTCAGTAACACTGTACAGACACAGGTCCTCTACAGTTCTAGTCTGTCAGTAAGATACAACACAACATTAGTAACACTACACTCCCCCACTGGTGATCAGTATGCAGGTACACAGCATTTTAAAGCAAGGTCGGTAGGTTGAGGTCTGTTTCACAAGGGTAGGAAATTCTTCCACCTTTACTGAGACTCAAGTCCCAAAACAGGACTCAAGCTGATTCCAAGGTGATCTCTATATAACTATAACACAAACTCTAAAACATTGACATGGACAAAGCTATTATTTCATTGACAGTGTGGGCCAAAGTGCTGTGAGCAGCTGTGACTTGTTTAAAATCTCACCTAAAAAGGTTAAATTGATATTAGAAACACTTTTTAACTGCTGCTTATAAAACTAACAGGAGAAAATTGTTCTCTTAATACCACATTTTGATCTCCATGGAACAATTTGTGGAATAAAGCTTAAAAAAGAGTTTGACCAAAAGGTTTACTGGGAAGTTTCCTGACCTTTCAGCCACATCTTGTGGCCTTCATCAGCAGACAGACACAATGTCACATCAACCACCAGACCTATGAGCTAACTCTATCTGGTTTCAGTCAGGAGATGTGGCTGAAAGCTCTTAGAAAAAGTGGACCTTGAGCTTAGTATTTTATTTCCTCCTCAACTTTGGCTCGATTTTGATTTATAGTGGATTTTCAAAGGTTAGGCATACAATTTTACTTTGTTTTCTTTAAATAAATGTACTTTTAATATTTTATTCAGGTTGTAGTTTCCTTCGGGTGTACTCACTATGTTCACTGGTCGACCCGTTGCAGCGTGTCCTCTCTGCGTCACAATATTGATGTTTGAAAAATGATCTCACTCGCTAATTAAGGCATTAAAAGAAACATTCACGACCCTCGTCTGGAGGGAGTGTGTTAGTGGATTGTAAGGATCAAGGTCATAGAGCAGATTATACATGCCGAGCATTCATTAAGGATTTACAGCAGTTACAAGTTCGCCCCTCAAACACATTCATGTATCATCAATCTGTTGTGTTTAATGTGCTCAACAAGTTATTACGTGATGAAGCCTTTTCAGGTTGTTGTTGTGTACATTATTCTGAGCCAGTTTCAATTACGACCACTTTAGTTAATGATTTTCTTAATTTCCTAGAATGAATCTGAGCAGAATGTGTTCGACCAGAGTAAATGTAGCTCCTTTAACCTGTAATCATACAGTGAAACACTATTGATTGATACAAACTTTTTGTAGTGGAGAAGATGCTTTAATGTGAACACACTGATTGTTTCACACTTTAACTTTCACTTTTTGTCCTGTGATTTTGCAGACTTAAGGATCCTAACAATTTAACTAGGAGTCAGCAATTCATCGCCTGGCTGGCAGACACGTAGGTCTTCAATGAATTGTGTTTAATATGAGGCTGAATCTGTGTGTGTGTGTTTCTAAATCCCTATTTTAAACTTGTATACCTGTATAGCTGGGCTTTTTCATTACCTAAACATGTATTTTTTGAGTACTTTAATATATTTGTGTTTTTGTTAAACAGTGACACTGGGAATAATTTTCATCACAAACTAATACACACATACATTGTCTAACTAAACTTCTCTCTGGGTGTACTTAATGTATTTATTTTTTTCTTGCAGTTTGCTGATGAGGAAAGCTCTGTTTGATCATCTAACTGCCAGGGGAATACAGGTAAAGCTGCTATATGTACCTGCTATAGTAGAGCTCACAGACAAGAGAAAACTCTATATATGGAGGATTTAATACCAAGTGAATGCCAATTGGTAAATGCACGTAGTGCAGGAGTAATAATAGCCAGTGTTTCTTACATTTTTACTCTTTCTCAGACCTCCAAACCTGTTAGCTTTTATTATCAGGGCCTTTTTTATATAACACTCAGTGTGTACAGTGTTGACCTGTACAGTTGAGAGCAACTAGGGTTGTATACAGAATTGTGTCAAGGTTTAGTCACATCTGTTTTATCTTTACTTCCAAGAATGACTGAAACTCTTTCCGTAGTATAAAATATCAATGGTAAGGCTGTCTGGTGCTGACACTGTTTGTTGTGGTCCCAGTGTTGTGCTGTAGTTAAGAGCACTTACTGGGAAATGTCCAATGTTCCTACAAGTTCAAAAATAGGCTAGAGTGGCTGCTAACGCTAAAACAGAAGCATTCTTGAGCCTTGTGTGACGCCCTGCGCTGTGTGATGTGTGTGCATCTGGTTTCAGGTTTACGTTTGGGTGCTAAATGACGAGGAGGACTTCCAGAGGGCATTTGATTTGGGAGCCACGGGAGTTATGACAGATTTTCCCACCAGGCTTAAAGACTTCATGGACAGGAATGGCATTTCTAAGCCTCAGTGACCTGCCAAAATCTACCTCAGCCACCCCACACTAGTAAATTATCCTGACTGACCTGCCAAACTATCCCCCCCACCCCACACGCACTCACTCTAATGGATTCCAGCAGGGCTACTCTCACACTGTGTTTTACAGTCGGTAGGGATCTCCGTGACGTTCTGCATCCTGCGCTGGTTTCAGTTATACTGATAACGTCTGTATAGTAATGTTAAAGGACACATATATACACAGATCAGCCATAACAGTATGAGCAGCTGGGCACCCTGGTGGACATAATGTTCTGCAGCACCATACCAACAAACTGTGATACACTGTGTGTTCTGACCCCTTTCTATCAGAACCAGCATTAACTGTTTCAGCAGTTTGAGCTACAGTAGCTCGTCTGTTGGATCGGACCACACGGGCCAGCCTTCACACATGGGCCAACGTTCGCTCCCATGTGCAATCAGTGAGCCTTGGCCGGCCCATGGACCCTGTCTCCGGTTCACTGCTTTTCCTTCCTTGGACCATTTTTGAATACAGGTACTGACCACTGCAGACCCCAACACGCCACAAGAGCTGCAGTTTTGAGGGATGTTCTGACCCAGTCATCTAGACATCACAATGTGGGCCCGTTGTCAAAGTCGCTTAAATCCTCACGCTGCCTATTTTTACTGCTTTTAACACATCAACTTAGGACAAAATGTGTTACCTGCTGACAGGTGCATGACTTCACCTTTCAGTGGTCATAGTTATTAGCTTGATCGGGTGTATATACTGAGTTGTGCTCTTTGCAAGGTCTTTGTTCTCCTCGCTGCACACCACGTACACAAGCAATAGTGTTTCTGATTTCTATCAGTATTGCAAAGCTATTTAAATGAACACAGTCTCATAGTTATAAAATGGGACAAAATGGCCATTGACATATAGTGTTTGCAAGTATTATCAGTCTTAAGTTCCAGAATAGATTCATGGCTTTTGGCTTGTAAATATATTATATGTATACAAAGTTCACTGCCACTAGGTGTCGCACTAGAGAACTAGAATCTCAGACCAAAACAAATGGGCGTTACAGCCCACCAGACTCCATTGACAAAACTAGTGATTTTACCTTGAAGATAATCTTAAAAAACAAAAACAAAATAAAACTAACTAAAATCATTTTTGTTAGTTTTACAACAATCACCAATTGTGGTTTGATCAAAAGAAACCCTTAATTCTCAGAGTTAGATGTTTTCACCCAACAGTCTGCAGTGGACCCCTCAAACGTCCACTTAAAGTACTTGTTTTCACCACCGACAGGATCAGATTGTTATGAGTATCTCTACAGAGATAAGAGACCAGTCAAATCCTTTTTGTTTAATCAGAAACACCTCCTGCTCGCCACCCGGCTTCATTGACAAAAACAGTAATTTTACCTTGCAGGTCATCATTCAAAGTGAAACAAGATAAAACTCACCAAAACCATCTTTGTTTTCTCTGGTTTGGTCAAAATAAATCCTTAATTCACCAAGGTAGATTAGAAAAAACCCAGCCGTTTCAGTTGCTCTACTTAAAGCCAACAGTTGCACACGGAGGGACGCGCGTACACTAACAAGTGCAGCTTCAAGACACCGTTCCTCCTCTGGATCTTTACATAGCAAATAGGTGTTCACCACTATTTTAATGTCATAGAACATGCAGATATAAACCTTCGGGTTTTACTGATCTAAAGACATTTTTAAACCTTACACCTTTAAGTAAATAATAGTTTGCAGTATAACTGAGTCCTGGTTAAAGTATGGTAGCAGTAAAAACACCAGCAGATGCAGCCTTTCAGCTTTAAAACATTTTGAGGTCCGATTTCTTTTTTTTTTTGTACAATCTGACTGTTTCTCAGCAGATGCAATAATATACTAATGTAGTTGTGAGATATGTTTGTTTGTGTCTGATGCAGCCAAATATTAGTCATAAATAACAGAGTGCACAACAACACAAAGTCCTCGGCTGCATTAAGATTTAGTGTGAAAAGAAGTGTGGGTACTGAGGTAGGTAACCACCATATTTACAACTCAACGGCACATTCAGTTCAACTGCGGACTGTTGACACTGTTCTTTTGATATGTTGCTTCTGAAAGACAATGGTTGTGTGTTGTATAGCTGTGTAGCTGTATGTTTATGTGTAGTTGCGTAGTCCCTTGATTTTCCTCTGAATCAATGACTAGAATGACTGTGGCATTAATTTTTCATTAATGAATCTGAGAGTGAAATTTTGCACAAAATAAGAAACTTGTCGTTTTAATGAGTCCTACCTGTTTTCACCTGTGTTGATGTGATCGTGAACAGCATTGAACTCCACGTTCAAGAAAAATGAACTTGTTTTTGTAAAATGTGGACTTTAAAGTGTTTTGGCAATACAGAAGAAGCACTGATAAATGTGGATTGATCGCTTCATTGCAGTGACTTGAAATTTAAATGTATTAGAGGCAGCAGTTCCTCGCTGTGGTTGTCACAGTGATCGTTAGGATTATCATACCACTGACATTCTCTAATCCCAATTTGTGACCACGCAGCAAGGGTCAGCGATGAATGTAGTATTGGTTGAATGTACGTTGTTTGGTATATTACAGCCAAAGTTGCTGTTTTGTTTTTGTTTTTTTAATTAGTGCTGTCACTGAATTGTTTATGTGTGAAATCTGCACAGGTGTTGAGAAAACCTGTGCATCCAAAATCATTATTCTTTGATAGAGCGGCTTGTGACTACATTTCTTCTTAACGAGTATACTATACTGTATTTTGATTACCTGTGCTGTACTGCGCGTACAATTGTTTTGCATGCCTAAATGAGTATTTAAGCTGTTGTGTTTGAATATGTTTGACCGAACCAGGTTGTGGGTAATGGCTGCTAATGCTTAATGCCTATCAAAATGCCTTATCCCACGTGGATACTCCAGGAAATTGATTTACTGAGATTATTTAAGACGTAATTTTTTTTAATCAATATCAATAAACACTTAAAAAATATTGTTATAGGAGTTGTGTGTATGTTTGTATGTATAGATATGTGGTAACCACCTGCAGACTGACAGGAGGGGGCACTGTAGACTGGACAGATTTTACAAGTTTTCTCTAATACTGAAAAGTTAATGATGCCGGACACGTTTGGTTACATAAAAACACCCGCACAGACATTGTTTCTACTCATTTTTTAAGAAGAACCGGTAAAGTCTTCGGTCTCTCCCCCTGCTTAATATTCGTTCATAAAATTACACACTTGGCTAAAAGTGTACATTCTACACAATTTAGGAAAAAAATTCCAGTGATATTATTGGCTACTCGCTTCCGCTCTCGACCAATAGGCTCGGTGTTGCTATGCCGTAGCGGTTCTCTGATTGGCTGACTCAGCTGTCATTTATCCATCAGTCAACGGCCAGAGAGGTTTTTGCCAAAGATCGTCACCTCGGGCTGTCAAGATTGTTCACGTCCTGCTGAGTGTGCGCCGAAGACCTGTCGTGTTAACGGTTAAGTTTTAGAAGCAGTAAAGTAACAGAGTAACGTTTATCAACCGCCGTTCAACTGTTTGAAACTACAGACGTTGTCATGGTTAGCAACGGTTTTAAATGAGGCACAGTTATAAAAGTAGCCACCTTCTGTGTTACTTGTAAAAACGCGAACATTGCACATCTAGCCATATATTATAAAAAATACATAATGACTATCGCGTTCATACAACATTTAATAATTTAATACAAACAGTAAATGCAACAAATGGTCACGCTAGACACCCGTCACTAAACTCACACTGAGCATGCGCGACAGGGTGTTTTGATAATATTAGCTTGTATGTTCACGTATTACAGCAGCATAACGTGAAGTAACATACGTTTTAAATGGCACTGCCATAACAACCAGACCCTGGCCAGAGACCGACGGCGCCCTGTCCCGACAAAAGGAGCCGTCCCAACTACACAACAGTTTTACTACGAACACGGAAGTGAGGGGGGGTGAGCGCTCTCGCTCCGGCTGGCTGTGTCACCACTCTCTCTTTCTGCCTCTTCTAAACTCTGCTGGGCATCGTTGCGCGTCAAAACATTGCGTCTCTGCAGGACTTGCCAGGGCCAGAGAGGAGAGGAGATTTGCCTGGGAGGGAATGCGAGAGGG
The DNA here is from genome assembly GCF_004916995.1 of Morone saxatilis. Lineage (NCBI taxonomy): Eukaryota > Metazoa > Chordata > Actinopteri > Moronidae > Morone > Morone saxatilis. The sequence continues at coordinate 11,434,780 of NW_023340257.1, read as the reverse complement.
ACTTTAGGATTGGCACTGCCACGAGGAAAACGAGGAGGTGCGACATTTTCTAGGCTACGTGGAGATCCGTTTTTTCTTCCCTTCAAAGGTAAAGGATTTCCTCTGCGTTATTTTGCAGTGGTGCATTTGTTGTTACGCACTGTTATTGTATCGCTCCATGAAGCTTAGTCCTGCGACGGTGTAGTTCTCACGTACGGCCCGTGTCAATACTTTTATAACAGAGTCAACTTTTAATATCTGCAGCTACTCCTGCTGTGATATCGCAATAAAAACACAACTTTAAGGTTTTCTGCGTAACATCATTGTCATAAGTGTTTCTCATGCCCGGACTGATGTTGTCTTCGTGGCATGGGATGCTGAGGTATGCTCTGCAGTGTGGCTACAGTCTCTGCTGGTTATTATTAGGACACATGCTGTCTGTTGGTGGTGGCAGTCCCGCACGTATGCGCCATCATCCCCCGTGCGCGCGCATGGCCGTGATGGTGCACGTCAGTGGCGATCAATGCGGGTTATCGTGTAATACGCTCATGTGATCATCACCTCTCTGACGGCAATACCCTGATTCTCATCGATCTGTCAAAGTCACTGCAGATGTTGAAGCCTTTCAGAGCGGGTGGCGTGTGTGTGTGTGTGTGTTGTGTGTGTGTGTTGTGTGTGTGTGTGTGTTTTCAGCATTGCTGAGCTGAGGCATCCCCGCCATCTGTGCTCCGTGTGGTGACTGAAGTTCTGCCCCAGATGAAGTGCGCCACTGCCTGTGACCTGATTCCTACCAATAATCACACACACGTACAGTAAACCTTAAACCTTCGCGTTTGTTGTTTATTTATTGATGTGTTACCCCTGGTGATGAGGCACTTCTGTGACTCTACCATCCCAGAGGAGTCAACGACAGTCAGACCAGCAGGTGGAAATGCTGCATCTACCCCCCCCCNNAAAAAAACCCCCAAAACATCTACTGACTCAAGTCCATGTGAGTCAGGACAGTTGAAGAACACACTTTTATCAAGTCACAACCTTTGCTCTCTTTGCGATCTGTTTCCATTGCAGAGCGTGCATGCAGGTAGTTATTGATCGTGCGAGCAGTCGATACACGAGGATCGAAGATGTGGTGGTCCGAGGTGGTTGGAGAGTTGCAGACCTTGAAAGGTGATCCTTCATCGGCAGGACTTGTGTACATAAACAGAAGTTGTGTACAATGTGTTGCGCCTACAGTTTCACAGGTCTGAGACTCTTTGAAACGTCACCCACTTTGTTTTTTGACACTTGTTATGGCAGTGCTCACTTTTTATCGTCTCATAGCCACACACAGACACGAAATGGAGATCATATGTGAGTATGAACTGAGAATATATAAGTTATAACTGCATTAAAGGAGTGTCTCCTTCAGGCTTTTTACTGAACTCTGTAAGAAGACACACACAAGTATAAGTTTCTTCCTCTCTCTTCTTCCCTTCCTCTCCAAAGAGGTAAAAACAGAGACAGAGAGAAGAAAATTAGAAGTGAGCACAGATCAGACGTAGCAACAGTAACCAGACACACACACACACCTGGGATGCAGGAGCATCGCTTCATCAGTGAGATTTGATACGGATGGGGGGAGGAGGAGGAAGAGAGGAGTGTTTTTCCTTCTCTAGTCAGTGATGTCATGCTGCTGTATGCTGTTGGCCTTGGTGTAAGACTGAACGGCGAGCAGCATGAAAGTACATGAAGTACAGAAATCGTGTCGTGCAGCTTGTGGGCAGCTTAGCACACACACACACAGCTCATCTGACGCTGAGGGGACACACGCTGCTGCTTCTTCCCTCTTTCTTCCTCTGCTCATTTAACTAACTCCCTGTTCCTCTCCGGTTTGACTCTCATCTTTCCCCTCCTCCTTGTGTCTCTCCCTCCCCTGTCGTTCTCCGGCTCTCGATCACTGTCAGGAACAGCATCAGCAGCGGCAGCATCAGTGCATTACATAACAACAGTTTTTGTGTTGGGATACAAGGGTCCTTTTGGCTGCTGAGACTCGTGGCACGTAGCCTTTTGTGATGACACCCAGAAATGACCAGAATGGACAGCTCGGCGACCTGAAACGACCCGCGGCGGAACTGGTGAATGGACAGAGTGACAGCAGAGAAAATGAATATACAAACAGGCTGAGAGGCGCAGAGACGGACGAAGACGAGACACATGCAGGCAGCTTGAGAGATAAACTGATATAAGACGGACAAAACACCAAAGACACACACATTGAGGTTGTACAGACAGTCAGTTGTGGTGACATTTCCCCGCTGTTGGAGCCTGTCGGTGCCTGCGATCGGTTCTTCTAGTCATCTGATCATTTATGCAATTTGTTATTTTGTCAAAGAAGGTTTTTTTTTTTGTGCAAAGCAGCCCGGACTCACTCTTTGCGTCAGCGTTTTACAGCTCGTCAGCATCCTCTTTCCCACAAACAATGTTGCCTTGCACAATGATAAGTGTGGTCCAGTTCTTGGAAACTAATTGTTGTAAAATGTCAAACAGCATTACAGTCCAGCCTTGAACGGGTCCGGGACCATTTCACGTTTTAATGTGGCACCGAAAACTTCGACCTGCTTTCTGTGAAACATTTCTTGTACTTTAAGTTTGGTGGCTTCCTTGTTTTTGAAGTTACTTATTTCCTTTTTTCAACATTGTTAGTCAGTCATTACAAAATATATGAAATATGCCAAATAAGTTTTTTATTATGGTCACAATGTATATACAGTGTTATACATTGTCATGGCCAAATCTGTTGATTTTATGCTTGTTAAGTTAAAGCCATAGCGTCTCTGAGCTGCAACTAAACCAAATGTAATTCGTCTCAGCTTCCTCCCACTGTACAAAAATGAAGTAAAAATATCCCTCATATGGATCTTGTGCTGGTGAAGTCATCCGGAGCCAGATGTTTTGGCTTTACTTTTGGGGAGCTGTCATGTCATCCATCTTTATATATGTTGATGGACAAACCCCCCGATGAATGGTGTAACCCATGGGATCTCCACATATGCTTCAGATATGTTATATTGTTGTTATTGTTATATTATGCTACAGGCTCTTGCATGTAGTCTGCTGTCTATATGTGAGTCAGTTGGCTAGCTCTTCCACAATGTGATGCAAATGTATCAAAAAGTAATAAAAGTTCAGACGATATGGTGATTTGATTTTAGTCATATTTATGCAGCAAAGAAACCCAAAACATTTTCCTCCAGACGGACTTGTGTTTGTCCTTGGTTGTCTCGTTCAAATGTCTCGTTTTGTCCGACCAACAGTCCAAATGATAAAATTAGTTTAAAAAACAGCAAATCTTCATAACTGAAACAGAGGAACTAGCAGTTGTAAGTAAATGTCAAGCCACTGACGTGCACTGGTACTCTGTTGTTATGAAGTGATTCTTCAGAGATAATACACAAAGAGGACTCCACATGGATTATGTATGACCCATGAGAAGATATGTAGCACGTGCAAAACAATCCAATAAAATCCAGTCGGTCCGTTAAGGGCACATTAGTACCACGATGCACTGTACGTCAACACGCTGACAGTTTGGTGTAGCAGCATCACACTGAGCTATTTCCACAGCTGATCGTGTGAGTAAACATCTCGCCTGTCGGCTGACGGCTGTGACAGCTTCTCACCCATACAACACATTTACATTTTAGACAGTCTCGACATGAGTGACTACTAGCAAATGCAGCGGTACAGGCTTAGAGGAAGAAGCTTAAATTTAATGTAATTAAATTTGAAGCTTAAGTTTGAAGCTTACCTTCTCCTTAAGACTAATTACTGAGCCATAATCAAGCAGCTTTGTGCAAATTTAAGAGATTTCCTTGATTAGTTGCTTAATTGTTTGGTCTATAAAATGTCTTCATATAGCTTGTTTTGTCTGAAACTCAAATATATTCTACCATCTGCTACCATAGAAGCCTTAAAAAATAGCAAATATTCTAACTAACTAACTAGTAAAGCTTCGTCATTTAAGCTTTAAAATGGCTTAAACGATTCTAAATATTAAAAGAATCAGGTGGCAAACTTCTTTAGATAAATAAAGTTGCCAGTGTGTCAGCTCTGTACGGCACGACTCAAATCTCAGAGGACTGGATGATGCAAAAACTTCTTTCTTGTCCTCAGTCCTGAAATGACCGAGAGGATGAAACACGCTTTGGGTTAAACATCAGTCTGTGTGTGTATGTGTATGTGTGTGTGTGTGTGTCAGGGGTCAACTCTGACAACTGTACTGAGTGTGTCTTTGTGCCCCAAACCCACGCCGCTGGCACCGAGTCAGAGGAGAGCAAACAAGGGCATGTCTCACTGTCTTATTTATTTATATCCTCCGGTCCTTCCCATCAGCACTGGAGCCTTTATCAGCCTCCGTCCGACTCTAAAAACAATCATATTGCAGGGCAGTAAAGTAAAGAGGCCTCTCCCTCTCTCTCCTGTTTGTCCTGAACTCACAGAGGCCTCCTGCTCCCATTCAGTATTTTATTAGTTTTTCCAGATGGTTCAGTAAAGACAGACAGGAAAGAGAAGAGACAGAATGGGACAACATTATGTGTTGGTGATGAAACAGATCATAAAAAACTGAGTTAGTAAAGTCATTACAGAATCCACCTGTAAACTATAGAAATTATTGGTTTTGTTTAGTTATAAAGGTCATTTGAAACTGGCTGGTAGACAATAAAATATCCCATTGTGGGGAGGCTCCTCAATAACTTTATGAAAAGCAGCACTGGGGAATAAAACTAGATTAAATTTTGTGTTTAGCAGCAGACCTACAGTGCTGAAATCACAATTAAAGTTGCATTAAGCAATAAAAACAAAGATTATGACTGCACCACAAGGTGGAGAGCGGATGAGGCCCCCAACCATTTAGTTTCCCCTGTGCAGTTAGTCAAAACATACTCCTGTCCTCCTGGCCCCGAGCCTCCGGGATGGGCACCCAGGCCAGCTCACTAATCTTCTCAGTCACCAGGGCACACCAGCAAAAGTATTTTAAGGGCTCGGTCTATTTGGATATCATGGAGTGAGCGGAGCACGATCCTCACAGTTGTGCTAGGCTAAGCAGATTATCTCCGCAGCCTCACAGACTTAAACACAGAATGTGAGCTCGCTCTGCTGCCTGTGTACGTTGCATTGAGCTGGAGGAGGGTTCGGTTAATGGAGACATTAATTGATTGTTTTCATCAGCAGTTTTCATTATTATTATTATTATTATTATTATTATTAACATTGTTTAGTCCAAGCTGACTCAAAGGTATTCAGTTAACAAAAATATAAAACAGAGGAAAGCTGCAGGAACCAGGGAATTCAAACAAGCAACAAACAGTCTAGCAGCTCTTTGAGGTGCTGCTTTGAGCTAAATGCTAATGTAGGCATGCTAACATGTTGATTGGCAGGTATAATGTTTTTAGTGTTCAACACTTTAGTTGAGTGTCTTAGCATGATAACATAATAATGCACAATAATGTTAATTTGAATTTAAGACACAGCTGAGGCTGATGGGTTTCTCATTTAGTCATGAAATACAGATGGTGATGGTTGATAGGATTGTAGGATTGTTCCTCTGGGAACCGTGAATGTCCCGACAGAACTGAATAGAAATTCATCCAGTAGTTGTATATTTTAGTCCGGACCGAAGCAGAGCCACAGACTGACATTGTCATCCCTGCAGCTCTTCTGCTAGCATGGCTGCTAAGCAATGATCAAAATAGTCACCCATTAGTTTTTTGTCTGTCTTTGCTTTGGTGGCCCAGACTGTCCTCTCGACCAACCAGGACTCATTTTTGGCCTCTTGGTAAATGTGTTTCTGTGTGGTGGAAGCCTGCACCATGTTTGAATCTCAGCTGCTAAAATAATCTGTGTTTTCAGCTTGAATCTGAAATGTGAAATTTAGTGACTCAGCCTGGATCGAGCCTCATTAATAATGTATGAAGTCTCATCACATCATAGCTTTGTGAGGTTTTAAGTGTTTCACTGGAGAGCAGACTTTAATCCCATCAGCAGTGATACACCTGTGGCTCAGTCTGCAGCACCAGTTTAAGGAAGCAGCTGTTACACAACCATGTAACCATTAGCTACTCTCTTATCGCCCCGTGCTCAGGTGTTCGCCTCCCAACCCACCGCCCACCACGGCCCTCACCTGTGTGTTGCGGTGCTTCCCTTGTGAGCCGACCTGGGCTGGCAGTCCCTTCTTGCACCGCCCGCCAACTCCGCCCATGGTCAGAATGACGCGCTCCAAGACCTTCCAGGCATACCTGCCAAGCTGCCACCGAACTTACAGCTGCATCCACTGCCGAGCTCACCTGGCCAACCACGACGAGCTCATCTCCAAGGTAACCGGTGGCGACAGCGGCACTCTGCTCCGGACTCATCTTACCAACAGTGGTTGCCCCTGGAAACCATTAAGAAAGGACTTACATTCAGGCAGCTAATTGCTACAGACTGAATAAGAATATAAGAAGTTTTTGCCTGCTTAAATTGACAGCACAGTTCATTTTGCAGAATATAAATTACAAGCGTCAACAACAATTAAAAGTAAGTGTTGAGGATTGAAAAGGAGGGAGAAGGGATGAGGAATTATGAATATAAACAGCAGGCTAAACACCTGTATGTCTGTGTCAGCCGCTGTCACACTATTGCCTGTGGATGGATTATGTTATAAGCTGGTTTGTGAATTGGATTATGAGCGCACTATCACTTTTTCCACATGCGATTATGAAAACAGTGCTTACCTGGGCACAAAGGCCTTCTGCCGGTCGTAACATATCTGCGCTGTAAAAATCTATTTAATGTGTCGCTTCAATTGCAGCTTTCGTGTTGTAGCAAATAAACACATGCAAGGAATAACTGCATTACCAGTCATGAGTATAGAAATAGAATATAGAATAGATACTTATGCATTAGTCAGCCATGATGTTATCAGTAGCATATGGGCTGTTACTGAGGGGCCGTGCACCATTTAAAAGTAGATATTAAAATAGATTTTGTCTACAGGTTTTAAAATAAGAGCTCCTAATAAAGTAAAGGCCTGTCTTAAATCAACATGTGGGTGTTTTTATAAGGAAACCAAACCCGGGCTCTTATTGGACTGCAGCATTATGGCAATATAATAGCATGCTTATGTCATTATATAGAGTAATTACACTGGATGAAAGAGTCTTGTTTGACCCTTTTTTAATCTTTGTCTCATTTTGTCTCTGCAGTCGTTCCAGGGCAGCCAAGGCAGAGCCTACCTGTTCAATTCAGTGTGAGTATTTCTCTAAAAACAAAAAAAATTTCAACCCACTTGTTTGCAAATGGAAAATGCAGTTGACATTATGCGTTTGGAAAAAACTGTCCCGCATACTGGACCCAGACAGTAGACAAGTGATTTAACATGCTTAGATTTAAAACAGGCTAATAATACATATTGTTCCACACAGCCGTTGTGTTGTTTTCGAAGCCCCTGTGTAGACGGGGCCAGCCTGTGCCTCGGAGCGCTGTCATTATCAGCTGAATTGAGTGTGAAAATTAGGCTGTTTGAATCTATGCTCCGCGGCCTGGTGCCCTATCAGTATGCGCTGTGTGAGTGGGTGTGAAGCAGTGACTCACTCTGAGCACATCATACAGTACACTCAACCGAGCCACTTGCACAATACTCATTTTTAACTTTTGTCTCTCTCTGTCTCTGCTTGTGTCTCCTTCCTTCCCACAAACCCATTGTGCCTCTCTCAGGGTGAACGTCGGGTGTGGCCCCGCAGAGGAGAGAGTTCTGCTCACAGGCCTGCATGCTGTAGCAGATATCTACTGTGAGAACTGCAAGACGACCCTGGGCTGGAAATACGTAAGTGTCCTTGGCAGATTTGATGCACAGCACCGACTATCTGCATCCAAGGTTAGAGGATGATAAACTGGGAGGTTGTTATTATAGCACACCCTAATTTTATTTGCACCCTAATTATATTTGAACCTCGTCTCATCTTCTCTCAGGGTCAGTGCAGCGGTACGGCTGTTGGCTGAATTCAGTATAAGATAGATCGTTTCAAACACACGGATACAAGAAGGAGAAGTATTTGTTTGTGTGACTTGTGATCAGTTTTTATTGTTTTTTGTAAATTAAAAACATCTGGATCAGCAGAAGGGTTTTCATTTCATTTATCAAGCAAAGCTTCAGATTCAGATACAAACTTCTTTAGGTTTTAAAGCCACTACAAGGATCCTTTAAGTCATATAGAGGCATTAGTATTAAATTGAGACTGTTTCATAACCAACTCCTTGTGGTACATTTAACAATAGATGTTGACTTTAGTTCATACAGCTGATTTCATCACAGCTGTTATTGCTAGGTGTTAATAATGTTGATTGAACATACAAACTGGCAGTGTAGTTGACTTAGTTTCAGAGTTAAAATAACATTGACAGGCTCACTATGTAGCTTTGGCTAGCATTACAACTACATATACCAGTCCCTCCAGGAAGTTGCAATGTTGGGATCTCAACAAATTTACTCAAATTCACTCAATTCCTGCAATATTTTGTCCAATCACTCCAACCTTTCCTCACATTTGACCAATCATAGCAGTCCCCTATGTAACATTGAGCCATATGCCACCAATCTACAAGCGATTTCATTCTCGCTGCAACTATTTTTCAAATTTTCTTGCTTTTTTTCTTCTTCTCACTGCAACATGCATTGCAATTTTTTAGAAAAGCTGCAGTGAAATGAGGAATTTTAGGGAACAACAACAGTCCCTAAAAAAGCCTGCGCAATCATGGAGGGACTCTGTGATACAGGATGTCAAAATATACGTGCAGTATCTTTAGTATAGGTGGTATTTTAGGTGCAATGTCAGTGTGAACAAAACAGGATCCACCGCTGTTAGCTTCATATACCAACAGAGCTGAGCATGTGCAGCTGTCACTGGTGAACCCTGTTCAGCATGGAGGTGAGAGTATGCACTATAGGGCACGTGACTGCATCCTTAAAGGGTTAACACACACTCATAGACACACACAGTATCCTTGTTGTTTGACTTCTGAAAAGGCTCCATTGACCAGCACTCTTTGCCTAACCTCTAACCGTAACATTCACCGCCACGTGTCAAACCTTAAACCTGATTCTTTAACCTTCCACCCTAAAAATAAAAATTTTCCTTATGATGCCTGGTAAACACCTGGTAGACCAGCTCCAAAAGTAGATACTTTTCTGGGTAGTTGCTATTCCTGTCAGGACCCCACAAGGCAGAGAGGTCACATGCATGGACAAGCACACAGACACTAGATAGGACTTAATGGAGGGCTGCCATTAATATCATTTGCAGCAGTATTGATTTTCTGCAATCGTCAAAGTTCTATTGGGAGGCTTGACCTACTGCACTTCTAAACCGAGAAATCTGATAACGTGCCTCTGCAGCTTTGAACCAAAATAGCCAAAGACAAAACAGGTACAGACGCTCCACAGTGAAAGAACATTTCTATGAGCCTACTCAGTGACACTGTTTTTTAAGAAAGGCTTACAGTGACTGAGTGGCTTTTAAGCAAGAACACATGGTTGTTAATGGACTTGGACAGAAAGCAGAATTTGTCATTTTGTGTTATTTTCATGGCATTGATTAACCCCGCTGCTGGAAAATGAAAAAAAAAAGAGTTGTGTGTCGAAATGACTTTGTGAGGTTAGGTTCGCGGCTTGCTGCTGCCATCATTGTCAGTCACTGGGGCCAGAAATATCCAAATTTGGGAGAGGGAAGTGGAACAAACTGAGGTGGGATTAGCAGCCACCGCAGCTGAGCGTAATCATGTGACCACCATGCGAGACATCTGTTAGGCTAATTAAAACCATATACACTCCTGACACACTCCTGTTTAAACATCTTTTAGTTGAAACAACACATTGAGACACATGTTATATGTTGAAAATTAGCATTTGAGACACACATTTCTAACAGCGGTGTGAGGCTGTACTTTGAGCTAAATGCTGACGTTATCATGTTAAAATGCTATCATACTGATGTTAGCAGGTATACTGTTCACTATGTGCGTCTTAGTGTAGCATGGTAGCATGCTAACCCTTGCTCATTAGCATTAACCACAAAGTGCACACAGCTCAGGCTGATGGGATTATCATTAGTTTTTCAGGCATTTAGCCAAAAAACAAAATAGCACCCATTAGACAATCTTGCCACCTGGTATCAACTTTGGCATCATGAATTGATCTTTTAGTTTTCATTCACTTTTACTAGATTCTCTGACTGGGTTTACAGTATCTCAGTAAGCTACACTAATGACTGTTGAAACATGAAAAACTAAAAATGAATAATTATAATAATAATAAGCTTCTGCGTAGCTCAGACTTTCTTGTATCCCATTCAAATCTCTCAGAGGAATTTGGATTACATACCTAACAGCAGAACTACATGTTACAGCCTGCAAAATTAGAGCAGGCTCTACATCTGTGTTGGCTGTTGCGAGGCTTGAACCGGTGGCCTTTTGGTTGGTTTCTTAGTTCCTGCCAGTTTAAGGATCCAGCCCGGTCAGAGTTTGGGTTCTGCAGGCTCCTCTGCAGTGTTTAGTGACTGACGGTTATATAACCAGCTTCCAAAGAGCCAGTAGGAGAGACAGGCCAGGATTGAGTCAAGGATTTTCATGGACAGCTGAAAACACTCTTATGAGCAGTTGTTTTTTTTAATGCTGCTTGTGTCTTTTTCTAATTATCGTACTGTCTGTCAAAGATATAAACATGTCATTATTCTCTGTCCATCTGTCATTTGAATTAAATGCTGTCTCTCCTGTCCTCTGCCACACCCTCCAGGAACATGCCTTTGAGAGCAGTCAGAAGTATAAAGAGGGCAAGTTCATCATCGAGCTGGCCCACATGATCAAGGACAACGGCTGGGACTGAGGGACGAGCAGCCGGGACACGACCGCAGCAGAGGGAAGGAGGGGGCGATGGGGGTGGGGGGACTGGGTGACTGGGTGACTGGATGGATGGACAAATGGATGGGAGGGAGGGAGGGAGGGGAGGGGGAGTCGTGTGTGGTGGGTGAGTGTGTGACTTTGGTTTGGCTGATTTACCATTAACCTCTGTAACTCTCTGCCCATCCCTCCCTACCACGCCTCTTGATGTACACACACACGCGCCCACACACACACACACATCGAGGTCCCAGACATCCCAGCTTGACAGAGAGACAGACTAGGCAGGCTTGTAGGCAGCTAGCAGGACTAGGTGACTGGCCGGCAAGACAAGACGTCTCATTTTCATGTGTTTTATTTCTTTAACATGATTTGATAGCTCTCAAACAGGTGGCAGCGCTCCCTGCGTACCTGATAGGAGACATCTTCACGTTGTCTAACAGTCATTCAGTGGAAATTTAGCCAGAAGGAGGCCAGTTGGGTCGGCCTGGTGGGGGGTTCATCAGCCTCGGAAGAGGCCTCGGAAGAGCTGACGGGCATTCACTCTGAATGAGATGACCTAAGATGATTATAGCAAATCCAGCTGATCGGGGCCATGCCAGCTGGGCCAGTGATGAGGCCTCGGCGCTGAGGCTTGGCACGGGGGCCCGAGCACATGGGTGTTGGGTTGTGGCAGAGGGGGTGGGTGCAGGGATTGCCGCCCACCAGGCTGCTCACTCAACATGGTGGGGAGAGGAAGATCCTGATCCAGTTATGCAGTGGCTTTGATGGCTTCTGGCGGGGAGCCACCCCTCGTCTTGCCAGCAATGCAGCTCAGAGCGGGCAGGGTGGGACTAGAGTGAAAGAGATACGGACAGACAGCCACCAGCCTGTCCTAAAACCTCACAGGAATTTGCCCTCGCATCAGCAAAGCAGCTCCCCCTGGGTTTAATTCATCCTTCGATACAAACGAGTCGTGTAAAGTGATCTGCTGATCCGTCCTGTGTATGTCTGGTGTCGGCGGACTCATCGCTGCGTCCAACCGTTACTTGGTCAGATAGAATTACACAACATAAGCGTGTCTCAGGTGAACAACTTTGGCTGGGATTCCCAAAGGTTTGCGAGCACTGTGAGCATCTTTCTGCTGTTGTAGGTCGACGAGCAAAGGTGACGAGGTTCTGCAGGCTTGGTGGGGTGAGGTGGGGTAGCCAGCGATCGGTCAGACACAAACACAACCCTCGCTATCATGCGAAGAACAGTTTGATGTAAAGAAACTGACAAATGGCCAATGCATGACTGGTTTCATGGGCCAAGGGAAAATGCAAATAGTAAAAAAAACAACAACAGAAAAAGTAAGTTATTACTTTAACTGAAGTTACGAGGTATATACATGACCACAGAGGTGTGTACTGTAGATACATATGTATGAAAGGTAATACCTATCACTCTTAGGCTCTCTTTCAGTCTGGGATGACTGCTGTTCAACTGCTGTTACACGGGTCTTTGCTAACTGGCCCTCACAAAACATAAAACCTACTGGGCAACATAATGAAGCAATGTATTAGATAGATCTCCTTACTTATTCTTTTGTTCCTGAATGCAACAAAGTATTATCTGAGGTTTTGTCCCAGTTTTAGATCATTTTTCTTTCTCATATTCTCCCTGCCTCTGTTAGCTTCTTAAATATTCCTCGTGCATCATGGGCCTTCGAGTTATGACACCTGGGTAATATTTGAGGTAGCATTAATGGGAAGCATTGCTCAGGTGCCGATGCTAACTTTTCTTTGCCTAAGCCAGGATCCTACTTAACGTGCTGGATGTGTTATTCTCAGATGGAAATGTATTATTTTCAAATGAGAGAATCCATTGCGGCTGCCTACATCCCGTGGAAATGCAACGTTAACACATGCATGAAGTAAAACAAGTGTTCAGGCCAGTTTTGTGCTCGGTCCTCATCACGTTTTTGTGAAAAGAACATTTTGTGTGTATTAGAGTTGCAATGAAACCTTGTGCTATAATACAACATCTTATCAGTTTCCTCTCAGCACAGAAGCATTACAGATTAAATGTGATCCTGGTTTAGAAAAGTAAAAGTATTTGCCCTGTTTGTCAAACGTACAGTAGTTTCCTGTTGTTGCAAACATTGCTCAAGAAGTTGCCCCTATATACATATACATATATATATATGTATATGTATACATATATACATATATGTACATATATATATGTATATATATAATAAGTCCTCTCCAGTTACAACCTAACCTAAACAGATAACGCTCTTCAGTAACACTTCAGCAGCTGATCGCTCAGTCGGAGGCTGTAACATTAAACCCAGCACAACCAAAGAACCCACCCATCGACAATAAATTGACCAAACAAAAGATCTCATTTTGCTTGGACAAACAAGGGGGTGTGTATAGCTGAAAGCCAAGGTTGTGGATAGCCTTTCTCTGTGATTATATATAATGCATTATGATTTTGTAAACAAAAGATCTTAATATATGAATATATTCTATTTACTGTATTCACCATGAGGATTACCATTCATGTCAACCTCTGTGTTACAGACTGTAAATAGTGTTAATGTATTGTGTTTTATCTATGATCCATACGATGATGAATGAATATGATTTAGGTCATGTCATGCTTTCTCTCTGGTACCCCACATTGGCTGTACGATACTACTTTTTTACTGAAAATGTTCAATTTTAATGTCTTTTGTAAAGGAGGATGCTGATGTTGACTATATATCATTGGATCTTCATCTAATAAAATGCACCTTGATATCTGTATGGAATATAATGTTTGTTTCTTTTCATGCAACCTTAAATGTTGATATTGGGGGGGTCATGCACTTTAAAGGGGCGCTCCACTCCAACTTGAGTTTACATGAAGCAGATTTTTTTCTTTTAGAGAATGATTAAAATTGGTGCAGCCGAGAATGAGATCTGCTGAATTGCGTCCCTGGTATGAGTCAAGCTCTAAAAACTCAAAAAAATATTTGAGATAATCCCGGTTACATCATTTGGGTTGTTTTAAAGTGAGACTATACACAAGTGGCAGTAATGGGAGAGCATCACTTGTATATAGAGTAATAACTACAGAAACTAAAGTTTTAGCCAAAATGCGTAACAGATATGACATTTTGTAATTGATTATTAATAATTGTTAGAGACCTTACGTAAAACTCTCTCGACCATTTGAACTAATGAGGTAGTTTAATAAGTAATCTTTAATTGAATATATAAGTTAAAGGTAGTTTAACCACATTAAATTACCACCAGAGTGAGAGGCAGCAGAAACAGCAGCTAGTTAGCTTTTAGCAGAACTAGTTTATCTGGTGTTCCTTTCTTTCTTCATTATTTATCTACTGTTTTATTTGTGTGGTTTTGCAAACATATTGAAACATCACAATAGATTTTCCAGTTCCAAGAAACAGGAACAAAGTTGACAAATTAGCTTTAGGCTATCTCACCTACTAGCCCGAACTAGCAGGAGTATAGTCACTGCTGTTTGTTTTTTACCTCTGTTTTATGGTTCTTTGGATTTTATCACACATCAATGGCATAATATTTGTTTATAGTGATGTCAAAAAGTCATAGTATGTACTGTAGGAGTGTCTAAAGGTAATATTAGTAAATCCATCATAAGCTACTGGTATACCAGAACAAGTAAGGCTGTAGCATCGTGATTTAAACTGAACTGAAGCGTGTGAATTCAACTTTTCATCTGTGAGAGGAAGAATGAGTTATTTTATTTCTTCTCAAGTGTTATATTGTCTTGATTAATTGTGTGAAATTGGAAAAAGCCCCTTTAAGACATCTAATTGGACCATGTGCGCTTATTGCAGCTTTATCTTCAAAATAGATGACTCATGAACCTTTGGTAGTGTTTTGTTTTTGCACACGGTGCCAGTACAGCCTCTGAACACTAATAACATTCTTGCCTAATTAAAAATCACCAATAATAACAGTAACGGTGAGAGGAATTAGTCATTCACACAAACTAAGAGAGGTGGATGTTTATGTGGATTGACCAGGCATCATCGGACAGCGTGGGCGCAAAGCCTGCTGTGACTTGATATTGGGGGGGACAAAAATACAACAACCACAGCACCTTAATACAGAAAATGACATGAGATGTTCAGGCAGGATATTGTGTTTGGTGTGTGTGTGTGTGTGTGTGTGTGGTGTGTGTTGGGTGTGTGTGTGTGGCTGGAGGAGGCAGGGGTTATGAGGTGGGTGGTGATAAGGAGTCACACCTGTTGAGGTCATACAGTGTAATGCAAGTGGCTTTTGCTATCGATACTTGCCTCCCTCCCCATTCTCCCTTCTCCCAATTCCCTCTCTCATATCTTGCTTTTCTTTTCTCCCTTTTATCTTCCACTATCACCCTTTCTCCCTCCCTCTTCTCCCTCTCCTTCGCCTGTACTCTGTCCTCCTCTGTCTCTCCTTGTAGTGTTGTTTCCAATGATCCTCCTGGGCTGATTTGTCTCTCTCTCTCTCTCTGTC
>NW_023340257.1:11411489-11419319 GCF_004916995.1 Morone saxatilis | reverse complement strand
CTCTTTCTCTCCCCCCTCCCTCTCTCTCTCTTTCCTAAAGCAGAGCAGTGGAGGAGTCGGTGTCATGCACTGTCTGGGTCTGCCATGCCCACCCCCTCCTCTGTCTCTTTGATTGACCTGACCGCCTCCCGGTGTTGATGTCTATGTTTACGTCTGCGCTTCTGTCTCTCCCTCGATGCAAAAGTAGGGCAGGGGCTGACAGTCTGGATTACTATACATGTGTACTGATTAAATTTGATGTGAAAATGGCCTAAGCAGGACACAACAGCCAATGTGATTTGTAACCCCATGTGACCTAGATTTTTTACAGATGTTCATGTATGTTGTGGCAGCAGGGAAAGATCACATCTGGGTCATGCTGGGTTTAAATTTTACTCACATGCATTGTATCTCTAGAGGCTGTAACCTGAAAATGCTTCTCTTTGTCATCCCAGGATATAACATTTAAAATGCTTATCATCACCATACTGGGAGCCACGCTAATGAAAACACACCTTCAGAACTGCATGTAGAGACGCAGTAAATACAGGCTATAACATACACTGCTCTGCCCACACACACACACACACACACACACACACACAGCACAAAGACAGCCGGGCAAATAAGGACTTGTATCCTGACATGGCATTTGTTCATGTGCTTTCATGCTGCCTCTGGCCTGCAGACACTCACTCACACACTCACTGGTTTATCTCAGGTTTGGGGAAATAAATGCTAACTTCATTATTAAATCTGCATTTCTCTTGTGTCTTATTTCAATAAGATAAATGGATGCTACACTCTTTTATCTTTAACCTTACAGCATTTCCATCTTCTTGCCCCCCACCTCTTTCACTTCTACTTTAACCATAATGTAAAATCTAATCTTGCACCCAAATCTTACTGCAGGGGCAAGGAGTTTTTAACTGAAGCCTCTATGACACCATATGAGACCATCAGTGAAAAGACAAAATCAGATGAAGTTATTTACATTTTCCCAGGCAAAGTTTCTCAGTCAGTAGTACGTTAGCCAGGTTTTGTTACCTTTGGACAGAATCTGTTTCCAGTCTTTATGCTAAGCTAAGCTAACCAGTAACTTGAAAGGCTTGAAGGTGGTGTAAATATTCTCACCTAACTCTTGGACAGGGAAGACGGATGAACTACTCCTTTAAACTGTTTCTGCTTATGTTTTTATTGTTGTGGCATCACTAGGTCCTCATAAATCCAGAAGTTCAGGAACACAATCACACAGGAGCCTCTAAAGTCTCTAATGGCTCACAGAGAAAATCATCCATCATGCACAGACAAACAAACACACAGTCACATACACACAAAACCGCCACCACTTCAGTATTGCTCAGGGAAAAAACACAATACAAATGGCAGCCACATGCCATGTTATGATGCCGCTGTCCCTGATTAATTGCTTTAATTTTCTTTTCCAGCTGCATCACACAGACAACACAAACGTTTAATCATTCTCATTTAAGTCTGTTGACTCGGAGCACAAAGAACAACAACCCACTGCTTCATGGGAGTGCTGGATAACTTTTTTTGGTGTACTTTCAGTAAATAAAAACATGCTGTCTCACTCCTAAAAGCTTCTGTTATACACCTAAGTGGCACCAGATATTGATGATCGATGGAAAGCCGCGAAGCGCCCCCAGGTGATCGTCTGCACCAGCATCTAAAAGCTGCCTTTGTGGCTCTTCCTTCTTTTTGAGGGGAATCATTGGCCCCTGAGGGAAGCAAAGTGCCGCCTGCCTCTTTGTTTACTCGGGCAGAAGTGCCCACAGGCCTCAGCGGAGGCTTTTTTCCTCAATTCTGTGACCTCATATCTGTATCAGGCACTCAAAAGCGGGCCGAGGCCGGCTGGAGAGCAATGTGCAAGGCAAGCACAAAACAAAGCATTCAAAGGCCTTCAGTGAGGGCGGCCTGAGTGATGACACTTTGCTGTTCAGAAGGCTGACGCTCCTATTCAGATAAATCCGTGCATAAACAGTAAGAGCATTCAGACGGTTTTACAATACAAAGATTGTTCCTTTCAGGTATCGTTCACAACCTGAATTCCTCTGTTCTTCATCACAACCTGGCACAGCAGCTGGGCTCGGGACATGCCCACGATCCACCAGGTGAATCATGAGCGCTCACCAGATTATCTAGAAAGTGTGAACAGAATGTAGGTAACAATTTGCCTGCTTCATTTGTGTTTTTTTAAGAATTTATGTCATTTTCAACAAGTACATTCTCAGAGATTCCCCCAAGGACACAGCCAGGGAAGAAGCTGCTTCTGTTGAGGAAGTTGTGTGTTTTCTGTGTGTGAGGGAGGAAGTAGCCCAGATTTGATACGGTAAACTGTAGAGAGTGAAACCTCTACACACCTGGATGTCTTCTCCTGCACCGTAGCTTATTGAACGAGCTACCAAACAAACACCACCGTTAATGTCAGTTTGCAGAGTAGATAGCTCATTACTGCTCAGCTGCAGCACATTAAAAAGCACCTAAAAAGACCTGCAAATGTCAGATCCAGTTAGATGCTGGTGTGGTTCTTACTCTTCAGTATCACTAACAACACAACTTGTAAGCCCATGACAAGTTTGGTTATTTTGTCTCTAGTTTCAGCTTTCCAGCTGCTGTCAATCAAACACAGAGGCCGACACACCCCTCCAGCCAGCAGAGACGAAAGAGAGCAATTCTGATATTATAAACCTTTTTTATTCCTTTTGATTACAAAACTATTTAAACAACATTTAAATGTTTAATTATTGTCCGTTACCAAACCAGGGATAACTGAATGAGCTTTCATTCGGACTTTAAAACTAATTCTTACATGTGTTTAACATGTGTAAGTATGAGCAGGATTTGTTTTTGGAAGTCAGTCCTGGTCCAATATGGAATAATTTACATCGTGACACGGAAACCTGAAGTCTCTAGCACACAGACTTGATTTCTGGAGACATCTTGTGTCCAGAAGGTAAACTTTGGAGGTATTTGCATAATCATAGATTCTGGATTGTACTGCAGAATCAGATGCACATTATTATTATTATTATTATTAAGCAGAGTATTTTATGTGTATTAAACATCCAGTCTGTAGGATTTAGTGGCATCTAGCGGTATAGTTGCAGATTGCAACTCCCTCGCTTCACCCACCCCTTCCAAGCGTGAAGGAGAAACTATGACAAACATGAACAATTCTATCTAAAGCCAGTGTTTGGTTTGTCCCTTCTGGGGTACCGTAGAAACATGATGGTTCAACTTGGTGGTGTCTGTAGGTATAAAAGGCTCATTTTAAGGTAACAAAAACACAACAATTCTTATTTTTAGGCCATTAAACACTTACACATACTTACTTATATTATATCCCATTTTTGTCAGTAGACCCTCCAACAGGATTTACACTGGACCTTTAAAACACGAGGAGACATTAAAAAGGAACAAATGTCTTAGCTCTGATCAGATGGGGGCTGAAACACCTCATAAATATCCCTTACAAGTGCAGGGGACAATTTGTCCTTTTTTAAGGAGTTATTTTGGTCCTTAAAGATGCTAAGAGGCAGTGGGTTATTTTACTGGCCTTGGCTGAATGTGGTTTGGTTTATTTGGCTTCTTAACAGAGTAATCCATTGTGACCTAGAGCAGTTTCAGTGGGAAGGATAGACATGATCACTGAATGTAATCTCTGTCCATTCATAGAGGTCCACTGCGCTGTGTGTCAAATAAAAGTAGCAAAAATACCAAGAATTATAAAATATATACATTTGCTGCCATGAAAAGTGAGACAATTGAAATGTTTTGTCTCAGAAACACATCAGCAGTCTCATGGGCCACACCTGTACTTTATCTCTATGACAACATCTTCTTGTGTTTCAAGGAATACATAGATGCTGAAGAAAAGGATATAAATTCAAATACCCCCTCAATCCAGTCTGATACAGCAGTGATTCTGCATTGGAGACAAGCTTGTCAGAAACACCATGAACTTCGAACATTATGTTTTACAGACAAGAGATATATTCTCTATAATTTGTCTATAATAACATATAATGGGTGGGAATGAGACTCTGCATGCTCCATGTTAGAGCCAGAACTGAAAATCTGAGGAAGAATAATTAGGACTTATGTTAATTAAAGGGTTCATTATAGATTTTTTGAGAAAGTAGGCCTACTCTGTTATGTGATCGTGTTGCTGTTATTTTGTTGTGACAGAGTCTGAGGGGTCAGGAGGGCTGCTGGGAAATGCTGGGCCTGCTGACAAATGCAACACTGGGACACTCGACCACATAAATAAATCAGATGATGTGAATGTTTTCATTGTGGTTGATGGTTTAACCATTTTACCTTAAGAGCAAAAATGCACGTTATTAAATCACTTTTGTTTGTAATTTGAGTCTTCAAAAGTCATTTTTTCCCAAAACAACTGAAAAACCTTATCGGTAACTTTTTTCTTGATCCCAGTGCAGTGGCCTACTTATACTTTTACAGGTCCCCCTTTTCTCTCTCTCCCCCCCCAAACTAAAATCAAATTTTGGCACACATTTTGAAGGATATTTCCTTAATCCCTATCAGAATTATATTTCTGTTAAGATCATGTCAGATTTAACACTTAATGTTAATGTTTAAAGCAATATTTCTGTTGTTGCTTACACAACAACTATATGTGGTATATGCGTTATTTTAGCAGCAAAGAACAGATCAGATGTTGGCTCACAGAGGGTCATCATACATTTATTCCCTCCTATGCAGCCACACAAGTGACTTTAAACAGTTATCCTGTACCTGCTGACTTACAGCATTCATATATGTGAGGCTGGCTGTTCCCTGTTGGATCCTGCTGGTGTTGGTGAGCAGAGGGGAGACAAACACAGACACTGCTGCTGCTGCTGCCAGGAGACCTGCTGTAAGGCAGCCCAGCTCAGGACTGCAGAGACTATAAATAGCTCAGCCTGTCTTTCTCACAGGCACCACCCACCACATTACCCATGTGGCAGCACAGCAGCACAGAGCAAAACAACACAGCATCACTGCATACTGTACCACATTTAAATCAGATCAGAGGTAACCTGCTCACCGCTGAATGAGGACATGAAGTAATACCAAGAAACTGACAGAAGAAGAGAACAAGTCGTACTGATGAGAAGGATCAGGGACTGGTTCCAAAGAAGGGTTTTGGTTTGGAGAGTTAGCCCAAGATTTTAAAGCATCAGAACAACAATAGTCACTCATTTTAAGTTTAACAAGTTAGCCAACACACTATTATAGCACAGTTTCCATTGTAATAACTGACACTGATCTGCTGACAAAACAGGAAAACGTGGCTCGATTTATGATTTAAACAATGATGTAAAGCAGCCAATGAGATACTTTTTCTCAGATTCATTGGAAATTATTATGCTGGAGTGCACAGTATGGGGCCCTGAATTATATATATTTTAAGAAATATAAGGCTAATGTAATATAAGGCTAACCTTTTCCACCAACTACCTAATCAAATTCATTGAAAAATGATTTATTTTACTCTTCCTCTGTTGGCCCTGTGTGTTTAACATCAATCATCCGCATACTCCTGTAGCATCACTGATGAACAGCTTTTGGCAAGCTAATGGCTAACAAAGTTAAGAAAATAGGGTAAGGGTAAGATAAATCATTAAATGTGTCCCAAGAGCTGTAATTAAATTTAAATTTATTTTTCATTAACTGGTGGAAAATGAAAGACAAAATAGCTTTTTAATGAACCAGTTGAAGGTTGAGGAAAAGTATAAAGCTTTCTGTTTACACTCTGAATTATTTAAGTAGTAGTAAATACTGACATATGTTTTTTTTTTTTTTTTTTTCCTGAATACTTTGTAAAAATACAACTATTAAAATGCACTATAGAGGTTATTTCATCTGGAACTCTTCTCAGCATTCTTGCACCTGTAGGGCTTGGACAAATTACACCTTCATTATCTTTATTAGTTCACCTTCTACCTGAGCCGAGGTCTAATCAGTGAAAATGACTGAGTGTGTAGGGCCTTCTGACCATTTGAACCTGACGTCTGACCATTTGCTAAAATCTATCTGGATGAAATCTGTTCCTGGTGTGAGACCCCAACCTGCTGTTAGTTTAATACCCTGCTGGGAAGTTAATAACCTCTAATTGCATTCACCTTGCAGCTACCTGAGAGCCTCTACATCAGGGAAGCGACATTTGATTAATGCCACGCATCACTGTAATCAGCTACTTTCCTCTGCAGCAGCACTCCCTCAGCCTGTTGATGTTTCTCAAACACTGTTAACTCACTGGATTCCTGCCCCGTTTATGGTCCTCGCTGGTGGTTAACAAGGGTACAACACGAGGGTCGTTAACACTCAGGGAGGAATAAAGGACACCTGTCCAATCTGAGATTATATGAGTGGATTAATAGAACTTTTTTCACAGCAGCCATTTTTGACATGAAATAATTAGGTAAACACAGGTGTCACCAATGATACTAAATAAAGCTCCGTTCCATTCAGGTCAAACAGAGTCAGGGTGCTGCTACTGTGCATCATGGCTCACTGGAAAGGCTCTGCTACAATAAAAGGAACTGAATGCTGCTGTGAAAAAGGCCTATTGTATCAACAAGCAATACAATGCTTGGTATTTTATTTACAGTACAAAAGGCTTGATTTTAAAGCTGGATATATCCCAGTGGAGAGAGATAAGAGATGCAGTGGAAATAAATTAGAAACTTAATCAGCAGTGGTTGATAACAACTTGTGCCATTAGGTGTTTTTCTGCGTTACTGTCTCAGTGGGAGTCTGTTGCACTGCAGAAACAAAGAAATAAGATGCTTATAAGATGTGATTGATCCTGCAGTACACTTTAGCCCAGATTAGGGACTGCTGTAATCTCAGCACAGTGGTTTCAGATTACACCGATTCATTCAGTCCTGCAGTGACTCTATAATATCTCTCTCTGTGCGTGTATATATTGTGTTATTTCTACTGTGGGAAGAGTTGGTAGGTAGGTTGGGGCAGCAACACACTTTGTACAAAGTTCATTTTTGTGTCTCTAGACTGACAGTATTTTATTTTGAATTGAATGCCAACAAAGCACTTTAAACTGCATGCCTCGATGCTTTTACTGGAAAAGAATATACCTCCCAAAAAATCAATTAGGTGCATTAGGAGTTTAGCTCTGCTCTGGTGAAGATGAGAGGTTATTGCTCCTGTAAAAGACAGCTATGGAGCTAACACACACTCACTTACACAAACACCTGATTGTGTCTCCACCGAAAACATCCTTAATCGCATAAAAATACATATTATCTCCTCCTAAAACAGCCAAAATGTGACCTTTAATCATTTTCCTAGAAGTCCTTGAGGTTTTTCAGACCGTTGCATCAGCAGGTTAAGAGGATTAATAGAACAGAGGCTGAAGCAATTTATCAATCAGTGATTGTTACGCAATAGCCTACTTTTCCAAGAATAATACTATGTGGAAGGAAAAGAGAAAACATCAGATAAAAGGGCAGAGAAATGACTGCGTTCTTTACAAGCTGAATTATCTAAAATTAGCTTCATCCCGTCTGCCTCCCTCTTCAGTAATTACATTTCACCATCGCTGAATGTCGCTGATTTGTCCAACATGATAAAAACCACAGTGGGCCTGGGTCTGTATTAACAAGTTGAAATATTTATTTTAAAAACTGAAAAAATAAAAACACACCCACCAACATAGTTTTAGTATATCATACAAAGACATATTTCAATGTTGCTATGTGAGTATTTGTTTCTCTTTGACTACAGTGTGAGGCAGTTTGAAAGGCTGGCTGAGCTGGTAGGACTACAAACACCGACCCAAGAGAGAAGACACAGAGAGAG
>NW_023340257.1:11410142-11411440 GCF_004916995.1 Morone saxatilis | reverse complement strand
GAGAGAGAGAGAGAGAGATTAATAAAGAATATTTGGGCAAAAGTACAACCAAACATCACTCAAGGTGCATTCAATTCATCTTTAAAGACACTTGAAATACCATAAAAATCGTTCTTATATGGTATTTTCTTTTGTTTCATATTCCAATTTCAAATTAAATCAGCCACCGTTTTGCCCAGGTGTTGAAGTGACAAAACACACCTAAAATCATTATTAAATACAAAGACCTGGACTCAACAGTACTGCAAATAATGTTTGCTGTTTGTAGTAGCAGCAGATGGGTGGTGTCAAATTCTGATTAATAAAATGCTTTTCTGTCTTTTGACTCACCCATCTGCTTCTCCCAAGTGACTTAAAACTAGTTTTTTTTAAAAGAATTATTGGCAAATACAAATTTGACCAGCGTCTGTTAAATAAACCAGTGTCACAACTTTGTAGATACACAGCTGAAGCGGAGCGTCAAAACTAAGTATGTTAAGACACAGAGAAAGACAAACTCCAGGAGAATCATCATTGCCATCAACAAAGGGGAAATAAGGTGGTGGGGTTCGAAACGGACTCAAGGCATGATCAGTCTTCTCACAGAGTCCACTAGCAACAAGTTCAGTCTCAGTTGGAAATTCTGTTAAATAACAACCTCTTATGGGAAAAAAATTACTTATATTAGTTATGTGTGGCATTCATGTGCATCATTTCATATCCCTAATTCAATTAAACTGAATCCTTACTTGGAGAGATGCAAAAATGGATGCTATCGAATGCTTGAAGCAAAAGATTATTTCCAACAATTGAAGGCTTGTAGTTTATATACACAGCTAATTGGTCTTGAGGAAGCTATGGAAAACACTGCAGTCTGTGTACTGCATACTTCAGAGTCCACTGTGGTCCTGGCAATGCAGACTGTTAGTGAAGGATTTAGAAAACTGCAGTCCACCATCAGACCTGTAGGTTATTTGAAGAGGCAGGATCATGTGATATACCAGATAAATCTTAAAACACGAATAAAAGGATTTGTGCAGCCTTAAGCTTTCCAAAACTGAACACTAAACATTCAAGCTTGATCTAAAAACCTTGAGCGCTTCCTTTTGTTGCTTCTGCAGCAAGCAGGCAGTCGTCCTGCTGGCAGAGTCATTACGTCTTCAGGAAATAACCGAGCTAATGTCTCGGACAGCTGACAGAAGACAACACCTTTAGCAGTTCATTATGTGACTGGATCCAAAGCTGCTTCGGAATCTGCTTCTGTGACCGATCTGCTGTAGTGCTGCTTGACCACTGACATTTGTAAAAAAAAAAAAAAA
>NW_023340257.1:11404354-11410042 GCF_004916995.1 Morone saxatilis | reverse complement strand
TGTAAAAAAAAAAAAAAAAATATGCACCAATGAAGGTCATAAACTTTATTTGACAACTTTTCTGCCAGACTTCCTTCGCAACTGTTGCTGCCTTAGGAAACAAATTAGCAGACCCAAAAGTGTTTTTTTCTGTATAAAAAGAGGTTTTCTTCCCACGACCCTCTTTCCTTCCTTTAACCAATAAAAAGGGGAAAAGACAAAAATGACCCCTTGTCATTAGTGTTTGGGCAACGGTTCTCCCTCATCAGACCTACCCATGATGCACCGCTACCTCTGATGATGTAGCATGAGGTAGTTGGGAGTCTCAAAAGCTCAGAGGGAGAAGACTGTTAAGAGAAAACGACTCCCCGACTCCTCCGCGCGCTGACAGTCTGAAGCGGTTTTTAAAAGTTTCCATGCAAACTTCTGTTAAAAAAGAAAAAAGAAGGGGTCGTCTCAAGTTAACAGTCACAGGTCATTACAATGGTAGGGAGGTGAAAGGCAGAAAGTCCAGTGAACCAGCCAGTGAAGTGGTATGGACTTAATAAGGTGATAACTCACAGTGAGAAAAGCAGAGGAAGAAAGTAGGGAGTAAAATAAAGAGAGATAAAGAGCAGCTCGGGCTCCAACAGCTTTATACGCTCACAACGTGGGACAAACGTTTAGTAGGAGAGCATGCATGCCATCTATGTTACACAGAGACATGATTTTGGACCAGACAGTCACTGATCTCCCCCTCTTGCTGCTGAGAGCTTGTGCAATGCATCCTGGGATGTTTTGAGTAGAACTTGTGCTCGTAGCGTCCCTGCTGTGACTCCCCCCTCAATGGAGCGCCGTTGTTAAAAACCGGGGAGAAGAAAAAAAGACAGTAAATACTCGGATCCACTTCACTTCATGACTGCTTTGCACCAACACAGTCCTGGGGGAGAAGAGGCTGTGAAGTCAGGCTGTGTCTCTTCTTCCTTACATCCATTAGTTCCTCCTTTTAACGCCCCTCTCCCGGCGCTGAGCCCTTGGTGCTGTCCTCTATGGAAGATTGGAAGATTACGGACGCGGGTGGAGAAGCAGGTTTAGAAAGAAGCACCTTTTAATTTGGCTTAGATAACAAACAAAAAAAAAGAGAGAAGAAAACAAGGGAGAAAGAGACTGAAAAGTGTGTGTATAAATAGAAAGAGGCAGACAGAAGCCGGTTTTCTGGTAGAGGAGGGGGATGACAGAGGAGGCAGGGTCTCAACCTGTGCCTGTGGAGAAGAAGACAGATTGTAGTCATTTCTGACACTTTTATACAATATTTTAAGGGTATATTTATTATACAGTGGCTGTCCTCGGTGCTTACCCTCTTCTCCCTCGCCCCAGCCTTCTGCTACCCCAGCCAGCTCGTAATGTTTCTTCCTCAGCTCGCCGAGACGCTCGCGCTCCTTCTGCAGACGGGTCTCCAGCTCCAGGACCAGAACCTGAAGAAACACAGACACACACGCAGAGGACAAACACACACTTGTCATTTCCCCGCAACCTTTTATTCCCCCTTTGCAAACCATGAAAAACATTATATGAGTCACACATAGAAAGCAGTTGCATGAAGACAGACTGCGATGGGACAAAGTAGCTTTTAGTAGCTCTATAATGAAGAATACCATCATTTATTGTAAAGCACTGTATAGTACATACAATTTAAACATGAGCCACTCCAGAAGTAATCTAACTCCTAACCTTAACATCCACTGAGGTATCGATCGTTAATAGTTTTTAATAAACACACTTCACTGTTTTATCTGTTCCCAAAGATCAGCTAGATGTCTTACAAAGCCTCTTTTAATATACAAATAATAAATTATTCTTTCTTTAAACACAAAAATGTCATCCAGGCCAAATTAGCAGTGGTAGCAGTGATAAATCAAATTCACGCATTTTCTGACATTTTTGCATGAAAAATGACTAACAATTAATATTGTATAATAGTTATTTTTCTGTCGATTATGACTAATTGATTACTCGTCTAATTATTGCAGCTCTAAATCACTTTGTTTTGTTTTGATTAGACTGCCATAAATACACTTCAAACAGAAGCCCTCTGTGTATTGACAACAATGGAGAGTGTGTGAGCAGGTCCAGACCTCTCTGTGTTTTTCTTTCAGTGTCGGAGAAGCTGAACCACAACAGAGTGAAAGTGTTTGGATGGGTTTGAAATTCACACTCTCAATTAATGAAAAACACCTTCAGAGTCTAATTAATAAGTAGTTAATTACTTTTTACATAACCAAAATCACATATCAATAATCCTATCAAATTATTAAATCATTCATTCCTAAAATAAGATTTTCCTATGTTATGAGCCCAAAAGGGAGAATTTTCCTAGAGCAAGGTTGCTTCTCGGTTTAATTTAAAACATTATTTTTAAGACGCACAACTGAGCTATGTTACTCAGTGTCTGTCTATATTCTGCTGCTTACCTGTGCATCCATCTCTTGCCGTTTGATCTGGGTGAGAGTCATGCTGGAGAAGTCCATTGTATCTGGACACAAACGACAAATTATATTCCAACACCTTCTGGGTTTTTCTTCTAACTTGTAGCTTTGAAGGTCCTCAAACCCAGAATATAGCAACTGGACATTTTGTATTATGATCAAACGCAACATTAAAACAGTGTGGTTCTCTTACCCGTCTCTTCAATCTGGGATTTCCCAGACTTGGTGGAGGCCACGACAGCTGCGGTGGCCTGTGTGACGCCGCGGGACGCGTGCTGCAGACGGTGCAGGTTGGTGCTGTCTTTGTCTGCTTTAACCTGGAGAGGGAGAGCAGCAGCAAGACATGAGAGACATGAGGGCTACAACACGGTAACGCTGCTTACACCTGTATTACTCAAAATCTATTATAGGGTCACTATATATTAAAAAAGGGGCGATGACCTGTTTAGACTCTACTGGGAGAACGACTCTTACTCACCTTAGAGGCAGCCACTAGCTGTGCTGTGCTGGCAGCTATTTCATGAGAGCACACCATCAACTCCTCAAACTTCCCTTTGCCCTGCACCACCAGATCAGCGGCATCTCTGGAACGACACAACGCAGTGCAAAATAAACTCAAGGAGTTCACTGAATCAGTTTTTAATGTCGAGGTTAAGACCCCTCTGTGAGAACGACCTGATTTATGAACAACCTTCCATAAGTAGAAAACCTGATTTTGATTGTTATTTATTTATTTCCTTGTAAAGGTCACGTCACTCGTTCTTCAGGAGTAATCACAGCTGCTTGCGATACACTTTCCCACTGTTAACTTTATGAACAGAAGAACTTTCACACTATGAAAGAGACACTCGGGGGAGGACTAATACTTACACCATGACCGTGGCGCCCCATCCCACTGCTTTGGAAGCAGAGATCAGGCCCTCAGTCCAGCGGGAGTTCTTGGCATAAAATTCCTTCATGGAGGCTGCCCCCTGGTGGACAAAGGAGGGAATATCAATATAAAATACATGTTTATTTCAATATCAATTCATCTGCCAATTATTTTCTTCAATAATCGAGACTCTGACACTTTGAATGTCTTGTTTTATCTCAAACCGACCAAAAGATATTCAATTTAGTGTAATTTAGGATGAGGAGAAGCTGCAGCCATCGACTAATCTGTTGATTAACTAATTGTTTAAGCTCTAGTCTGGTGATGGTGCTATAAAGGTCTGTAAGTTCAATCCAATATTACACCCTGCGTTAAATAGTGTGTCAGAGACTGCATTACACTGTAAGGAGTGCCTGAAAGGTATTACGGTATTTTTTATAGCTGCATATTCAGTTGTTTGATTTAAAAAAAATTTAGATTGGTTGAACTCTAAAATACATATGCAAGTAAAGTTTTCCACCTGTGAATTTAAGAGAAATTATTATGAATGTCTCATCAAATCCGTAAATAGTACGATGCAGATCTCCTCCTCACTTTAGGGAAGAAATAAAAAGAAAAACTGCAGCATAACTCACCCTGCCGCTCTCCACGATGTCCCTTTGCAGAGTTTTGGAAGACAGAATGAGCTCCTTGATCGCCTGCATCAGCTCCGTGCAGGAGGCCAAAATCCTGCAGGGGGTGACAGAGCAACAGTTACACTCTACAGCTGCTGCTTATATTGATGTCTCTATTTTGATAGGAAGTAAAACATTGTGAACATTGCCTGTTCAGTGTTTTATCTGCAAATATCATGAATGCAACTCATTCTTGTCCAGTCTGCTCAGATAAATATCACCCGACTTGACAGGGAGGCTTCATTTTAAAAGACGGAGCTCAAAATAGAAAGAAATCAGCCTCCTCACTATTAAGAAAGTTTCCCCACAGGTTAGTTATTGCAAGGCCGATGCACCACTGACGTAAATTCTCTGAGAAAACAACTTTTTTTCTTACATTAATAATTAACTCAGTGGGAGAAATGAGAGGAAAAGGAAAAACTTAATTGGCTTAATTTGCACACAAAGAAAATTATTACACAGGCTTGATGAATAAAACATTGGTTTCTCTTTGAGTTTAAAAATGAAAAGATACAAACCTAATTACTAGAAGACTTATATCAGTATGAGAAAATGAACCGATATTTCTGATGGTGGTTTAAGTCCAGATTATGTGCACGCAACAAATCACTCTGCTGGTTGAGTTTGGAGCAGGAAGCCAAGCTTCTGTCCAATAATGTAATCAAGAGATTTCTGAACTTCCTGGAGCTGTTAGCAGTAACAATATAAATAAACCCATTGGGTGTAAGACATCTCTAATATGATAACAGTTTGTGGAGCTGCTCCAGCGAAAAAGGAATGACAACATTAAAACTAATTGAAAACTAAATGAAGCTAATTCCAGGTTTGTATGTATGAAAAGGCCGTCGTGCAGACAAACATTGTGTGCCACTCCGGCTTCAGACTTCAGTTTTCACCGGCTTTGCGGCTGAACTGATGACATTGTTCACACATCAGCCCTCACAGTGTCTGACTGCCTGCAACTGCACTCAAATATCATGTGACTGTTGTGCTGCCTTGCTGAAAAGCATCTCTATTTTCTTTTCCAGTTCAACGCCTTTGTTTGCACCCATCACATTTTGTGGTTAACTCTTTCACAAACAAATATCTAGAGACTTGCTGTATTTACCCATAGCAGATGATTCAGTTCCTCAATCTTCATATATTTTCAGCCACTCTCATTTCTCTTTTACAACCGATGGTTCCAGTATTTCTTAGTTATGGTTTCTCATTTCATGCAGAGTTGATAAAGCCATAATAGAAATAGAAAAGTTTGTTTGTGGGTCAACTGTGTTTCTATTTCAGGAAAATGTGATACTGTTGTAAGCGTAATGAGGTTGAACTAGTTCAGGTCTTCCTGCACTCGACTGAGTCTCATTTAGATGCAATAATCTTTCAGTATTCAGTTAATTTGAGGTTTCAGCTTTTCTTATCTGAAAGACTTTTCCACCTGGGAGACAGTCGACTGTGTCTACTGTTATGGTAAAGTGATTCCCCGCAGCTCTCAAATCCAGTCCTAATCTGTGTTTTACCTCTCATTGACCTCCATCTTGATTCCTGTATCAACTGCACGAGACTTGTTGAGCATTTCCTGTTGGGATCCACAGAGGCACAAAGGAGACAAAAAAGACACTTTGAAGTTAATACTGCTGTAGAGTGAAACAGGGGGCAATGTTTTCTCACAGCTTGCAAGGAGCCGTGCGCGCGCGCACACACACAC
>NW_023340257.1:11395599-11404335 GCF_004916995.1 Morone saxatilis | reverse complement strand
CACACACACACACACCTCTATCCTGGCAGCTGCCGATTCCACAGCAGCGGAAGTGGCAGCCATTTCCTGCTCCACGAGATCTCCCAGTTCCCCCTGCTGGAGCTCCAAACCCCGAGGACGCAGTTTCTGAACAAAAAGAGAGACTTAAGAAAAAGTTCTTCAACACACATTTAAACAATTTAATCTGTTATAACGGTCTAGATTAAATTAAACTCATTCCTGTTGTCATCATACAGCAACTCCCGGGGGCGCTTTGACCCATTTTATGCATCAGAATACAAACATTAGTAAGTATGTATTAGGTAAACACCTCTGCAGTGGCCAGGATGGCCTCCAGAGCTGCCTTCAGCTTGCTGTTGTCTGCTGCAGCCAGGCTGTCCTGCTGCTTCATCTGGCCCAGCACAGCCAGAGCTTCGGCCCCGCACGACTTCACACTCTCTGACAGGGCTGACAGGGACAGAGACAGGGACAAGGACAGGGATGTTGGATGCACGTGTTATCGCTCCGAATAACTGTCTTAAAATACACAAATATACACTGAAAGAAAACCACCAAAAAGTCAGATTTCCTTGTAGATATAATGTGTAGGTGCACTTTAAAATCATTTACATTAAAATTTCTAATAAAATACCATATAATGTTTTCTGTAAACTCTGATGTGTAGCAGTGCCACTAGTGGCTGCAGCTGCAGTGGTAATTATAATGACATCCCTTCAGGCAAAGTGTCAACTAACAGCTGAAACAGCCACTCTGATGGAAGGAGGAGGGAAATCAAAACTACCTCGACAGCAGCTGCCAGGCTGTTTTTTTTTTTTTTAGATGATGGACAGCCAGACGATTTGCATCAAACTGTACTTTCACATGCTGCATTCAAATGTTTCTGTAAACTACTGACAAACACAGGGTTGACTCGCTCTCAGTCGATGACCAGAGCCAGAGATGCAGCTTCAGTTCAACCCAGTTTCAATTAGTTTTTTGTTGCAGTAATAAGATTGCTGGCCAGGGTTCCATTATATTTGGGCATGTACAGACTTGCTCAGGCTGCTTATATCCCCAGAGGATCCCTGCAAACATTACTCCTGAATGAAGCCAGCAACTTTGTTCTATCTTCGCATGTTTTAGCTGAAATTTTGCACTGAAGACACAACTTTTTAAAGATCACAATATGAATGGGAGCAGGACGTTCAGACAAACCGACACGGCGTACAATGTATATCCCGGCAAATTAGACAATAGCTTTAACTTACACTGCGCAACCTTACTGTACACATGTAACCCATGAAGAGGTATGAACGACTTAATGACATGTCAGAACGTGTCTGGGTTGACTGACTCGCCCACAGATTAATATCAGGAGAGGAGAGGAGACTACAATCTGCTCATCTTACTGTCTCTCTCACACACACACACACACACACACACACACACACAGATGCAAACTTACCATCAGCTTGCTCTACAGGCACCATGTGGGAGGTGGCACTACCCTGAACGATAGTGTCCCCCACCAGGTGGCCGCACTGGGTGACCACTCGCA
Organism: Morone saxatilis; assembly: GCF_004916995.1. Taxonomy (NCBI): domain Eukaryota; kingdom Metazoa; phylum Chordata; class Actinopteri; family Moronidae; genus Morone; species Morone saxatilis. The sequence goes on along the minus strand of NW_023340257.1, from coordinate 11,402,798 downwards.
CCAGCTCAGATACACCTACACAGACAAATAAATCTTTAGGAGTTTGCAGATCAGATACATATACATATAAACTTTTTGGTCACCTTCCATTACTACTGGGATGTTTGAACTCAGCTTTTTAACTTATATTTTTATATGAATATGGTTGGAATGACAAATAACAACAACATAACAAAACAAATACACATTGTGCGTATATTCAGAAATAGCCTGATAATATTACAACAACTGCTTTAGCATTCCAGTGGTACATTAGCTGTAGTAGGCCAAACACATTACCCTAAAATACAGAGCTACCTGTGGTCAAACTGATTTTACAGTAAAAATTACCATTGAAATGACTGAAATTAGAATTAAATTGTTTTTCCAAATCTCACAACACCCTAGTACAGACACTGGCTCTACTTTCTCTCTCCAGTTCGTGTCCAGTTTTTATGATTCATGCTTTAAAGCTCCTACACGCCTACTGTACATTCATTCATGAAAATGTTGAGCAGCGAAAGAATGGATCAAAGGCACCACCATGTATTATGTACTAGCTTATTACATAACTTTATCCCATATAATGAATCCTTTACAAAGTTAGACTGAATCCTCTCACCTGTGTTGTCGGCCAGGAAGGTTTCTCTGGTAGAGTTGAGTCGGTCCATACAGTCTAAAGAGGCCTGACATCTGGATGCTAGGTAGTCTGCAGAGAAAAAAGCATGCACGCGATCTTTACTACAAACAGTGCTAATTAGCATCCCAACACTGAATTATTTTTGTGCTGTGTTATAGAATTAAAACATTAGTTTCTGACCCGCGGAGCTGGTGCAGCTGATGTGTGCTGGGTCGTCTATCTGAGCCAGAGAGTCCTGGATGATCTTCTCCGCCTCCTCCACAGCTCCCTGCAGACTGGACCATCGAGCTGCTTCCAGCTGGCTCTCCAACGCCTGCTCCCTACTCTCCTGTGGACGCAGATAATACACAGACATATTTGAACTCTGAACTTAAGCTAACTTTTACTTTAACCGACCTTTATTAGAAATTCAAATGTGAAAAAAGATGCTCATTGGTCATACTGGTGCCCTGAATCATTTGCTTGATTTATTACAACATAATTGAGAAATTGACAATTCTTCACCTTCTCATTGAGCTGATTCTGCAGGGCTTCTGCTGTCTTCACCCCACTCTCCCTCTCAGTTGCCAGTGACGTCTGGACTTGCTCTAGCTCCTCCCCCCGAACAGCCAGCTCCGCCTCCACCTTCGACAAGGACTGCACCAGCTCCGCCTTCTCAGACTCCAGGGCGACCAGCTGCGTGCTGAGCACCTCACTGGACTGCAGGGAGAAAATAAAAGATGGAGGAATAATAAAAAGAAAAAGAGAAAATGATTTCGAGGCACAATAAGCGCGCAGGAGGATGTGGCCGGGACAATAGACAGCTTTTAATGACATGTCAGGATGTGGTATGATGCTGTGCTGACCTCACAATAAAAAAAACACTTTACCTTCAGCTGCTGATTATAACAGTATTGTCTCCGTTTAAGTTTGTGGAGAGGCGTACAGTCTCTGGAGAGGTTTGGGTTGAGGTCAAGCTTACAATCAAACAAACACTGGGAAGTTGTGGTTGTGCAACTTGGCTACAATACAACAATCGTGAATTATGGCAACAGATTAACTATCCAAATGTTTGTAGGTAGGAGTTAAGAAATGTGCATGGTGTTCTGCAGGTAAGAAAGAGAGACTTACAGCCTGGGTCACCAGCAGGTCCGACAGAGAAGGAGAAACGTTGAGAGATGAAGGAGAAACAGAATTGTTAAGAATATGGATAGAAATTGCACAGCAGGAGCTAGAGAGAGCTGGCATGTGACAAGTGTGACAAAACGTGGGCTGTGTGTGTGAAAAGGAGTACGGAGAGATGGAGGAGGAGGACAGAAAGTGACGGAGTTGATAAGTAGCGGCTACCAGAATGGGATGGAAGGAGTGGGAGGCAGAGACGGATGAGAGGTACGGGGAACACTGCATGTAGAGAAAAACATCTGAAATCGGGGTCGGAGAGAGTCACAAGCAATAAGTGGGGTTGGAAGGGTTAAGACCATGAATTCACGGCTTACTGATCTTATTTTCCGACATTCCTGTTTTTGTTACCATTAAAATATTTCTGCAGATCCATTTTTGCTCACTGCTCAAGGACTACATTGAAGCAAGTAGCCAAGCGGCTGCATTTACACAAGCAGCTGTTTGGACCAGATTTTACTGCTTCTGTGTTTTTATTCTGGTCTCGTCTTTTAAATAAATGCCTTCAGCGGCCTGTTACAAACGTCAACTTGGCTTTTAAGAGGAAGAGTAAACACACACACACACACAGAACACCAATTCTCTAAATTTCAAAGAAAAGTATTAGCATATGAATCCTGTCAGAGACTGGATGTGTTTGAGATTCTGCTGTAGGAGGAACAGTCGGTGACTAAGAGGGAAGACAACATAACAAAAGACAAAAAGCTCAAATGGAGGGAATTGACAGTCCTCTTTATAGATGAAAGACTTGGACTCAGGGACAAAACAGGGACGCATTTATCATAATCAGGATCTACTGTCGTCTAGATTTAGCTTTCACAATCTGAACAGTCTGATCCAGGATACAGACCGTTACATACTAATCATTCTTGGTTAAGAAAAAAAACAAGACCAGTATATTAAGACTGGAATGTGTCTGAAAGCAGGTCCCATGAACAGCTGAACCGTATTGTTGACTTTTCCCAAACTCAGATTCGGGAACTAACGCTACAAAAGTCAGGTGTAAGTGAAATCATCAAATAATTGATGATGACTAAAATAAGAGTGTGTGACGCCAGCAGCCCATTATTAGATTTTATCCAGACTGTACTCCATTACGATCACACAGGTCTGTTAGTCAGGGTGAAAAATGTCTTTTGTCTTTGTCTTAATCTTTTCACACTTTTATGTAGCAGATGCTGTTATCCTTTTTAAATTGGGACCTTGTTAGCAGATTTACGCTAATCTTATTGTGTGAGGGGTGTCGAGAGAGAGGAGAGTGACCTGTTGTGACGAAGCCATGGTGGTCTTCAGGGAGTCCAGCTCCACCCTGCTGGACACCAGCTCTCTCTGGAGTTCCTGAAGCTGATCCAGCTGTTCCCTCTCCTGGAAAAAAAAAAAAGAGTCAAAATCTCTCTTTAGGCAGCAACTCGCATCAGCTATAACTTCCACACCAAACAAAAAATATAATTTTGAAAATCAGTTTGCTTTGTTTGGATCATTTTGTAGCCAAATGACAGTAGTGAGGTCCAAGTAACATTTTCCTTACCTGCTGTGTGTGTGTGTGTGTGTGTGTGTTGATTTGTGTGTGTGTTTAGCCGTGACAATAAAACTTATCTCACACTCACTTGTCTGTCTGCAGCCTCCTGAGCGGCCTTCACCTTCTCTTGCATCTCTCTCCTTACTGCATCCACTTCATCTTGTGCTGCCCGAGCCACCGTCATCTGCCTGGTCACCTCTGCGTTCTACACACACACAAACACATACACACACACACACACACACACACACAAAAGGTCATGGGACACAGATGCAGACACGCAGGGAAACACACCAAAATAATTAGGACAGAGGCTGGAGCTTCAGCCGTAGGGGGGAATATAAAAGGACAGCAGGAGGACAGAAGGGAAGGTATTTTAGGAGGGGACAAAGACGTAGACAAGGATTTGATGAACATGAAGAAGAAGTATGATATTTTTTCTCTCACACCTTCCTCAGCAGGTCTGCGTGACTTTGAACAAGCTCTGTGTACTTCTCCTTCAGTTTGGTGTAGCGCTGCTCATTGGCCTGAGCTTTTTCTGGTTAGAAACACACACAGTTAGTAGCAGACAGTAAATGACAACAGGACATCCAGGAGAGGAAAACTGCAGGTAAATAATCTAGTTTAATAAATTCCTTTTAGTTTTTCATGTTTCATTTTAATTTTGCTTCAACTCACTGTTTGATAAATTAAAGGGGAACTTGGCAACTCTAGGCATTTCTTCGCTGGTTTTCATTTTTGTCATCGCATGTTTTCTCAACGAGCTCCCCCTACAGCTCTGGGACGTGTATTTCACAACACATCGTAAAAACAACTCACTTGCGGCACCCTCCTCCCCCTTTCTACCGCTGCTGATGTGCCTTTTGTTCTCCGGGCAACTTTTTCGGTTGCTTTGGAGAATATTCTACTGATGGGTGGGTGCTCACTACATTTAATACTAACCGTTTCTATTCGAGGGCGGCGTGTCGTGGTTTATTGGTGAATTGCCGTAAAAGCGTTCGGGGTCTTTCTGCGCTTCGTTCTCGCTTCTCGCAATATTCCTATTTCCATTTCCGGGGACGTCGTCCCAAAGGTCTGGCATAAGGTTGGTTTTTCCGGCTGGGGTCGCCTGGGAGGGGTCACCATTTTCACCGGAACCGGCCATTTAACCATCCAAATGATTTCTAAACGGGTTTATTAAGCTGAAAAAGTTGCCAAGTTCCCCTTTAAAGAACTTAACACTGTTAACAGAATGCAGCATGCAAGGTGAAATGTTTGATCTCTTCATTCATGCATAATGTAAGGGGCAATTCTGTAATACTGCTGCCTTTAAATGAGATGACCGTTTTATCCTCGTGATAACTCTGCTGGTGAAATATAATCAATCTCTCTCCCTCTACACTGATACTCTATGTGGACACATGTACGCTGCAGTCAGAGATTCCACACTCTCAAAACAAATGTTTTGGCTCAACATAAAACAACTCAATTGAGTTATGGCAACTTCTAATGAAATGATGTTCAACAAATGTTCTACATTGAGTTAGGGGAATTAGCGTTTCCTCTACAAACAGTATTTTTAATTGCCACTTACTTAATAATTGATAGCGAAACACAAGTTTTAAAGTTGACACATAAAAATGTACTTATTCCAATTACTTTTTCCACATAATTTATGTCAACACAACTCATAAAAAAATTTAAATCTCAGCGTATAGTGCGGACGGGTGCTGGTTTTAGCATTGAAAGAAAAACTCATGTTTCAGCTTCTCAGAGACTAATGATAGACACATGTGATGCCAAAAAACATCCTTATATAATAGGTCAGATGTTGATCTGTAAAAATATGCATGTCATTCAAAATATTCAGGCCCTAGTAGTCCTAAGATACAGTATTATAGTATATAATATATATATAGTATATATAGTACAGATTTACTATGACCCCATGCTTACATGCTGGTTGAGATGTATTAGATAGGACCCATGGTTACTGCTCTACGAACACACACCCAAAGGACCCAAACACACACATTCACACCTAACCATTTTTAATACCTGCTCCCTTTGAGAGTTTCCCGCCATGTAGTTTTTCCCCCGGCTATGTAATTCATAATTGAAGAGGTCTTGAGAGAATTGTTGGGGGGGGCTTGCTGAAGATGGCTGCCCCACAGCATTTCGCCCCGGATGAGCATGATTCATACAGAGGGAAATGACTGTAAAACACAGCACTCAACACTAATACAGCATAATAGAAAGGAATACATCCTGGCTGGCTCCCAATCTGGTGACAGGGATGAATGTGAAGCTGGATAATGAACTACAGTTCCTGATTACAAATAGTGGCTGCAAACAGAAATAGCCATCACATAGAACATACAACTGTGGGACTGATTGTACTGTATTGATTGCAGACTTGGCTTAAATATGTCAGCAGCTGTTTGTTTTCCATATCTTCTATATCTATGTATACTTTCTTATAATATCATAACTGTTTTGGCCAATATAATCTTACCTCTTAGCATTCATCATTAAAGAAGAAAAGGGAAAGGAAAAGTAAAAAAAATAAATAAATAAATAAAACACTGCACTAAGCATTGATGCCATGCTACACACAGAGAAATAGGGGTATAATTTCTGTACCCAAAGGTACATTTGTCAGAAGTACCCTGTCGAGTACGAGAAAGGTCTTTAAGGTGATAACTATAGACCTTTGTGTAATTTTAAAGGTACAAAATCAAATAGAATAAAAATATAAATACATAAAGTGAGTAAATTCCCATTCAATTCTTGAACAAAAATGTCATGAGCAAAGAACTATCTGTACCTCTCCAATGGGTAAATTTGTGTACCAGGACATAAAGGTACATTGGCAAAGACAAAACACCCTTTTAGGTCCATTCCTGTACCTTGATTTCTTAGTGCGTATGTCCGGATACTGCCAGCAGCTAATGGAGTTTGACAAGAGACAAATGTCAGGTGTCAGTCAGAGTCTAAAGGTGTGATCAGACTGGCTGCAAAATGGATTATCGAGGCAAAGTCAATGGAAAGACACAAGTAGACAAGAACAGAGGGAGATTTGCCCCCGAGACATTCAAAAAAGAATTCAGGCAGAGTGCTAAGAGCTAAAGAGAGGAGAAACAACCCACTGTGGTCTTTTCTGAGGGGCTGGTAACTGACAAAGCACTGACAGATGTGAAATAAAATAAAATTTAAAAACTTACACTCCTGCCACATCCTTATGATTTATATAAAATGACGTATGTATGTATGTTATGTCTGTATGTCTAAAATATTACTAATTTAGGTGCGCTTTCTAACAGATATTAACATACTGACATGCTAAACTAAGATGCTGTACACGTCGTATAGTTTATGTCTTATAGAGTAGCTGCTGACTGCAACCCCTTGCCTCACCCTTCCGTTCCAATTGTGTATAGGAGAAACTATGATCTCTAAGTTTCTATATAGAGCCAGTGTCTGGTTTTAAAGGAACACACCACCAAGCCATGATAGAACTCCAGGATGGACACGGATGGCAGACCGCGGACATGCTTCTATACATACTGCAGTTGGGGCTACTTTGCTACATTTTGAGTCTGATCTGTTAAAAATAAAAGTCTGACTACAGAGTCTTAAGAAAGGAGCAGAGTGGGCCAGAGAGGCTGAGTGGACTGATTATAGTGGGACTGGTTATATTATTCTTTATAGAATAAGCGAGTGACTGTGGAGGACTTCAGGTGCAGGACTCACAGAATGACTTTCAGACAGGTGAATACAACACTCACTGACCAGAGAAGAACATCAGCAAGCACTGTGTCGCCTAGCAACGTAGCTTGTGTGTGTGTGTGTGTGTGTGTGCGTGCGCGCGCACACTACATGGTGTGTAAAAACTGTTCAGTTATATGAGGGGCCGTCAGGGAC
>NW_023340257.1:11395320-11395574 GCF_004916995.1 Morone saxatilis | reverse complement strand
ACACACACTACTGAAACGCTCTAATACATACAAGTGAAACGCTCTCATACATACAAGTGAAACGCTCTCACACATACAAGTGAAACGCTCTCACACACACTACTGAAACGCTCTCACACATACAAGTGAAACGCTCTCACACACACTACTGAAACGCTCTCATATATACAAGTGAAACGCTCTCACACACACTACTGAAACGCTCTCATACGTACAAGTGAAATGCTCTAATACGTACAAGTGAAACGCTCTCA
>NW_023340257.1:11390093-11395295 GCF_004916995.1 Morone saxatilis | reverse complement strand
GAAGTACGGAGAGATGGAGGAGGATGACAGAAAGTGACGAGTTTGATAAGTTAGCGGCTACCAGAATGGGATGGAAGGAGGTAGGGAGCAGAGGACGGATGAAAGAGGTAACGGGGAAACACTGCATGTAGAGAAAAACATGCTTGAATTCTGTGTCTGTTGTAGAGGAGTCACAAAGCAATAAGTGGGTTTGGGAAGGGTTAAGCCATTGATTCTGTTTTCTTATTTCTCTCTCAATTCCTGTTTTTGTACCATTAAAAAATATTGTCTGCAGATCCATTTTTTTGCTCACTGCTCAAGGACTACATTGAAGCAAAGTAGCCAAGCGGCTGCATTTACACAAGCAAGCTGTTTGACCAGATTTATCTTCTTCTGTGTTTTTATCTGGTCTCGCTTTTAAATAAAGCTTCAGCGCCTGTTACCAAACTTTCAACTTGGCTTTAAGAGGAGAAAACACACACACACACACCACACACCACATCTCTTCTTACACACACACACAACACACACACACACACACACACCATCTATCTGTTCACCAATTCTCTAAATTTCAAAGAAAAGTATTACAATTGAATCCTGTCAGAGACTGGATGTGTTTGAGATTCTTGCTGTAGGGGAACTCTCTTCTCTTGATCTAATATTATTGAAGACTATCTATATAATTCTATATATATTATTATAATCTCCAATAATTTAAAATTGAGGGAATTTGACAGTCCTCTTTATTAGTGATGAAAGACTTGACTCAGGGACAAAACAGGGAGCGCATTTATCATAATCAGGATCTACTGTGCGTCTAGATTTAGCTTTCCAACAAATCTGAAACAGTCTGATCCAGGATACAGACGTTCACATACTAATCATTCTTGTTAAAGAAAAAAAACAAGACCAGTATATTTAAGACTGGAATGTGGTCTGAAAGCAGGTCCCATGAACAGGCTGAAACCGTAATTGTTGAACTTTTCCCAAACTCAGATTCGGAACTAACGCTACAAAAGTCACGGTGTAAGTGAAATCATCAAATAATTGATGATGACTAAAATAAGAGTGTGTGAACGCCAGCAGCCCATTATTAGATTTTACAGACTGTACTCCATACGATCACACAGGTCTGTTAGTCAGGGTTGGAAAAAGAATGTCTTTTGTCTTTGTCTAATCTTTTCACACTTTATGTAGCAGAGCTGTTATCCTTTTTAAATTGGGACCTTGTTAGCAGATTTACGCTAATCTTATTGTGTGAGGGGGTGTCGATGAGAGAGAGTAGTGACCTGTTGTGGACGATAGGCCATGGTGGTCTTCAGGGGAGTCCAGCTCCACCCTGTGGGACACCAGCTCTCTCTGGAGTTCCTAAGCTGGATTCCAGCTGTTCCCTCTCCTGGAAAAAAAAAAGAGGTCAAAATCTCTCTTTAGGCAGGCAACTCGCATCAGCTATAACTTCCACCCACCAACAAAAAAATATAATTTTGAAAATCAGTTTGCTTTGTTTGGATCAGTTTTTGTAGGCCAAATTTTGACAGATAGTGAGGTCCAAGTAACATTTCCTCACCTGGCTGTGTGTGTTGTGGTGTGTTTGTTGATTTAGTGTGTGTGTTTAGCCGTGACAATAAAACTATATCTCACCACTCACTTGTCTGTCTCAGGCCTCCTGGAGGCGGCCTTTCACCTTCTCTTGCATCTCTCTTTCCTTACTGCATCCACTTCATCTTGTGCTGCCCGAGCCACCGTCATCTGCCTGGTTACCTTCTCGTTCTACACACCACACAAACACATACACACACACACACCACACACACACCACAAAAGTCAGGGGACACAGATGCAGACACGCAGGAAAACACACCAAAATAATTACGACAGAGGCTGGAGCTTTCGCCGTTAGGGGGAATATAAAAAGGACAGCAGGGAGGACAGAAGGGAAGGTATTTTAGGAGGGGACAAAGACGTAGCAAGAATTGATGAACATGAAGAAGAAGTATGATATTTATTTCTCTCACACCTTCCTCAGCAGGTCTGCGTTGACTTTGAACAAGCTCTGGTGTACTTCTCCTTCCAGTTTGTTAGCGCTGCTCATTGGCCTGAGCTTTTCTGGTTAGAAACACACCACAGTTAGTAGCAGGACAGTAAATGATCAACAGGACATCCAGGAGATGAAAAACTGCAGGTACAATAATCTAGATGTTAATAAATTCCTTTTAGTTTTTCATGTCTTCATTTTAATTTTGCTTCAACTCCACTGTTGATAATTAAAGGGAACTTGTTCAACTCAGGCCATTTCTTCGCTGGTTTTCATTTTTGTCTTCGCATGTTTTCTCAACGAGCTTCCCCTACAGCTCTGGGGACGTGTATTTCACAACACATTCGTAAAAACAACTCACTTGCGCAACCCTCCTTTTCTACCGCTGCTGGATGTGCCTTCTTTTCACGGGCAACTTTTTCCATGTGGAGCAATATCTACCGGAGGTGGTAATACATTATACCACTAACCGTTATTGAGGGCGGCGTGTGCGTTTATGTGGAATTGCCGTAAAGCCGTTCGTATTCTCGCTCATACTCGCTTCTTCGCGTACTTACTATTTCCAATTTACCGGGTGGTAGTCCCAAAGTTGCCAAGGTTGTTTTCCGCATGGGGGTCGCCAGAGGGGGGTGAGGGGGGTCACCATTTTTCACCGGAACAGGCCATTTAACCATCCAAATGATTTCTAAACGGGTTTATTAAGCTGAAAAAGTTGCCAAGTTCCCCTTTAAAGAGGAATTAGGAGCACTTTTAAGTCACCAACTTTCTGTTTCTTATTTTGATCCGAAAGTGCCATTACGTGCACACTCTGAAACACTATTACTTTTCCAAAGTTTACATATTTCACAAAAAATCTTAAATTAAAGACAAGAACGCTTCAACAATCACAAACTGCTTCGATGTGACTGTGACTTTTTGAATCATATCTATACAGCAACAGTGACGTAATAATGTGACCTTGAGTCCAGCCTTACTCTCTATCTCTGTCAGGCTCCGCTGCTCCTTCTCCGTGTCCTCTCTGACCCTCCGCAGGTCGTCCAGCTCTGCCTTCAGGAACTCGCTCTCCCCTGCAGCCTGCAGCCTTAGGTGACTCTGCTCTGCAAGCTCCGCCTCCAGCTCGCTGACACGCCCCCTCAGCGCCTGACACAAGCGTCCACTCTGATGTAATGAAGCAGAAAAAATAAAGACACGTTATGAAGTTGGTATACGGTTGATTCACTTGTTTCTGGGGTTATAGATTTCTTCTTCTCTACCTCCAGTCTGAAAGACTCCAGCTCTTCTTTAAGGGCCTGGATTTCCCTCGTCAGCTGTTCAATCAGACGGTCTCTGGTGGGTACAGACAAAATAAAACTAGTAAATAAACTTCAGCTTGGGCGCCGGGTTAGCTTAGAGTCCGACCTGCGGGCCTCTTTGCTGCGTGTTCATCCCCTCTCTCTTGCCCCCCTTTCCTGTCTATTTCAGCTTGTCACTATAATAAAGGCAAAAGCCAAAAAAATATACTTAAAAAAAAAACAAACAAAAAAAAAAACCTTCAGCTTGATTTTGGTCTGGATTATTCATCAAATGTATTGTTCTTAAACACAGATCCACATTTGGGCTGCGAATTCAACTAGTGATATTAGCGATCAGTGACGTGACGTTTTCAAGCCTTACTTGTCGTCTTTCCGCATGCCGTTCTGACTGTTGAAGTTGAAGGGGTCTATAGCAGCTGAGGTACCAAACAGGTCGTCAAACTTGGTCTCCAAAGCAGCCTGAAGGTTTATGAAAGAAAAATCACATGAAAATGATCTCTATGTATTAGATAACACAGTCATTACCTGCTGGATTTTGTACCAGCATGAATATAAACCAGATGTTTAGAGAAGTCTTGCCATAAATCTAAAAAATATGTTTCCACAGAGGAGTCTGTTAATGTGCTGGGAGGTTATTTCCTGTTTTATCTCCTTCATTTTTACCACTTTCCCTCCCGTCTACTCCCACAAACTTCCGTCATAGAATTTTGATCGCTTGAACAGCATGCATGTGAGCCGGGGAACCGACCATCTAGCATTTCAGGAGGGTACCATTCAGGGATACTTGTCTTGTTTAGTTACCGGCAGCACGGGGACGTCCGTGTCCACCAGGTCGTCTGTCTCCACCACATGCTCCGACTCCGGTGACGACGACTCGGCAGGGATCACGACCACAGGGCTGATGTGCTCCGACAGAGCCGACGCACGCAGGAAGTTGGGAGGGTTCTGCAAGAAGCACAAATATAATCACTATATTATATACCTGTATATCCATCAAAGTGAGTTAATAATTTGCCTTTTGGGAGAATTTTGGTGTCCATAGCAACTTGCAACATAAAAGGTGTAGTACTTGCAGTTTAGGGCTGGAATTGGACAAATATATTGGCTAGTTTTTGTCCTTGCTCAGTCACTGCATCTTAGTGATGGAGATGAATTACACCCTCAAATTGATATGAGCAAATGTAGGACAGGGTATGAGCCTAAAGTTCTCATTTCCATTTATATCATACGTATGTAGCACCAGCAGCGTATATAAACGTACAGTATACACAACTACTACTGGGTATCATAGCATGTCAGTAAAATGAAGTTGGGTTGATAAAAAATGAGAAGTTGATATTAAAAGAAATACCTATAATATGATATTATAAAAAAAGTAAGCAATAACAGCTGTAAATGATCAAACAGGGTAATAGATGAATTAACCAGTTACTAAACAGAAACTTGAAACAACCGTCATGGTCAACTTGGGGCTAAGGTGTGGTTAAAATGTGGAAAATGACTCAGTGAGGGGCGGTCCTCACCTCAGGCAACTGTGGGATCTGAATCAGCCTCTTGAAATACTGCAAGTTACTGGAGCGATAAAACAGACTCTTTAACCTGAAACAGAGAGAACCAGAGAAAAGGACAGACAGAAGAAGGAATAGACAGAAATTCAGAGTGAGAAGGACAGAAATTCATTCAACACGGTACTAAAAGCTCAGACCTTGAGGTCACACTCAGTACAGTGAAACTGTGACTGGCTGTGTTTCTGCCTGTGTGTGTGACTGCAAGTGAACTTCATACTTCTTAAACTGTTCCTGGAAGCGATCTCTGTGGCCCTGGAGAGTGTCTGCCGGAAGGCCTGCGAGCACACACAAAACACAAACACATCAGTGCTCAGACGCCAAAACT
>NW_023340257.1:11387815-11389990 GCF_004916995.1 Morone saxatilis | reverse complement strand
GGATTTCAAGAGCCCAAAGGGTCTGAAGAATTATTTAACTAAGAGAAGATGTCGTCTCTGACTCTTTGGAGGAAAGGGTCACCCATTATAAGTATTCACACATACAGTATTTACCGCAGCACGTTTAAGACCATAAAGTAAAGCTAGGCGCTCAACAGGTAAATCTGATACTGCTCAAGAGGAAGTGGATCTCCTGCAAGAACTCATACGAACAGACATGTTTCTAAGCGGTGAGTACGAATCTGTGGCACTCACCAACCTCCTTTCTTCAAATGAAATTGACGAGTGGTCCAGACCTGTCGTTTGAGTCATGTTCAGACAGTCTGCCTTTTTTTTCAGTTGTGAGGATTTCTTGTTTTGATCATATATGATAGCAAATTAAATATTGTTTGGTTGTGACTGTTCAAATAAAACAAGCTATTTAAGAAAATCACTTGATCTGTGATCAACGTTTTTCACCACTTTTTGAAGTCTATATAATCGTCACATTAATTGATAATGACATTAATTGCCAGTTGCAGCCTACGGACACAATGTATGTTTTCTTCTGCTGATTTCTGATATTCAGCTTTTTACTCTCTTATGACTATATTTTTGTCACAAATCACATGAACGTGCTCCTCCCTCATGAATAAGTGGCACCTATCAGGTTGAAACAAGTGATTTAAGTTTGGTGAATCCAACCTGGAACAACTGTATGAGCAAACCTTACACAAAATCTAAGAGAGATTTGGGATAAAAAATACTGACCAAATGATTCATCTGATTAACTTTGCTGACCAATAACACTTTCTGTTGAAGTTCTTGCAGCCAAATAAGGTTTAAACTCTAATTCACATGAAACTGCACTACAGAAATACTCAAAAAAAGCAACCATAGCTACACCATACTATTTCTACTGGCCCTGTAGTTTGACCAACAAGATGTGTGCGTCACTCACAGGAATGCAGCTTAAACAGCAGCTTGACGGTGTAGTCATACAGGTGGCTGCTGTCCAGGATGACTTGTATGAGGGGGGCCAGGCGACACTGGCCCGCCGCTGTCACCGACACCGACCGTGACATGTCTAGAGAGCTGAATACTGTGAGAGGAGAGAGAAACACATACCTCGATCAAAACATGCATTCACGAGATCAATGTATACCCACGCAGATTTGTGCAAACCCATCAGGTACCATTACAAACACAGCAGGAGTCACCACACACTCATACATCAGAGATTATTAATGCAAACACAGAGGGAGACAGACGTGCACGAGTGTCATCCATCATTAGTTTTTCATGAATCAATCAAGTTGTGCTTCTGTGCTCTCTAAAAAATTAAGTGATAAAATGCTCCAAAGCAACACGCAGCTCTATTTTTGCTTATTGAAAAAAGGCAAGTGTTTTGAGAGGGAGCAGCAACCTGAACACTACCAGGATTGTCTGACTCTCTCTCTCTGCCTCCATCATTACGCCTCCTCTTTCATTTCCCCGCCACCACTGCTCACACCAGCCCCAAAGCCAGCCCTAGAAGCACAGAGGCGTGGTTTCCTGCACAGCTAGAAAACACCACAAAACACACACACACACACAGTCGTACACACACACACACAGACACACAGGAAACTCGGACACCTCAGGCCTGGCCTCTTTACCCCTGGATGACGTGATGCTTTTAAAATACACCAGACTGGAGGAGGAAGCTGACAAGAGCTTTGAGATTTGGGTGTGAGGTAACACAGACTCTAATGTGTTTTAAAGAAAGCCATTTTGTCCTGAAGTTAGGGATGGGAGGGAGGGAGGTAGAGATGTGATTTTGGCAGATAGCTCCATGTTATAACATCATCACTATACTCAGAAACAAGAAGGCAACTTCCCACTGTTTTTTTATTTATGAATGGGAGCGCACAGCTTCTCGAGCCTTTCTTCTGAGCTCCTGGTCACATCCCGGCCGTCTATTTTTAGTCCTGTCCATACTGTAAGAATCGTTTAACCCCCGATGACTTACCCAGACAACAACAGGGCTTACTTTACAGTATGTAACCACCAAAAGACTGAGTCAGAGTAGGTGGAGCTCTAATGAGACTGTGATATCATCTATAGTGTCTATTTCTGTACACATTATGCACAGTGCACCTATCAGTCAGACAGCGTCTTCCTGTCTGTCAATTCATCAGTCTGTGTGTGTGTGTG
>NW_023340257.1:11379490-11387775 GCF_004916995.1 Morone saxatilis | reverse complement strand
GTGTGTGTGTGTGTGTGTTCCATCATGGTCAGATAAGCACAGCTGGTAGCACAGAGCACACAGTCGGACCAGAATAGCTTACCACCCAAGAAGAGGTTCAGCTCACACTCCAGGTAGTCAAACATCTCCACTGTCAGCTGGAAGCTAAAGTAGGGGAGGGGGTACAGATAGATGTTTTCAGCAAACATACACAGGTTTCATTGTATCACAGTGTTATTTTCTGACTGAGGGGTGTAAGAGACATTGATGTTATTCCTCTTTCTTTTCAGTTGCACGTAAGTGTTTCCTTCACGATTGCTTTAAAACACTGGGTCATTTCCTTCCTGCATTCTGATTGGTTGAGTCACGGAGTAAAATACCCAAAACACTGCACACCTATTACTGTACAGTACAATTGCTCTCAACTTGGGAAATAATCTAAGGGGTTGTTAAAGTGATACACAAACTTATCAGTTTTTACCTGTTCGGGCCTCTAAAAATCTGAACAGTTCAACAATCGAGAAGGTCATTAAAGTCACAAGCTCTGATGCGGCGAGTGAATATTAGCTTATTTTAAAGAGGCAACAACCGAAAAGATAGAGAACCACTTGTAGATAGAGAACCACTTGTAAAGCAGATTATTGTACCAGCCTCAGAACTAAAGTACTGGGAGGGTGACAAATAATACTAATATATAGTAATATAGTAATATATAATAATATAGTAATAAAGGCAGAACCATAGATTAAAACAATGAACTGAAACCTTTCCTCTCCATGTTTTTTTCAAGGCCTTAGTCCTTGCTCAACAACACCTCTTGATTATTCTAAAATCCATCCCGATGAATGAGTTCTTCTCATGTGCATCATGATTAAAGTAGCGATCCAATTCAATAATTTAATTTCACACTTTGGTCAACACAGATTGAGAAATAACACTGAAACTAATTAATATCTGGATCATGGGGTCTGGCCAGCACAGCGGTCATGCTCAGTAAAATACCACAATAACAACAACAACAGGCGAAGCGGCAGCGTGACACACTCACAAGTTGTTAACGTCGTTCTCTCCCGCCTCGTCAAGCTGTCTGTTTGACATCTGCAGGTTGCCAGGGAAACGAGGGTTCTGGAGAAGAAGAAGAAGAAGATCACAGGAGTAAGCTTTAAACTCAAGTTCAGCCATCCTGACGTCTGTCTGAGACGAACACATTTACAGGAAGAATCTGATGTTTATAACCATCAATATGCTGATAAAACTGGTCTTAAAATATGGTTGTTGTCTAGGCAGGCTGGGCGGTATAGTTTTATTTACTTAAACATACTACAAGGAGTTTTAACTGGTTATGAAAGAGTCTCAATTTAATACTAATATCTGCCTCTATATGACCCACAAAAACAAACACAATCAGTCAAATCAACAAAAACAAGAAAGTTCCTTCGCAGGGGCTTTAAGTACACATTTGAGCTTGTACTTGAACTTTACTTGGGTATTTCCATTTGATGCCATTTTCCACTCCTACGCCACTACTTCTCCTGAAATTGTTGCATATTTACACATACAGCAGCATAATTAATCTAGAACGGTAAACAAAACTCTCCATGCACTGCCAGCCACAGTCAGGTGCTGGTAGGTCGCACACTGATGAGATGAGGATGAACCAAAACAGAAAAAGTTGCTATAAAGCTCTGTAGAGCTGAGGGGATGATAATTCTCTGTGGCCTCATCAGCAGCCATTTTCATATACAAGTAATCATGTGATCCATTGTTAATATTAAACATACTGATTAGAGCAGTTTTAAGTAAAGGATCTGAATGCTTCCCCTACCACTGCTGGCTGCTGTGTTTGAGATGAAATGCTCAGGTAAATGTATCGTTTGGACTTTGGCTGCTCCTGTGCAGTCCCTAGACTTTTGTCTCACTAGTTGAAGCCAATGAAAACAAAATCCTGGCTCTGAATCAAACAGGCTGTCGACCGTCACGCTGGATTTCTATAAAACGGTGGCGCTAAAAACTCTGAAAACTGTTGTTGTTTTTGTCTCTGCTGCCTTTTATATATATATAAAAACATGCACTGTAGAGGGTGTTTATTTAGCAAGTAGGCAGGCAGATTTTTTTTTAAGTTCAGCATTTATTTGCAGGTTAAAAGTGAATATGAGACTGTGTTTGCAGGAGCTGATTGTTGATTAATAGACCTTTATCTAGTGTGTGACCATTTCCTCTTCTGTGAGCTCAGAGGTTATTTTAGATATTGTGTGTAGGTTTACAGATCAACCTGTATGCTGCATGTATGAGCAACAAATTTAGCAAATTCAGAGTGCAGGGAGGTGTAAAACATGATCAATGGTTTTACCTGCCACACGTGTCACATTACTCCTCCGACTCTAAAGTTACATCAGCCACCTGCCCTCACCCTTCAGTAGAGCAACGGCTAACCCCGTCTTCCTGTGATAGCATCAACACTGGCTTTTAGGTCCTTGCAACGCTCCGCTGTCTCATAAAAAGGCTACATTACAGACTCTTGAGAGGCCATTAGTGTAAAAGCCAGAATTTTCTATGATGCTACCCCCACCCCCACCCCCACCCCCCGCAGAGACACACTTGCACTAAAAGGAGAGTCTGAGACAAAGATAATGAGTGATGAGGGAGACTGGCGCTGGTTTTTATAGGCCAGGCCAACTCACTTTGATGTGAAACTCCATTTTGGTGATGAGCAGTTTGAGGTAGATGCTGCACAGCTTCCCATAGCCTTCACTCAGGTGACCCTGTGGAGGAGGGGACATTAAGAGAAAACAAGAGACACGATCAAAAGGTAGAAAATTATCTTTTTCTCTCCTGAAGACGTGCAGATTTGGAAGTAACTAAGGAAGCAAATTATTCGGTGTTTTGAGGACATTTGTTGTGGCAGCATACAATAAGCATAAAGAGACTGAGGCCATATTCATACTGCAGGGCTAAACTATACTAAACTATACCACAGCAGCAGCAGCCAAAAGAATCTTCACTGAAAAACACTATAAACCAGTTCAATGTCCCTCGTCCAAGAGTGTGGACAAAGTTGAATAGGCAGCTATTTAGCCAATTGCTTCTCACTTCCTTTTTCCTTCGGCCTGGGAGTGCTGGTGGGAGATGACACAACAGGAAAGAGAGGCCACAACCCCCGGTCACAGGGACCAAACTTCCTGTATCCTCCTACCTAGTGACATCAGCAAAAAGCTGAGTAATAAAACAACAAAAAGTAAATCCAGGAATACAGAGCCGAACGGGTTCTCCACCCAGCACAACGTTGCTCAAGACCCTAACTGAAGTGTGACTGTTCAGACTGCGTGGCTTAATGCAGTGCAGTCAGTACAGGTTTACACAATAAACCTCATGTATTTCATTACTGTCACCCATCAGGCTTTATACAATAATGTTACATGTTCAGTTTTTAGCTCTGCCACCTCAAACGTGTGAGATTCCCCGCAGAGAAGCTTGCAGACAAGCTTATGTAATGTGACTGTCTGTTAGTCACAACACGCAGGCGACGTGTTGCAGGCTCTGACAGTCACACTTGGCATGTTTTACGCGGCTTTGTCCATCACAGGCCGCACTGTCTCTCACTCCGACAGACAACAGCAGGCCGACTAGAAACAATTACACCCGTAATGTGATGACCGGAACGAGAAGATAAAGTTGGAGGCTGTTCTCTCGTGGTAGTAAACAAAACACAGGCTTCCCTAATTTCAATTTAGAGACATTCTTCTGGCCACACTCCCACTGTGATGTCAGAAAAGGTGTAACCAGTAATCATATAGCTGCAATTCAATTATTAAGTTCTAGGGCTGCAATGATGCTACTGATTGTTTTCATTGTCGTTTAATCTGTCAATCATTTTCTTGATTAATTCATTAGTTCTTTGGCCAAGAAAATGTCAGAAAATGGTGAAAAATGTTGATCACCATTTCCCAAAGCCCAAGGTGATGTCCTCAAATGTCTTGTTTGGTCCACAGCCCAAAAGATATTCAGTTTACTGTCATAGAACCAGAAAATATTCACATTTGAGAAGCTGAAATCAGAGAATTTGACTTTTTTTTCTCTTAACAAATTACTCGATCGATTATCAAAATAGTTAAAATTTTTCTGTCAATTGACTGATCGATTAGTCGACCAGTCGTTGCAGCTCTAGACTGTTGTACACTACTTAGCTGTCTCTGTCTGAATGTCAATCAGACTTTTACAATAACAAAAGGACTCATCAGGACAGTCCACATTTTTATCTTTATTTTTTCCTTCATTGTATGACCTTTCTAATTGTTCAGTTATCAAAGTCTGCAATTCATCCATGTTTAATATTTTAATATTCATAATACAGAGTCACCAGTAGAGAACTGTTCCCACAAGGTCATACTTAGACTTGTGACTGCGTGCTGTGATATGACCACATTAATATAATAATTATCTCTGTGTCCTTACCCACATCCTGCTCATATCTGTTAAATCAGCCTTGTTCCTCATGGAGTCCTTTATCACCTGCAGGGACAGCAGCAGAAACAGAGAGGAGGGGGGATCGAGAGGGGGAAAAGAGTTAATGTAACAGGACTCACCAGGTATAATTAACTAAATGTAGATGAGGTGTGACAAAGCCATGGCGTTACGGGACGCCATCTTTACGTACGCTTGGATGGCCGTCTCGCAGCAGCTTGTGGAAGACGTGGCAGAACTTCCAGCAGAGCACCGCATTGCTGGAGAGAGGAAGCCGGTTGACCGCTGCCCAGAAGGTGTGGGCGCCTTTCTCATGATGGGTCCCCAAGATGCAAGGTGCCCGAGACAGTCAAGGATCACAGGGTTACATTGCAAGACATCTTTTATATGTCACAAGTGTTTTGTGTCGTCTTGCTCATGACCAATGTTATGTTTTATGCCTTTTCCTTTTGTTTTTCTATTTATCACTCTTTTTATTTATTTATTTGTTTATTTTACAATTATTTACCAATCTTCATACCCATTTTTTTTTTGGATCAGCTTAAACCAGTGCCTGAATTGGACCAAAAAAGGTGTCACACAACATAGCTAACCCTAATTCTTTTAGGAGTACCTCACTAAGCTGTACGCAGGGTTGTAGAAATCCTGAGATTTTGTTAGGAGGGGTTCGAAGGTATGCATTAAAAGAGATTTATTTTTAGGCAATGATTTCACAACTTTCCCCCTCAGAAAAAACAGAGATCCGGACCTTGGTGACCTCAGTTTAAATAAAGTCTTCTTTCAGCGGGGACAGCTCAGACAATGCTTTTGGTAACTAAATATAAAGCTTAAAACACAATTGAGTTTCTTTTTACAGGTAAGGGTCTATATGGTTAAACGTACAGTTTAAAACAGTGTTTGTACTGACTATGTGCATGTTTTTGTTTTAAAAGAAATACAATTATTCCCCAAATATCTTTTTTGAAAAGTTAAAAAAACTAAAATAATGAGCCCTGGATATTCTGAAATCTCCAAACAGCACTCTGCAGCAATCTGTGCAGCTTTGTGATTTGTTTCACACGCGACCAAATTAGCTCTGCAGCAGGGCCACGGTAGGTGATGAGGTTACACTAAGTTTGTTGTTTTTATCTTGCACTAACGTAACCCTCCCAGCCATGGAGGAACAGCTCCACACATGGAAATCAGGACAAAAACACACACACACACAATGACAATATAAGGATATTCCTGGCATGCTTCTCTTTGACAGCGACCTCCTGTGTGTTGATGGCCTTATTGATGCTGACAGCCTGTGAAGAGGAGGGAAGGAAGGGCAGAGGAGAGAAACAGAGAACACAAATCAGCCCACAGCTTTTTTCACACCGCTCACAGAGAAAAGAAAGAAAAAAAAATTAAAGTGTCAAGTGTTTCATTTTAAAACTTGGCACCCTTTACACCTTGCTTTTTCCTTTTCTAACCACCTGGGGAAAAAGAAGCAGCGAAGTTTTCAGTAAAGGCTGACTGACCCATTTTATGTGGAGTTGGTATTCAAGGCAGGAGCTGAGAGACCCAAGCTGCTCTCTGCTTTTGAGGAGGTCTACTTAGGCAAACACCTGTCTCATCGAGTGACACATGTTAAGTGTATCTAAGAGGGCAGGGGGTCAAAATAGCGAGTGTGATTTCTCTTCTTACACTCCCACAAAGAAAACTTCTCGTTTCTGCCTGAAATGTGGGATTCGGGATCGTAAAATATGTAGAAAAGAACAGAAACAATCACATAGCTGTCATCAGAGCGGAGCCATTTTCAGGCCTGAAGCCTGCATTCAAATTACCGAGGTAAACATGTCTGCCTGTGAGCAGGCAAACTAAATGAGATAGCACCAATAATTACTCACGTGTGGATGATCAGGGGAGTATTTGTCTGTGCTGTGAAATCTACTGAGGAATGTTGGCCAGGATAAAACTGAACCACCTCCAACTTCAGCTCAAATTAAAGTATCATCTAACTTCACTTACAGAAACACTGGAGACGTGTCTCCACTTTTCAGTTATATATGCATCCTGCAGACGAACACTGTCATCCATTATGACTATTACAAAGTTGTTGTGGTAGTAGTGTTTGATACTAATTGGCTGAAACACATACATTAGAAGGAAACAGTGGTCTTTTGTAGAAATGCGGCCAAAAGAGTTGCTCTATTATTAAAAAAGGAGTGTGGGTGGATGGATTTCTGAATTATCTACAAATCAATTATCACATTTCTAAGCAGTTCCCTCTTAAGCCACAAAACGCTTTATACATCTTCTTTTCCCCATATGCAGTAATACTCCACAACACCTTTAAACAGACTTTGATGAGTAGAGTTAAAAATCACCAAATAATTAGGGTTTATCCTCTGGGGTTCATGGATATCCTTAAATTTAATGGCAACCCTTCCAATAGCGGTTGAGACCTTTCACTAAAAACTGTAAACCTCATGGGAGTCTGGAATAAAAGTCAAGGGATAACCAAACTAAGAAGGATTCATTCTCTGGGGACCATGAATGTTTGCACAGTTAGATTTCAGTCTGGACCGACCCACAGACATCCATAGATACCATGACTGAAAAACCCCGTACTTGCTCTTGCATGACACTTCTTTATGTCACATCGAGGGAGCCACAAGAAAGCTGTATGATTAAATAAATATGAAAATGAGCCCACAAAGTGTTCCCGCTTTAAGTTCGGGGCCCGTGCTGTTTGAGTTTAAACCGTTTCAGATGGACTTCAAAACAAGGTGTTCTGGAGCAGCATCTGGCTGACATATCACGTTGCACACGAGAGGAAAATCAAACCAAGAAAAAGTCATCCATCTCAACCTCTCAGCTCAAAACCTGGGCCTGAAATGCCAAAGTTCAAAAAATAAAAGCCAAACTTGCATTTTGTCACTATCGTTTGCACGGTATCATGAACGGTGAGTGCGGTGGCCAGGGTCAGAGGAGGACGGGAGAGGCCTGTTTCATAATCTCACTTCCCACAGATGTCCTGAGTCTGCTCCTCCTCTTCCAGTATGTGAGCTGTCAGGACTGCAAGTTCACCGCGAGGAATCATTGGAGGAGGAGGAGGAGGAGCGGGCCAGGAGGGGTGGGGAAGGAAGGAAGGAGGCAGGAATGAAGGAGAGAAGAGGAGGAACACTTCGGGAGCACTGGTTGCTATCAGTGTCACTATTAGACGAACCCAACCCACACTGCTAATCTTCTATATCCTTACAGCAAACAAACAAATAAGCTACCAGGTGTCACCGACTAAAAACTCAGATCATATTTTTATTTATACCCGTAATCCCCTCAAACACACAGCTGGGGAAAAAACTAAACTGCGATTAGAGAAGAACAATCGGGTTCAAAATTGAGCTCCTGTCTTGTCTGAACAGCAGCAGACAATAGACTGCATCCTCCTCACACACCACAACTGTGCAATCTGAAGGAAATGTCATCACCAGCTTCAGCAAGTTGGCAAACACGAGTTTTGTATTCACAAAAATCTAATTTACGAGTGAGATTCAGATCAAGTCACAGGAGTTGTTCACTCTCGCAAAGTGAGGACAGGAGGAGGAAGAGCAGGAGGAGGAATGCAGAGCTGGCTGCTGTTTCAACATCTCGTACTTGAAATTCCACAGTCCACACTCGGCTCGTAATCCTGCCGATGGCGAGGAGACACCGCAGTGTGTCGTAAAAATGATGGCTGACGCCGCTTTCCGCTCCTGTCATTAAATGTTGATTAAACATGAGCGCTGGAGCTGGAATCTAACACCTGTCCAGTTGCATCAGCAGCAACAACCTGAGCCAAGACTCTGGCTGTGAGTGTGTATCTGTGTGTGTGTGTG
>NW_023340257.1:11371029-11379413 GCF_004916995.1 Morone saxatilis | reverse complement strand
GTGTGTGTACTATAAAGGTCAAACACTGCAGGGCTTACACTGTCCTGTCCGGGCTGTGCAGAAAAAAGCTGAAAACTCATTGTGGTCTGACCTACAGTCGGTTTTCTCGAAACCACTAGAAAAAGGTTCCCGGTTAAATTTGAGCATGCGCTTTGTAAGAACTTCCTGTTTGCAAATGAACTACAAAAAACTACAGCTAGAAATGATTGACTTTCTTATCTCAATATTTAAGTATTGTAGTTCTATGGAGATGAACTGCCAATCTCCAGATGTTAGAAAACAGGTTTGTTGTGATGCAAAGAATTATGATTCCAACCAAACAAAAATCATATCACAGTCTGTCAAAATAATCATACTAGGATGTATTTGTGTTATATTCTTTTCTGGGCTGACAAGAAAAAGGGGGGAGAGAGTGAGGGGAGGACACGCAACAAAGGGCCACATGCAGAACTCGACCCCACAAGGTCCACTCTTAAGGTTTTAAATCTAACGTTGTGACCGAACTTGCACAATGAAATGTGTTTAAAAGCTACAGACAAACTAGTAAGTGGACCTTAAAATTATTCCGTCATACTGCTATTTTCAAGATCAAGAATCAACTGTCAGTTAGCATTTACCACTGTGTTCACACCTTGGTTTATTTGGTTATGACCTTTTTTAGGTCAGTAAATGTTCCCATAAACTGTTTATCTTGAAAGCAGGTTCCTGTTCGTGTTAAGTTTTCATTCTCACCAATCACCGTCAATCATTTGTTTATTACCTACATTTAGCAAAATGCTGCTATTTACATTTAATCGGCTTTGTTCATACCTGTTCAAAAACCACTCCAGTCCAGAGTCTGGACGAAGTTCTCAAAATGTGTGTGAATGCAATCTATACAACATACTAGTTTAATTTCCACCACTAGCACATGAAGCCATCGAAGGCTTTACTCCCCCCTCCACTCTTCATCAAAGAGGTTATATTCCCTAAATCAAATTCAGCGTATAGCCTGGCCAAAACATTTTGTTTATACTCTGGCCACATCTGCCTCGCATTAGCAAAGAGGGAAGTGGCTTTTGTGTCATTTCCTGTCACTGCGCTGGTTGTTAATCTGTCAAAACAACAACGATGACATTATCTTGCGTGGTCATCCGTACGAGGGTCACGCAGTAAGATGTTTTTACTTTTGATATCAGCTGCCGTTGGATGTTAATGTCACATTGAGATCACAAGAAGAAACATCTCATCACGATTACCCCCACCCCCACCCCTCTCTCTCTGTCACTCACACAAAAATCAAGGGATGATTGAGAAACTCCCAGTGCAACTGGTTCCCACATGAGGATGACCCAATTAGCCCACAGTGAGACTTTGTACTTTGTGTTTGGGTTGAATGAGACTGCCAGCTGCCTGGGACTCCTGGCATCGCCTGCTGGCATGGATGCATCAATGGCCTATTAGCTCCTTGCAGTGCGGCCGCGCTGACCAGCTGACAAAGTGCGATGACGAGCAATTAAATCGGAGGTGAGAAGGAAGTGATTATGAGGGTGAAGAGCAAAGATCAGCTCCGAGGGGAGTCGTCCTTACGTTGGTTAATGTGGACAGAAATCTGCGTGACTGCGTCCAGGGTGGGGAGGGGGGCCGACCTCAGCAACTAAACTTCCACCCTCACTTTCGCCACTAAACCCATCACTTATGAAAAGGATTCAATCAATTAATCACCAGCTGGACACAAAACTCCTTCTTACATCTTGGTATAGAAACATCTTTTTTTATCCCCCCTCCACAGCTTTGCTTTCGGACAAAGTGTTATTGATACAGTGTTGAAAGCATGTTAAGTTAAGCCTGGCAAGCCCCAATCAGCCCCTTCTGTAGAAAGCAGGGCATTGATATGCTGATCGTAGCCTGGCTGTGTCCACTGGAGGGTCAGTGCACGGAGCCCAGAGAGAGGAAGCATCTTCTGCCTGCTAAATGAAACAGCCCCCCTCACTCATTGACTCACTTCCCCACACTCTGCTTCGCTTCTGAGTGACTCCTCTGACCGATCTGCAACAGCATGTGACTAACGCATGCCTCTGCAATTCGATTTTCACGTTAGTCCCGGAGATATGTCATCGCGTCACAGTCACTTCACGATGGTAGCGGAGCAAAGGCAGCGCTCTTGGTTATTTTTTGCCTCCACTGTGCTGCATTTCATGTCAACATTAACGACGATGAGACGAACCCTTGGCCAGGAGTGTTCAATCATGAGAAAATGACTGTGGAAAACATCGCCAGAGCCAAATGAAAGGGGGCAGAGTAAATTCGGAAACACTTGTTCTCACCGGATTTAAATTCTCATGGTCGAGGAGGCGGAAGAGGTGTCCTTGTGTGACCCTGATGATTTAGTATGGGAGTGATTAATCTTAGTTACAGTACTATGATTACATGACCCCAGTCTTTTAGGGCTTGAAGGAGGAGGACACAGAGCTGGGAGCACCCATGATACACTGCGCAGTCTTTTTAGCTTCACATATCTTTCAGATCATTTCTCACTGGCTCTTGTCTCGTTCTTCTTCTTATTGAGAGAGAAAGACATTTCGGTCCATCGCAAGTATTCAGTCATAAAGTCAAGATGAGTTTGAGCTCTATGCTACAGATGGAGTCTATTAATGTGCAAGCGTTAGATTTATCTTCAGTTTTTCTGTTTCTGTGGGGCTTCAAATGTATTTAGACTACAGCTGAAATGACTTAATGATTTAAGTAATCAATTAAATAACTGACAGAAAATTAAAAGGGAAACTATTTTGGTAATCGCTTAATCATTTATTGAACTTTTCAAGGAAACAAACATTCACTGGTTCTCAAATGAGAGGATTTGTAGCTTTTCTCTGATTTAATCTCCTTAAATTTCCATTATGTTTGGATTTTTAACTGTTTAACAAGTTATTTGAAGATATCATGTTTAGCACTACGGTGGACATTTCCTTATTTTAAAAAAGAAAACAAGCCAAACAGTAAAATTATTAATGCATTTACAAACTCCTGATCTTCACAGAATGAGGTAAGATGGAGGAAGGTCAGGGATCTTTCAAAGTGGATGTTGTCCTTATCCAGACCAGTTACAAATGGTCCACAGACCTTGTCTTCTAAACGCAGCCCTAATGTGGACCTTCGGATGTGAACGTGCACCATGTGAACTGTTTCCCCAAGTGTACTTGCACAAATATTGCACATACGGAAAAAAACAAAGTGCTCCATCTATAGTAGGATCCTACAGGATATGTATACGGCGCTATGTTGGATGCCATTATAAATCGGGAGGTTCCCTTTTGTCAAGCACTTGTCCTGATGAAGACTTGAATGCATTGTGTTATAAGTGCAGTGGTTTTATCAAGCACATCTTCCTGATCAAAACTACCTGCTGTCTCTGAAAACTCACCAAACCCCAACCAAGGACAAGGACATGCAGTCCTTTCTCTTAAGTGAACTTCACAGTCGTATCCGACCATCTCCATCTGTCGATTAATATTTCCAATTCCACTTTACCCTTGCAACAGAGAACACATAAAAACAATCTGGAGATTTTAGAACAAATGAAAGGTGGGTCAGATGCCATATCATGGAGGAAAACTGCTGCTGCTCAGACAGCTACTGTAGTGTAAAGGTGGACCGGTAAACAGCGAGGGGATGGAGGGAGGAATGAAAACAGGAAACGTACACGGTTGTCTATGAATGCAGCAGTACTGTAATGCCGAGGCGCAGCGGTAGAGGCATGGTCATTGTGGCTGATGCACAGGGGTGGAGGTAGTGGTGGGGATGCGGAGGAGGGGGTTACAGGCGCTCAGTCAGGCTTCCTGTCTTGGCACGCCCTGCACTGCCCATTTCCTGCCTGCCTGCTGAAAAAATGCCCAGCTCCACTCCCCTTCAGCTAAAATCCTTGCTCAGTCAACCCAGACAGGCCGAACTTTTCATTCTTTCAACCCTCTCACGTTTCCTGCCAGACTCTTCCAGGTGACTTTAAAAGGAAAACTACAGCGGGGACTTATTTTTGTAGCCCTGGCTTTCAATTATGAATAAGGTTGTACTTTCTAAAGTATCACACGTTGTACTTTCTAAAACCACTTTATTTGGTTGTAAAACTGAAAGTGAGCACACTTTCAGTAGTAATCCCTCATTATACAGGAGCGCACATAAAGTCAATAAGTACGATAAACTGAACCAGGAAGTTTATCTGTAAACTGTGATGGATGTTAGATGGTGTGGATAAGAATTCACTTTTGCCTGACTAGCAAACTGTCTCAATATCTGATTTTAAATTTAAACTGAATATACTCTGACCTTCACTCTTATGTATGTGTGTCCTGTCCATACATCGAGCAGCTGGAGAAAGACTTGATAATTGAAGGCACAATGAAATCAGGAGACTGAATCTATGGACGAAACTAAATAACATAATATTAGCATGTGTTTATCAGCTAGTCGCTATCTGTCTGTGTTGTTTGGTGCTGAGCAGATAGTGTTCAGTGGCTTTATCACAGTTTTTTTCACCGGCTGCTTTTGGAGACAACGCTGGTGAGAGGTTAACCAATGAGCTGAAACAAGCTCCATACAGTTGAGATGAACTGCAGAGATGGGTGATAATTCTCTGTGGGTTCATCATTTGATTATGAGTGACCCCTTTCACATGCACATAGTGAATTGATTCAATTGTTAACATGAAAAATACAGATTATAGCAGTTTAATGTTTTCAGTTGAGGTTGTTAACAACACAAGTGTAAAAGTATAATCAGCTGAGAAACATCCTGAGTGTGAATATATCTGCAAAAATGACCAATTTGGTCTTTAATAAGGGTATTTCTTGTATACTTTAATGGTACAAGGCTAAAGGAAGGTCTGACCAACTAAAAATACATGTCCATTTCCTTGAAAATAATAATAACCTCACGTTTCAACATGCAAAACCAAAAATAAACACTAGAAGCCGAAAGCTAGCCTCAGCATGGTGGGTTTCACACAAACACACATCCCTCCTTCACCATCAAATGGTGCTTTTTTTTTTTTTTTACCAACGCATTCAAAAATCAGATAATAAATGGAAAAGCATTTTGGGCCCAAACATTTTTCCAAAAGTAACTCCACCCGACTCTAAAGGTCACCCCTCTGAACAGAGCCCTCTGTGTTGCTTGTTTAAGGACCATTTTACGTGTTGCATCTGACATGAACATCCACTCTCATACAACAGTCACTCCACACCTCTTAAAAAAAAAAGGAGCCTGGCTGGCACTGAGGAGAGGAAGAAAGTGGAAAAGATGGTCTTTTTTAGTGCGGCTATTTTTTTTCTGTGTACTTGAATACACACAGGGAAAGACGCAGCTGTGAGAGGGAAAATCACGGGCTCAGAGAAGTCATGTTACACAGGCCTCGTTGGAGGAAACCGAGGCTGTCTGCGTACTGATCTGCAACACGATCAACACAGTGAACAGAATCTGCATTGCAATTATTAATTCTGCTCATAAGTGATGGTGACACCGCCCGTCCATGCTGCCACAGCATCTGTCAGCGTAATTGCAATCAAAGAGCAGTGTCATGAAGGCCCGTACAGGCCAAGCAGACTGTAACTGGAAGTTTGTTTTCCACCGAGCATCTTCTATCCCATTAATAACAGGGCATTTGGTGATGCAGATAAGCCCAGTGGGATGACGCCGTCTCTTAAGAGCCCATTAAAAAGCTTGAAAACATAGAGCTTCAGGATATTTGGAGTGTGTGACCTCAGAGCATCGGGCTTCTGTTCCTGAGGGCAGAGGTGGGGGGCAGCAGCTGGTTAAAGACACACACACACACACACAGATGCTGACCGCAAGGCTCTGGCGTAATTAAACTCTCAGGCCGACACCCCCGTGGCAGGTTTATGAGCCTCTCCTAATAGGACGGCTTTCTGCAGCCTCGTGTGAAGGAGCTCAACTTCCTGCAGGACTGGTGATGTCACGACAACGCATTATAAAAGGAACATCTGTGCAGCTCAGCGAGGCTCCTCGGCCCACTTGCTCATTACTCCCCAACACCGAACACACGTGAACATCACAGAGTTTGTGTGTCTCACTGTGTGTGTGTGGGTGGGTGTGTTTTCCTGAAGGGCTTGATGATGGCTTATGTAGCGATCTGACACCAATTAAAAACCGTCCCACAACAGTAAAACACTGTTGTCAGTAGTTTCTTCTAAGCACCACAGTCTGTCTGACTGGCAACTGCCAACTCAGTTTGTTAAAGAAAATCTTTTGATGTGCATCGTTAAAGACTTTACTGAAGTTATGTGGAGGCAAAAATAGGTATGTCATTCAGGGATGAGACAGTTCACTCCTCCATACATACATGTGATTTGACATTTAGACATTTCATAGCACCTGAGAAATTACTTAAGAGGTGAACAATATTAAAATAACAACAACATGAATCTGATCGGTAAAGGCTCTCTGAGGGCAATTAAATATCTTTTTAATCTGGCTTTTTATTTGGAGTATTGTTATAGCCTTAGATTGTCTAGCAACTTTTATTCATTGATGATTTACATTTGTTTCTTTTGTTTATCCTATTGCTCTGTGAGGCACTTTGGGTTGCATGTTTGTACGAAAGGTGCTATATAAATAAAGCTGAGTTGAGTTGCCGATTATTTTCTCCATCAGTGAACTGTGGTCTATAAAATGTCAGAAAAAGCCCATCATATCTTCCCAAAGGGAAAGGGGGCGTCTTCAAATTGTTTGTTTTGTCTGACCAGCAGTCCAAAACTTTTAGAACGAAAAAAATAAACGGCAAATATTCACATTTGACAAGCTGGAAGCAGTTTTGGGGGTGATTATGCGACCAAAATATGACACAAATCTGTCATATGACTAATCATTTCAGCTCTGGTTACAAGCTAGCATTTAGTTCAGTTAATATTCAACTCTGGTTTTTTTTATAAAACGTTTCTGTTGATGAGAAATAGATTTGATTTTGTGATATTTACATTAAACATGTTTAATAGGCATCAGCATCCCTGTGACATCTAGTCTAATCAAAACATTATGTTTGCATGCTCTCTCTTTCCTGACATTCCAGATATTACTGATGCCTGGAAACAGTGCAGTGCAACAGGTACACTACACCTACAGGTCCTAACCTCCTTGTCACACATGGGGCCCCTGCAGGGAAATTAAAAATATCAGTATCACCATCTGCTGCAACGACACTGTAACTGACTGTTTATCTCATATCTGTTAACATTTCAGCTTCATGCAACTGTAAGCAAAACATCTTTCATGCGTCCTCAAAACTCTTGAATCCAACAACTAACTGCCTCCGCAGTACATCACCGGCTTCTGTACAGTGTGAGTATGTAGAGTCTGCATCTATCTGGACTTTGTTTTCATACCAGCGTGTCTCGCTACAATGGCAAACAAAAACACGGAAAAAGAACCGATGGGAACAGCCTTGAGGAATTCTGTAAGGTCCACAATACTGAGCAGTTTGTCTCAAATAACCTGTACAGTGCAACTGAATGGAGAGAGATTTTCCCTCACTACACCTACACCATGTCTGCGCTACATGCCCCGGCTGACTTCATGTGGGCAGCTGAGATTTATTACAGAGATCGGAGAGTTAGGTTTCCTGTTTGGATTTGGTGCCTCTTCATACATTTGCTACTATCAGTGTGTACCATTTCTTTTATTGTTGTGCTGCATAATTACCTTGAATACAAACTCTGTGGATCATTAGAAACAGGTTTTAAAAAAAGTGCTTTCACCACCCACCCTCCCCCACACCTGAACAAGGGCTAAAAGTACAGCCATCCATCCATGTTGGCAGTGAAAGACCGGTCTCATGTGCACCTGCTCCAGTACACCCTGGAGCCTCTATCTCATCATTCACAGCACAGAGTCAAAGGAAGATACATGCACATAAGATCTGTTTAAATCCACACAGTTAAAAAAAAACATTGTTTTACTGTCCTGCATCTCACTTTGAATTTAAATTCTGACCTAGTGTCTCTTTAATTTGTGTAACTCACTGATAGTAACACAAAGACACACTGTGAGCTCTGTCTTTAAGCTCTGTCTCCAGCATCAGACATCAATACAATCTGTAATTGCCATTCAGGGCACATTTAGGCTGTGCTTTGCTGAACTTGTTCCACTAACCTGCAGCTGGAGACTGACAGAAAGAGACAGAAAGCTCCGGGCAACAGAAGGGGGACATTTTCATGTCCTGGACCGCAATAGACGCAGTTAAAGCTGCAAAAACCACCATGTGTTAAAGCCCTGTCCTCATTAAAAGGATGGTTTTGGTTTCGACAGTCTGGTCCTTCTGCAGTGCAAGTAAAGAGTGTGATCTTACCACTAAGTGGCTTTAAACTGTTCTTCCATTTAGCTATGGACCCCCCCCC
>NW_023340257.1:11345820-11370929 GCF_004916995.1 Morone saxatilis | reverse complement strand
CCCCCCCCCCCCCCCCCCTTCAAGGACCCTGTGCCCCTGCTCGCTGCACAGACCTCCATGCATTCTTCTCCGCAACAACAACCAAACTTCCCACGGCCACATTTAGCCGCAATATGGGCACACAACAACAAGTCCCCGCTTGCATTCAGCATAACTTGCATGTATTGGCGCAAACAGCCCGTGTGCGCAACAGGACTTCTTGGACACCAGCCCCCCTCCTCCTCCTCCCCACCTCCAAAACAAAAAAACACACGCAAAGCCTCAGTGTGTCTGTAGATAGAAAAAAAAAAAAGAAAGAAAACAAATCTTCAGCACTTACAATTTTACTGAGATCCATGATCGTCCCCCCTCTAAAGCGGCCAGCGAGGATCCTTGGAGCCGCAGCCAGAGGTCCGCTGACTTTATCCTAACGCGGAGTAATTAGTAACGGGGACGAGATTGAGGCAACAAATGCATTTGGGAGGAGAAGAGGAGGGCGAGGAGGGTGAGGAGGGGGGGGAGGTGGAGCGGGCAGTTAGCTCAACATGTGTCCCGATTTGGTATTAAAAAGCTCCCCTTATCCTTCCTTCCTTCCTTCCTTCCTTGCGTCCTCCCTTGCTTCCGCGTCCCTTCTCTCCTTCTTCTCTGCGAGCCCTACGTGCTCCCTTATCGGCGAGCACTTCCAGCATCCGAGCGCCGAGGAGCACCGAGGCTGTCTGGAAAGGAGATAAAAGCCCTCCGGAGCACTACTGATGGTAACAGCCGCTCATTTAAAGCCCGCTGCACACTGGGAAACAAAAAGCACCCTGCTTGTATGTATCAGCCCACATAGCGGCTGAGAGCGAGACAGTAGGCTACCTTTATTTTGCAAATAGCCCGCTCTCTTGTTAGACAATAGTAGCATGGAGCCTGCAGAGTGGGATGGCTCCAACCCGGAGGTTCCCAAGCTGGGGTGCGGGGGCCGCCGGGGGTCCTGTAAGAGGGGAGGTGAAGTCCAGGAAATGAGAAATAAACAGCTGAATTTCAACCACTGCTGCTCTATTCCTTAGGAGGTAGTGTGATCACAAGGTTGTTGTAGTTTTTTCTATTGATGGGTTCATCTCACCTGCAGCAGGAGGACTACAGAGATAAAAATAAAAACATCTTACAACAGGATGTCCCTGTGTGATGATGTCATTGTTGTGATTAAAGGGTCATTGTGAGGAGACCCCTCCACCTCCTCTGAGTCCTCAAAATATGACACAAATGGCTCCTGTTGTAACACCACAAAAACACGACATGATGGCACATGGTCGGTTTAATAAGCACACATTTGTTTTTGTTTTTTAAAGGCTCGAGGGTTTCACCTTCTGGTCTTGTTTTTGTGTCATATGCTTATAGAAAACATATGAAGTCTTGAAATGAGCATGTTTCAAAAGCTGAAAAGGGGGGAAAAAAGCTTCCATCATGAGAGCAATTGTAGGTGACTGATGCCCCCATCTGGTTTCTCTGAGACTGTCATCAAAGCAGTACAGTTGTGTTTGGGTTTGAGCCTGGCACTGAACACGTTTTACAAGACTTTTAGAATAAGCATTTTATACGGAAGACATTTATACATGTCACAGTGGGATGTGCAGTGTAAATAATAAAATGAATGAATTAATAGCTGAATGCTATTTGGCTGCTTCAGCATTCTGGTCTGTATCATAACATAAATCATATTATATTAATTATTGTAATAAATAAATGCACTAACCACAGTTATTTAGCTGCAGTCATATCCTGTCATTTCTGCTTTACAGTCATTAATTTAAATAACAGTCATATCGTCTATTTTTTATATTTCTATATATTGTGTCTTTTTATTGTCTGTATTTCAACCAACTCGGATTCTGATTCATTACAATCTATACAAAAGGAAGACGCTTAATCAGACACTTTAGTTAGTTAGTTAGTTAATTAAATCAACAGTTAGTAAATGTGGACCCAACTGCAGACAGAGAAGTGGCTGATATTTTTCCTCTCACCTCCTCAACACATCATAGTCCTCGTGAAGGTGGAAGGTCTATAAGCAACGCTCCCACATTATCCTACATGTAACAAATGCTGAATGCCTTTACCTGCTGTATATGCTGCAGATTGTCAGGGACATTTTCCCAGGTCACATGAGGTGTGATGTTGATGGGAATTTGTGGAAAAATGCGAAACCCATGGCTGACTGGCATTGCTGTAATATACCGTTTACCAGGTCTATTCTATTAGCAGGGCGCTTCAAGTGGCCGACAAACTGACGAGTGAGCATATGTGCTGTACCAATCAGGATGTGTAAGGATGTAGTGACATCGCCAATCATATCTTTAACAAATCAATATGTGAGTTCTGACCACGCTTATAGCTTTTTAAAACATCTGGATACTGACGGTCAGAAGCAGGGAAGTGCTCTACTGATAATAACAACTGTCAACCATGAAACTTAAAACTAACAATAGGAACTGCCGTCTCCAAATAAAACCAATGTGTTTAACTCACAATGAGTGTGTTCGGATAGTTTAAGACCATAAAATTCAGAGGCAACACATTGAGAAACACCAAACTTTCTGGACAAACCTAAAGCTAAAAGACGGTTTTAAATAGAAGCCCTAATTGAATCTGTAATTGAATATCCCTGCTGTATACGATGGCCATCTGCATTGCTTACTGTTCCAAGCTGCATGCTGGTAAAGATGAATAGAAATAAATATGTTCAGCTTACCCCATTCACACATTTCAATATAATGCAGTCAATTTCAACACAACCACCTCTACAAACACAGTTAAATTAACACGTCTCTTTATTGTGAGAATTTAATGACATGTTACAGCAGTGTTGAGAATAAAGCTTTAATGATCCAACATTATTATTATTATTATTATTATTAGTTTTTCTAATGTACATTTGTTTATTAAAATAGATAACAATGCCACTCTCACAACAAACAATAAGCCGATAAGATCCATTTTAAAATCCAGGCCACTTGTTTTAAAAAGGCCTCTGTACACTCTCAGAACATGAGCTGACCAACTGAGGCCAGGCCAGCCACAATAATCGATATCCTACTCATTATACCACCGGGGCTGCACATTATACCTCCAGGCTGCTCAACATAAACAGTCTGTGTCCAGACAATGCCGGCTCTTTCCCCCCCCCCAGAGTCTCTACACTTCCTGGTACGGCGTGGGCCCTTCGTTGTGAAGGCAGCCTAACAGAGCATTTCTCACATACAGAGTCCCACTCTGTCTTTGACTGGCTTTTCACTCAGCCGCCCAAAAACCCTTCCTCTTTTTATACAGTTTACCAGCCTGGAGTCCTCATCTTAACCAGGGTGTATACATTATTTAAAAAGCACCTGTTGTTTCCTCTGCATAGACAGATATGTGAAAATGAATACTGGTGAGTAAGGGGCAGGGCTGTTTGTTTTGTGCTGTCAGCGTCCATTATGTGTCATCTCCTCTTTACATTTTTTCCATTTCAATTAGCTTTTTAAAATCAAGTCAAGCACTAATGACACCGAGTATCTTCCTTCCTCAAGTATTACAGATTTACCGTGTTGAAGGACAAGATGAGATTCTAAAAAAAGGAGATGAAGTTCCAGCTCCTATTTATTGCTGGAGAGGAAAGTTAACTTATCAAACATCACAAACTTCTTCATGTAACGGTGTCATCAGACACTGCAAATGCTTCTTTATGTCTAAAGGTTTTCTTACGCTTCATTAAGTCCATAAGTCCTGCTAAAGTTTTAAGTCAATCAATACCTAACAAATCTGTTATAAAAACAAAAATATGAGTAAGTCTTAATGTTAAACGGACTCCTAACCGTTGAATTAAATATTTACTGCAGCTATGAGGTTTTCAGCTGACACCCTTTGTAAGTTATACTTTTACCAGGTATAACTATTAGGTGATCCACATTAATGTCCTTTGAATCATTTCTGTTGAGTAATCAGGTTTAAACTGCAGGGGGGTTAAAGTCCTCTAACGTAGAGATCTCTTGCCCTCGCTCACGAGGGGGCTGAGTCTGAGGTTATGATGTGTTGTGTTTGTGTCTCAAAATGCAAAAACGAAAACAGAGACTTCAGGTGCTCTGCTGCATTAAAGCAGGTTTGCAGAGAACATTTAGGCCAAGACATCAATCAGACTACCAAGTAATCGAAAGTAAAATCCTGCTTGTGTCCTTTGAATGGGAGCTGGGTGCTGAGCAATCTGGCATAAGGAACCATTATTTAATTAAAATGTTTAAATCTCTCCTTTTTTACTGGGATTTTCATATATACACTTGTATTTGGGCAGGGAAGAGGTGTTGCCTTGTTTTGTATCAGTTTATTCACTAACAAGTTATAAAACTTGTAAAATGTTGTCAATAACTATTAAATAGGCTATAAATCATTCTGCCCCTTAATTAATGCAAAAAACATGTATTTCATGCATTTAGCATTTAGTATGACGTCATTATATAGACAGATTTTCTCTCAGCGCCTCTGACTGTGACTGACTTCCAGCATCCCTGGTCCTTTGTGCTTATTTTAGCCATAACAAGCTTTCCCTTTCATTTTGACGTGTTGTATAAATTAACAACCCATGTGAGTTGGCGTGTTCAGTATGAGGGCTGGGCAATAACACATTATTATTGTTAATGAACTTTTAGTGGAGTCATAACCTGATTTTATCATTGCAAACCTCGGCTCCTGAACATTTGTTATTCTAAACAAGTAATTAGAATAAAGTTTTGTTTTTCAAAAAGGTACTTTTGTCTGATGTAACGTAGAACAGTAAGAAAGTTTATTGCGTTAAACATCAGTTTAATCCCTGATACCAGAAACTATCCATATTGATATTTATTTCAACCATATGCATTCTGTAGCTGAGGACTGTATTGTATTTGTATGATTATTTAAAATGAGGCCACTCACGTTGAAGCAGGCTCATTTGCATACCACACGCTTACACCCATAATGCAGGTTTCAGTCTGACTTCTGACCTCGCTGCATGTGAAACAAAAAGCAACACTCCATCTCTGTCTCTCTCTCTTTCCGCTTTACTGTGCTGTAAAACACAGAAGAGAACTCCAAAACAATCTGTAAATCAAAGCCATTGTTAATGCCGCCAGGAACTCATCGGTGCACTTTGTTCCACTTACTGACCTGTCACTCATGTCCAGCTCTATTATTCTACAGCCAGTCAGTGCAATGAGGCCACAAACCACCGCCTGCTGTTTCTGCTGCCTCAGTGCTTTTAATGGTCTCGCTTTCATGCTTGCATGCTTGTCTGTGTGTGTACTGCATGTATGCGGATGTCCTTCCATAACTTCCCTGCATTTTGAATTGCAGGATGTAAAAGAAGACTTGACACAATGAGCAACGGAGGGGGAAAACAACAAGACAAAAAGAAAGACAAAAGACGGAGGGAAAACAGAGGCAGAGACAGGGTTATTAAAAAATTCTTGTCTATGTCCGCCCTGCTGAGTCCTGCTGATGCCCAAGGGCCACGGCCCCCACTCCTCCACTGAATTCCACAGCTGCCAGGGCACCAAACAGCACTAAAAGAGGGGTGCAGACCAGGGGAGCCACAAATACTGTACACCAGTGATTCCCAACCAGGGGTACTTGTACTGTACAGAGAGTGCTTCTGCAATTGCCAGAAGGTATATGGGTAGTAGTAGTAACTCAACTAATTTGATAAAACGGTTGAAAAGGAGACCTTAAAGTAATGGATGAATGAAAAATGAATGGATAACGGTGGAAATAGTTAGCTAAAAGGGGAAATAGCTAAAAGTAATGGATAAATGGTTGAAAAGTCGAGCTTCTGCCGCTCCAGGTAGAAGAACAAATGCAAACTTGACCAAATCGACCATAACTTTGACAATTAGATAGAGAGAATAAGTTGTGAAAAACTGTCATACAAACAGCCAAACAGGAGTGACCTCCGTGTGCACGAGTAAAGGAGGTGGATGATGCTGGCAGGCAGTCTAATTTTAAGACCTTAATTATGTAACATACAATGTGGTGTCACACTGCATGTCCCAGCTGAGGAACTGGTGCCCCAGAAGTTTTCCACAAGCACTAATTATGGTTTCGTATTGGTCCAGAGATTACTACCTACACCAGCTTTCAAATGAAAAACCTATTCTGGCCTCTGACAGCTCGGGAGACTGTTTTGCAGTCTAGGAGAGAGTTGGCATCTCTGACATTCTTGAGCCTTCAGATAAAGGTTATAAAATATGCAGTGTTCAGTACTAACTTGTTATTTACTCGTTGGGTTTTTCTTA
This sequence comes from Morone saxatilis, assembly GCF_004916995.1. NCBI lineage: Eukaryota > Metazoa > Chordata > Actinopteri > Moronidae > Morone > Morone saxatilis. The sequence goes on along the minus strand of NW_023340257.1, from coordinate 11,364,669 downwards.
CAGTTCTTGAGAACACGATAGAACACGGAAACCAAAACATGCAATGACGTTTGAGACAAACAGACCAAAGATTAAATCCCCCTTAAACTCTAAATTAAAGAGTCAGCTGCTATTATGAGGCCAAACATGTCATTAAAAAGCAAGCGCTGTGCGCTATCTGGCTGCCCTGTTTCGTTCTTTTTATAACCCAGTGTGGACACTACGACAGAGAGGATTTTGAACACACCCTGGTTGTTTACCAAACTCAACAGAGAGATAGAGAGCACTTCTCAGAATCAGCCTTTTACACAACTATGGCTTTAAGGTAGCGACCCTGTTGTGTACAGTGCCCACTGCTCATGTTCGCTGTATTGAATTCAGGCTGAATCGACTATCCACCCTTTGTACTGTCGTCTCTCGACATATGTACGCATCGCAAATGGTTACACAAGTTCCCACACTCACACACAGCAACACACTTCTGGGTCAATAATATGGAAGAGCTTCATCAACAACACGTTTATTAATCTAAACATTAAGCTTTCACCAAGTGCACTTAATGACTAAAAAGAGAGATGACTGGAAATTGAAAAATCTAAGACAGACAGGCAGACAGACAGGAGGTGAAAGCCAGCTACCCAGCAGATTTAGGCAGCTTTAGAGCACAACAGATCAGATGAGATTATCTCTGGCTGATCCCCTGTAAAGTAGACAGCAGATTCATTGATTCCTGCACCGCCTGCCACAGCTCTGGATCCCCAGTCAAAAAATCAACCACAGGACACACAAACAGCAACACTTCAGGGGTAACAAATCTTAATCTGTGAATTAAAACCTGTAAAAACTCAGGGGGAAATACACTATGAAAGAAATCAGCAGAAACTGTGCAATAAGAACAAAACAGCTGAGTGTGTCGCGCTTCGGTCTAGACGTGTTGGAACACTGATAACTAATAGCAAATCAAACGTGGGCTTGTTTTAACCTGCATGAGCATTTTCCCTGCTCATCAGCTGCAAACCCATTTGCTTTGTTTACCTGATCGCAGATAATTGAGACCTTTAATAAAAAGGCGGATCAACCAGTCATCCATTCAGATACGTTTCTTTTTACTACCACAACACGTTGTCAGAACTCCACGCGTTGACAAGGCTCAGAGAGGAACTGTGTGCACGCATTGTGATGTGAAGCTGGAGCCCATTTTGCGTTGACACACTTCCAGAGGGTGTGATCTCAGGAGCCTGACAGTGACCTACTGACCAGGCTTGGCTCAGATGCATTCCCAGCCGATAATCCACTGTCCCGAATGGGTGAGGCGTGGGAGGGGGGGGGACTGTGGGCAAACTGTATGAGACCATCCAGACGCAGAATCCGCCAAATACCTGCTGTGCACATTTAGCCTGTGTTTACTGTACTGTCCAATTTAGCAGCCGCTGTAAATGGGAGAAGCACGTTGCAGCACTACCACGGCAGTTTGGCTGCCTTGATTCATCTGACCTACTTCCCCCCCCCCTTTCCCTCCCCTGTGCCTGGGTCTGGAAGAGAGGGGAGGGGAGGGGAGACCACCAGGCAGGAAGCAGCAGACTCCACAGCAAAACAGCAGCCTATGTACATATGCTCACTAGGAGAGCACTTCATGCAAAGTCACATGCAGTTCTAGGAGCTACACAGCATTCATTATTCACCAGCAGCCACAAAACTAAACTAAACAATATCTCCTCTGACTTCAAACAGGCAGGTCTCACTTTAGATCTCTTCACCATCATCCTCCTCCTCCTCATCATCATCAGTGATCCTGCCCTGACTGAGGGCCTACAGGAGGCACTGACAGCCTGCCATACAGGACTCCCCTCCTGTCTGGTTTTATCCGACAGATAAACAGCACAGTTATTTATTCTTTTGAATTCAAAAGACCACTGACCTACATTTGCACAGCTCTATTGTTGCACAGTGGACTCATTGCTATCTCTGCTGATCACAGGCGGACAGCAGGGAAAGTAATCTAGATCAAGTACTGTACAGACAGAGTGTAAGTGAATAGATAAATAAGAATTCACTATTAAAATATGCAGGAAAGGACACAGACATGTTTTTTTTTGTAATAGATCCTGAGCTCACTTTAAAATCTCCCAACGCATACTTTACAGCTGACAGAAAACATCCAGGCATGACTATTATCCTCCCACCTTATAAAGTGGCTCCCAGCCAGGACCTTCAATCCCACGCTTTCAGCCACATAATGTTAATATTATTACATGAATGCGACCCCCGACCCCCCCTCAGCTCCATACCTGCCCTCTCTCAAAGTTTTCCTTCTCCAGCTCCAGGCTGTTGGCCCCTCCAGTCCGTCGGATCACTTTGGGGATAGCGTTGGGTACTTGCTGCATGGAGCTTTTCACTCGATCCATTGTCGTCTGCTTTTTCACAGCAGCGAAAAAACAAAGAAAAAAGAAGAGAAACTTTCAGCCGAAAAAAAGGCGAGACTGTAAAAAAATAAAATACAAAAATAAAAGCTGCACTAACTATGGCGGGCAGCCGTCCATGCTGTGCTGGACTCGTCGCCCCGTTTCACTGGATCATTTGGCCTTTCTGTCCACCACCCCAGTCAATGACAGGAGCAGCCTGAACGGCACCAGTGTAAAGCGAGGCAGAGGAGGATGCCACTTCCGCTTTTCAAAATAAAGCGCCTATCGGTTAACGCGCTCTTTAATTAAAAACTGTAGAGCTGTTTGTTAATTACATTCAACTTGAGCCTTGAATGGAAACTCTTTGTACTTCCACTGCTGTCTGCAGTGCTGGAAGAAGTACTCAGATCTTATACTTAAGTATAAGTAATACTAATAAAGTGTAGAATGACACTAAAGTTTACTTTAATCTAGAAATACTTTGTTACAAGCAAAAATGCATTCAAAAATGTAAAAGTAAAAAGACAGCAACAAAAGTACTACGTTCAAAATACATACAAATACACTTAAAATAGGCTGCCAAAAGTAAAGGTACATGTTATGAAGAATGGTCCATGTCAGCATAATATACATTATTGGATTATAATTATTTATTACTGAGCATCATTACTGTTACAGCTGGTAAATGTGGGGATTATTTTAACTACTGCTGCTTAATGTATAATAATGCTTTAATAATTTACTAGTTGATAATTTTTTATATTAAAAATCTGAATCTGCAAAGTTACTACCTGCAGCTGTCAGATAAAGAGTAGAAATATGTAGCATACAATAAAATAAAAAATAGTATTGTAATTGTACTTAAGTACAGTACTTGGGTAAATGCACATGCATAATGAACTGCGACCCAATAGGACAGATTATTGTCATTTATTTTCTATTTCACGTGTCTGTTGTTCAACCCTTATCTGAACGAGGACATCCACAAACACCAGAAGTGATTTGTGCAACAAATTGCGGGAACTTTACAGAAGTCAATCTGTCTTTATGAAGGGAGCTGCACAAAACCCCCCGAGCACTGTGAGCAGCCTTTACGCGCAGTGTCTCAGAGAAATGTGATCGAGCTTCTTCTGCTGCAGTTGTTGTTGTTGTTGTTGTTGTTGTTGTTGTTGTGAGGATATCGATCAGATGCGTGCTGATCAGCGTCGCTGTTATTTGGATATTTTCTCTGGCAACTGTCACTGACTCCTCCCACTGTTGTCAGCTACTGGCTGGAGCTCCAGCAGGGCCCGCCCACAGCATCACTACCGTGTTGAGATTTTAATTTGGTTGTGTGAAATAATATATCAGCAGTCTTATCAAGCAGACATACAAGTCTTTACCACAGCATGAAGCACAATATTCAGTCTGGAACGTAATTCACACAATGCTTCAACAACTACTAAAGCTGTTGCTGTGGCTGATATTTCAGGAGTAAATTAAGACAAAAACACATATTGTTACATTTAATGGTAAACATCACAATAACTGCCTTTTTGTGTGGAAAAGGCTCAAATCTATTCAACAAACACGATGACACACAATCAACAGAAACCCTTACAAGTTTTAATACATGATAATATATTATGAACAACATCACATTTTACTGATTAGTTCAAAAATCTCTTTCCACTGATAATACAGCAGCTACTTTAGGCCATAAGCTGTGCAGGAAATGAACAATGAGTCCCCCTCATGGTGTCACGATCAGTGCCAGCTCCACTTGTCCAAGTATCAATAGATGCTGAATGCTGTCAGCACTGTCTGATCAGTGATACTGTATGTCATCAAATATTGATTGCTAAGTGGGAGTGCTTATAATACCTCTTCTTTGATCCCCTTTATGTCACTACACAATATTTTATACAGGGTTTTCCCTGGGGCTATACAGCTGTACAGCTCAATGTGAATTTGGTTGGTAGTAGCTGGTTACAGAGAGCTGATTCTGCTATTCTATTCCCTGGAGGATATAGGGGAGTGAAGCAAAATCACCTGTCGGTGATCATTACTATAATTAATGAATCAATATTGCAACAGACTCAACCTTTGCTTTCAATCTTTAACCTAGGAGCAGCATGTTTTTGGTTTGCATGACTCAAGGCTACCCTCTGTTGGTCAAACAGGGTAACCACAAGTCGAGGTAGTGCACGTTTAAATAAGCTTTGATCTACAGTGGAAAGAGCAAATTAGGTTTTTTACATTCACAAAAATAGAAAACAATAGAGAGAAAAGCAGGAAGAACAGCTGCAAGTTTTTATTTCAGTGGCACAGAAATATAAATCACAATCAAACAGATAAATAGACGGAAGAAGAATTACTCAGGTCCTCAACTAAAAGCACCAATAGCACAACGTAAAACTAGTCAATTTGAAGTCAATATCCTGCATTGAAATCCCACTTCAGTAAAAGTGAAGAAGCTACATTCATAGCTTAAATGTACTTAAATTCAAAGTACTAACGGGTAAAGGGAGAGGAAAGAAGAAATAACTCAATCTTGTTTGACAAGGCGGCCCAACAGATATTGTTTTTTTGCGAGGGTCCAAGAAGGTTGGAAACAAATTTACTACTGTACATATTATACTGCACTGACTTATACCTGCACCTGCTTAATTACCATGTTACTGCTAACAAACAGTTTACATCTCTTTATATATACATTTAGTACTGTTTATAGTATATATACATATGTATGTATAGAAATATGTGTATTTTACTGTGTGTTAACAATTTGTTTATCAATCACAGTATATATATTTAGGCTTGGTTACGACCTGTTCTCATTACATTTATAAATTTATAACATTACAGTTTATATCTTTTACCACTAGGCGACTGTACACCTGTTTAGTGCTGTATCATATTTTATTTTATACATAATAGTGTTATAAATTCTGCACTATTAGGTACTTTTATATGTATCTTTTTTGCTTTTATAACATTGGACATCTGAAGAAAAGGCCACAGATTACCAGCCAGCTCTGTCAGGTGAGCTACCACAGCGCCCCATGTCTTAGATTATAATTTGATTTATATGATGATTTTCTTTTCATACATATTTAAATGAGCACTGTTGGAGGCAGCCTGAGGACTAAGAATAACATTGTAACAATTGTTGTGTAGTTTGTGGACCAATCTTAATCTGGAGAGAATAAACAGCACAAAATGAAAGTAAAAGTTAAAAGAAAGAAGTAATTAAAAACAGTTAGTACTTGGTATTGAGCTACTGCACAGATTCTCAGGGATAGATAAATAGAAATAATAAATAAATAAAACACCGATTGTTTTCCACCCTTTCTTTTACAGTAGCATACAGTACCGCAGGGGATGAGGGGCCACTGCAAAAAAAAAAAAAAAAACCCACTGAGACCATGAAATCTCGCGAGATTACCACTGTAACGGAGGACTGGGGCTTGGTCTTGAAGTTTTCAGATGCATCTGTAGATGAATCATAACAGCATCAAGATGTCGGGACGATCAGGCCGCGCTGAGACACGAAGTCGGGCTAAAGATGACATTAAAAAGGTGCTGGCGGCCATCGAGAAAGTGCGCAAATGGTAAGTAGGCTGTCCGGGGCACAATATGGAGGGAAATGTATTAGTAGACTGTAGCCTGATATGTGCTGCGTCGCTCAACAAACTTCAGTCGGAAAAGTTAGATGATTGACGGAGCTGCGGACCAATCAACGCCCCGGGTTGACAGGAGAGGCGGGGCTAGCCGAGTTTTTTTCCGCCGAGAGCTGTCAATATGGCTACAGCCTCACATGCTGAGCGCCGTAATGAAGACGACTGTCCTGTTGTCACATCACAGGGAAATGAATCAACATATTCCCACCCTGTTCTCATCATTTATACATATTTATATATATTTATATGTGTTGTACATGCTCCTGTAATCAGTCAGCATGATATGATATTTGATTAGCTGCCCTCCCTGCTGTGGACAGACACGAGCATGTAGTATGTATGTCATGTTACAGATTAATGGTGTTAAAGCAGAGGGTGTGAGCGGGAGCTCCTCTCCATAATGAGACAAACTAATTTCATCCCCAGGGAGAAGAAATGGGTGACAGTTGGAGACACATCCCTACGCATATTCAAGTGGGTGCCAGTGACAGAAACAAAGCAGGTGGGGTCCTCTGCCATGTATTAATGTTTTATTACTGTCATGGGTGCGTTTGAATGAATGCAGCTTATGAATGAGGAGTCTAATCTGACAATCCCTCTGTTTGTTGTCAGATATACCGCACCAAATCCACAGGTGGAGATGTTAGAGGACTGAAGGATGTGGTCCTGGAAAATACTAACTCTTTACTGGATTTCACTGGTGAGTCTTCAATCCACTGCAGGCACATGTCCAAATGACAGAATATCACACAACCACACAATGCAAGAGTCGAAGCATTCGCCTGGTGTTCAGTACAACTCCTGTGCTCTCCGCCTCTAGATGAAAACAGCAACCAGAGCTTTCTGTCGGACGTTTACCAGCCTAAAATGGATAACAGCAGCAGCACCTCCAGCTCCCAGCAGGTCAGCCCTCCACATACCTCCAGCCTCCGAACCGAAGACTCTCAGCCCCCAATGCTGGGCCAGGAGAGTGTGGATGGTATGTTGCACATTATTCCTGTAATTTAAAAATACACACACAATAGATACGGTGTTGTGTCGATGCTTAAGCTAAATGACAAGGAACCATGGCTCTAATAATCAACTGGTCCAACGCAGACTTTATGAGGATTTATGGGACTTGTATCTTGTGTTTTAGAATTAAAACCTTTAATTCTCTGATCATTGGTAACAAATATAAACAATAGGAAATACATTTACATATCACCAGGGTTGGGAGGGTTACTTTAAAAATGTAATCTGATACAGTTACTAAATACAGTCAGTAACGTAACCACAGTAACGCAGTATTAAACTAGTGTAACCTGATACTTTCTGTTACTTTAATAAGATGTACTGATGTGTTTTATTTATTATTAACTAACTTAGAAAAAAAAGATAGAAACCAAGATATTTTACATTAAAATGTGTACTCTTATATTTTAAATTTAGTATTTTAAAATTGTTAATAATCCTACTGTAATCTAATGACTTTTATTGTGCAAATGTAATGGGTTTAATCTTTTTGTATCCTGATTACATAACTTGTGTAATCTGTTACTCCCCAAGACTGCACATCTCTATGACACCTCAGTTGTGTGCTGTACTGTCTCTGTCAAAGCTGCATTAACGAGGATATAATTCCTGTCTTCCATGTGCGTGCAGAGCCAGTTCATTCAGGACAGGAGGGGGCTGATGAGCCCCCGACTCTCATCAAGGAGGACCTTCTTTCATCAGGAACTGTCAGACGGAGTACACCAGACACACAGGTTCACTCTCTGAAAACCAAACGTTTTCCTTGATTAAATAGGAATTAAATTTGTATTTAATCAAACTATTACATTGTGTAAAACTGGTGTTGATTATACTATATTTTTTTCTAGTTTCCAGAATTAAAGTAACCTATTTAATATATTTCTTTTTAATCTACAGGAGGAATTGGATGAATCAGGAGCGCCTCCTTTGAAGAAGATTTGCACAGGAGAAAATGCCGTTCTGAGATAGCTTATTTATAATGATTTTGTTCAAACACACACGATACCTGTTCTCAGTATGATTAGCTTAGCTTTCAAATTTATTCTGAGGTTCTCTTGACATATTTACGCAAATATTACATTTCAGCAAATGGGAAAAAAAAGTATTTACTGCAAAATCTTTGTTCACTTCTAAAGGTCTTTAAAGTGTTGCTGTTTTAAGTGATTTCTGAAATGAATGGAGAGGATTTTCCAAACATTGTGTCACTGCTGTTGCAGGCAGTGTGTATTTCGATTCACATGCTGTAAATGTCTAGCTTTATGGCAACTAACTATTTCATATTCAGTCTTTATGCAGTTCAACTTTACTTTTGCATGTTTCCATATGGTATTGCTTTATTTTTTAGGTTTACAGGCTATTTTGAAAAGGTGTTAAATGCGTAGCTTTGCTTGATGTTTAAATGTGCCATTTGGTTTTAAATACAATGACCTTTCTGGAACAGATCCTCTTTTTCGGCTTATCACATGTAAGAATAAAATGCTTTTTTAATATTTATAATATAATTTGCCCATGTTTATAACTGAAGCCGTTGTAAACCATAATAAATGCTACTTTCTATTTCAATCCATCAGTGCTGCAAGGTTTGTATTTATTCACCATAATGTGGCAATTACTCCACCATATAATGAAGGCAGGGCCTTTTGTTTAATCAGACCTGCTCAAAATGGAGCCCAGACAATGGGTTCAGTAATTAATTAGATAATTCAAAGAGGATCGAGTCATCATCAGTTTTCTACATACACATAATAAAACTGTTGAAGTGTGTATATTAATAATGTAAATCGATAATATAATCTTATTGTCATCAGCTGACCTCTAGCCTCCACTTTATATTCTGTACGGGCGTGGTTTGTTTGAAGGGGCGGTCCCGCACTGACAATGGACACGACGTATCAGCCAATCAGAGGCCGTATGTGCCGGATTCGACGAGGGCGCTCCACCGAGGGAGCCAATGAACGCAGAGAGAGGGCGGGACTCGCATGCGACGCCGCTTGCTGCCGGGGAAACGGAGTACTGACGGCGTACAGAACTGTGCCGGTGGACTAGAATCTCCCGCCATTTCGACAAGGAATTAACCTCTTGATTGATCCAGGTTACTTTTCTCTGCCGTAACACTTGCTAACGCTCTTATCTGACAACAAGAAGCTCCGACACTGCGAACATGCCGCGAATACAGTCGATCAAACGAGAACAGGCCTAGTTTGCAAAGACTTGTGACTGTAACAGCGCGCCAGACCTCCCGCTGAACTGAGCGTTGGCTGTTTGCCGCGAGTTTGATTTCGGTGTGGTTTGCATCCTTTCACGTTCATCTGGAGGTAAAAGTTGACCAACTACACCGAGAGACAAGCCCGGCAACCTGTTTTCCACCCGAGGGATTGCGTGAAAGCAGCATGAGGCCGCTACCAGAGGAGAGAAGACGGATGCGATGAAGCGGGCGGCAAGAAGAAGCGCACTGTTATTGTTTTGCAACCAGAGAGCAATCCAGCCTGCGAGCTAGTCGGCTAGCTGCTACACGTTGAGAGCCGGGCCTGCCGGCGGTAACGTGAGCCGTGCTAAGATATCTCGGGACACTCGGATACATGCTAAGGACACACTATTGTTTATTATTGTTCTAGTTTGTCGCCAGAAGATTGAATCTGAGCGTGGGCGCCCCGTGCCATCTGTGGATTAGAAATGGCACCGCTTTTAGGCCGGAAACCGTACCCACTGGCTAAGCCGCTAGCCGAAGCACCAGGCCCGGGAGAGGAGGTGCACATCATCGAGCACACCAAGGAGGCCTTCAGGAACAAAGAGTATCCTTTAGCACGGCGCTGGTGCTCAGCCTCGACTGGGCACACAGCGGCGGTGTAACTGCGTGAACACCTACTTTATCCGGGCAGACAAAGCCAGACACATGTAGGCCACCGTAGACCCGGGCTAGCGGCAGTTAATTTGATGCTCCCTGACACTTTGGCCCCACATTTAGCCCGCTTGTACACAGTTCACACCGGGTGACAAGCGTGCTAGCGAGCTAACGTTCCGCGTTGCTAGTCCACTCCATTGTAGCGTTAGCAGCCGGATTCTCGGTGCTAACGGGGAGATGTGACTGTGTGTGCGGCACATGGCTCAGCTCCCACGTTGAGTTAAATGTAGAGAGCTGTTTAAAAAGTCGTCCTTTCACCCTGAGCCCCGTTCACGGCCCCGCTGTCAGCTCCCGATGCTAGCGGAGTTAGCCAGCACGTTGCTAACGTTCGGTTTCCCATTATGTCACAATAGAACGTCGGTTGGTTGCAGTTAGCCGTTGACGTTAGCCGTTGACGTTAGCCTCTTCAGAGATAGCTTCTGAGCTACCGGCACATTTGTTTCTTTTTTTTTTAAAGAAAGTTTGCCAAGAGAGGACAACAGTTGAGTTAGGGAGGTTTAGTGTTTTTAAGGCGGTATTTTGGGTCCGTATTGCGGTTCTGGTGTAGTAGTTGGCTCACTTTTACCCGCTTGTTTTGGTGTTTATGTGAAAACTTTAAACGTCAACGGTCCTCAACTGAAAGCAAGATTATGAAACCAGCGATGACAGCTCACAGTGACACACGTAGTGCTGAAAACTGCTCTTTAGATATGTTTGTGGCAACTTATAAATCTACTACACCGTGTTATAAGTTATTGTAGGTGTAGACGTCTGCCAATACATAGCTTTGTTATCCACTAGACTGTGAATACCTTTTCAACATCAAGATCTAGAAACACTGCTATGTGAAGCACAGGCCTTCAACCAGCCTTTCCACAGAATCCCATCTAACGCAGACGATTTGTAAATGTTCACTTTTACTGCTGTGGTTTTGACAATCATCAGAGAGAGCAAACTTTGAACTCCCATCAACTACCTACAGAAGTGTGTTTACTTTTCCCACTGCGCTCCGGCTCATCTTAGTGAGCCAGAGCTGTTTTTCCAGCTTCCCTCACCTCACCTAATTTCCCCCCCAGTTTTACATTATTTACACACTTTGTACACTTTATGTACACCAGCACATTTAGCGTTTATTATGAGATTATACGTGCGCTCTGGGTGCCCCTTGACCTCAACCCATTACTGACATCAGTTACACTAATGTGTCGACAATGGACCACGTATGTTTTGCTATATCATGCGACTATTGTAATTTCCTTGACCACATGTTTCCAGAGAGTACGAGGCTCGCGTACAGCGGTATAATGAGCGCATCTGGACATGCAAGAGCACTGGAAGCAGCCAGCTTACACACAAGGAAGCATGGGAGGAGGAACAAGAAGTCACCGAACTGTGAGTATTTCATCCTGTGTGTGCGTTCACGACTCCATCCGACTAGTGAATAAAGGGGCTTTTTTGCTGATTACAGTCCACGGTCTGTATATATTTTGTAAAGCATGTGTAGATATGTATCAGAATTACAGACTATCATGGAAAAGACTATACTCTCCCAGTGAAGGTCACAAGGCCTGCTGCTCTTCTATGATTGGATAAATCTAGTGCTCCTCCTCTTATTCTATTTAGAGGGTGTGTGATTGAGTCATCCTTGAATCTGCAATGGTCTGGGGAGAGTTTCCTTGTCCTGATCTGCAACAGGGAAGAGAGGAATCATCTTTTAAGAGTAGTTAAACTGATCTTTCAGTCCACTTTATCACCAAAAGGCTGTATGTATTCTGTAATGTACATGTGGTGTCAGCAAGAGCAAGGTGGCCCAAAGAGATGTCACAGCACAGAGCAGTGCTCAGCTGCACAGAGCTCAAGTCACTTAGGATCACAAGCTGTATTTAAGATCTTGTCTAATTATATCCACTCAGAGATTTTACTCCCCCTACTGGTCACTGTCCGCCCTTTGTTGTGCTGTTACTCAACGAAAGAAATCCAAACAATGTGACAAACCTTATGTCATGAATAGAATAGATCACACCCATGATTACATTTAATCTGATGTGTCTCATTTTACACTCTAAAAAAGTATGAACACATGATAGAAACGCAAGATGCAAACTATATTGTACTTTTTTATTTTGACTAACCACTTTCTGTGTGCAGGCTTCAGGAAGAGTATCCACAGTGGTTTGAGAAACCGGTTCTGGAGATGGTCCACCACAACACAGTGTCTTTAGACAAACTGGTTGAAATGGCCTGGGTGGAAATCCTCACCAAGTATGCTGTGGATGAAGAATGTGACTTCCTGGTCAGTTTTACTTCTTAAATCTATCATCCTGGTTATGTAAAATTTGGATCATAGACAACGACTCCAGTGTTTTTTATATATAGATGACCGTACAAATGTTTTTGTAATTTTAACAATACGTTAGCTATATGTTAAATTATTGCCCACCGTTTACCAAAGCATATTAATCTTTTTAGATTAATATTCGGTAGGGCTGCACAATTAATAGAAATATACAAATCGCAGAAGCTGCGATATTTTAATAAAAGTAAAATGTGTGACAAACAGCGTTATAATGAAGTACCTTAGTGCCACAGAGATGCCCTGACCTACAAATCTTGTTTTCCAGATGTAAGAAAACATATTTGTTCTGTGCAAGTGTCACATCATCATGATTTTAATCAGTTTTTTTCTGTAATAATGAAAACTGCTATACAAAAATGATTAATCCCACTAATCGTGATTCCTATGGTAATTATGATTTGTGTCTGATACCCCTCCTCAGTGGTAGTGCAGCAGTAAGCAGGTGTTTAATTGAAAGCTTCTTCTTGATGTGGACTTCTCACTTCAGGTTGGGAAGGACAAAACTTTGCAAGTGAAGGTGGTAAAGATCCATCCCCTGGAAAATCCAGAGGGCGAGACAGCGGAGAAGAAGCTGGAAGGTGCCTGTGACTCTCCATCCAGCGACAAGGAGAATGCAAGTCAGGAGAACCAGAGGAAGGAACCTCCTCCCCGAGAGGAGGAGAACAGGAGAGAGAGTCTCAGTGAGTATCAGTCAGTGCTTCAACTCAGTTTTTGAAGCACATAAAAAAGTAGTCATGCAGAATGATCAATCATTTTGTGGCTGCAGGACAGGTGGTTGTATTGTTTAATTAAACGCAGGACCAGAATAGCTGGTTTTTGCTTAGTGAAATAGGTGGAAAGTAAAAAACATTTCAAGAGTTTCAGTTTTAACCAATTTTCCCTGTTTTATATTGTTGTTTCTAATATTATTTTACTTGCTATCAGGTGACAGGGCACGACGTTCACCAAGGAAACTTCCCACTGCCATGAAGGAAGAGAAGAAAAAATGGGTGATGCCCAAATTCCTTCCTCACAAATACGACGTGAAGCTCATCAATGAGGATAAGGTGTGTATCCTCTTGTCAGCAGTCAACAAAAAGTGTATAACCTTCTTTTTCCTTCCCGGTCCCAGATAATGATTAGTCTTGTTTTGAAAACAACGACAGTATATCACTCTTATGTCCATAACCAACCTGGTTCATGATCTTTTGAGGTCCACACAGACTTTTGACTCTTGGTCTTCCCCCCTGGCTACTCTCATAGGTGATCAGTGATGTCCCAGCAGACAGTCTCTTCAGAACGGAGCGCCCTCCAACCAAGGAGATCATGCGCTACTTCATCAGGCACTATGCTCTGAGGCTGGGCATGGGAGAGAGTGCTCCCTGGGTGGTTGAAGATGAGCTGGTGAAAAAATTTAACCTGCCCAGCAAATTCAGTGACTTTCTTCTTGATCCACACAAGGTAATTTACTCATGGTATGTTTTTGCACATTACTTGATTTTAAAGAAAGTAGTTTGTTCTTCGCTCACACTCTTTTGTTTGCCTAAAGTTTTTAGCAGAGAATCCCTCGGCAAAGCGTAAGAGCTTGTCATCACCAGAGGGTAAACCTAGCAAGAAGCTGAAGATGTCTGAAACACCAGAAGAGGATTCAGGAAATGAGAAGGGAGAGAAGAAAAGGAAAAAGAAGAAAGACTCGTTGGGCATGCCCCTTAGTCCGACCATCTGGGGCCACATGCAGGTTAGCTGGATTGTATGCACAGTTGCGCACCATCGTGTCTAAGATCTTATTCGATCTATGTGGGGTGTATATATCTTAAAAGTCAAAGCTTTGCTTAATCGTCTTGTGTCGTCTGTATTTCAGAAAATAAAAATAAACGGCTCCCCACTCAAGGTAAAGAACTCGGGAACTCCAAAGAAAGGTGATGGCAAAGGCTCGGCTCCCTCCACTCCAAAATCAGGCAGAAAGTCTGGGGACAAGAAAGAAGGAAAGAAAAGCGGAAAGAGCAGTGACAAGAAGCTCAACATCCTCAAAGCTTCTAAAAAGGACGGTAAAGCTGGTCCTAAGACACCTAAGATGAAGCAGATGACTCTGCTGCATCTGGCTAAGAGCACCCCGGCTGGGAGCCCCAAGAAGAGAGCCCGTAGTACTGGCATGGGTACGCCTAAACTGGGGAAGCCGCTGCACCCTATGGCTCTCCATCTCCTTCGTTACTATAAGGAGAACAAGGGCAAAGAGGACAAAAAGAACTCCCTTTCTTCCCTCATCTCCAAGGCTGCAAAGACCCTGTCCCCAGACGAGCGGGGCAGGTTGCCGGAGGAGCTCAAAGAGCTGGTGCAGAAACGTTGGGAGCTACTGGAGCAAAAGAAGCGATGGGCAGCCATGAGTGAAGAAGAAAAGCAGGAAGAGATGAAGAAAAGGCGCGAGGAACTCAAAGAGAAACTGCGAGAAAAGGCCAAGGAGAGACGCGAGAAGGAGATGCTTGTCCGCCGCGAACAATCACGCAGATACGAGGACCAGGAGATAGAAGGCGACAAGAGCCTGCCCACGTTCAAGCTTGTAGACATGCCCGAGGGGTTGCCCAACACCCTGTTCGGTGACGTGGCTATGGTCGTGGACTTCCTTCAGTGCTACGCAGGCCTGCTGATGCCGGACGACCAGTATCCCATCACAGCAGCGGCTCTGATGGAAGCACTGGCCGGGGAACGGTCCGGTTTCCACTACCTGAACCGTGTGCTGGTGGTGTTGCTTCAGACGCTGCTGCAAGATGAGCTGGCAGAAGGCTACAGTGAGCTCGACATGCCACTGTCCGAGATCCCTCTTACCATGCACTCGGTGTCGGAGCTGGCACGGTTGTGCCTGCGACCATGCGACGCTCATGGTGAGGAGAGCGGCCAGGGCTCAGAGGACTCCGGAGGTTTGGGCGGCTTTGATGATGTGGTGACCAGCGAGTTCTTGGATAAGCTCGACACAATGGAGGTGTTTGAGCTGAGTCCTGAGGAGAAGGTCAACCTGCTTGTGGCATTGTGCCACCGCATACTCATGACGTACTCCGTCGAAGACCACGTTGATGCGA
The DNA here is from genome assembly GCF_004916995.1 of Morone saxatilis. NCBI lineage: Eukaryota > Metazoa > Chordata > Actinopteri > Moronidae > Morone > Morone saxatilis. The sequence goes on along the minus strand of NW_023340257.1, from coordinate 11,349,322 downwards.
GGCAGCAACGGTCGGCTGAGTTGTGGAAGGAGCGCCTGGCGATGTTGAAAGAGGTCAATGACCGCAAGAAGGCTGAGAGGAAGATGCGAAAGGAGATGGAGGTTAAAGGTAGGCGGGGATTTCCACAGAGCTCTATCTATAGCTGTCTATGTTTAGATTATAGAACTATCTTCAGTCATTAGACTTTTATTAACATCCTCAAAATGTAAATACAAGCTGATGCCAATATTTCTTTTTTTTTTTCCTGTGCTCAAAGGTGAGAAAAAGAAAGAGGGAGGTGCTAAGAAGGAGATCAAAAAAGAAGTAAAAGTGGAACCAGAGCCGGAGCCAGAGGACATGATCAGCTCAGTGAAGAGCCGGCGGCTGATGGCCATGCAGGCAAAGAAGGAGAAAGAGGAGCTGGACAGACAAAACAAAGGTAACTTTTGTAGCAGCAAGTGGAGCAGATGACTCCCCTCAAAATGTGCTTTTTTAAATAGATATATGATGGTTAAACGACAAGCTTCAGTGCACATATGCAGTACCGTTGTGTGATACATCAGTTTTGATTTTGTTCTCGCAGTACTTATTTGTTACTGTGTTATTTCCCCCCTAGAGCGCATGGAGAAGGAGGCTGAAGAGGAGCGGATGCGTAAACAGAGGGCTGCTGCAGAAAGGGCCTTTCAGGATGGTATAACCAAAGCCAGGCTTGTCATGCGCAGAACCCCACTGGGTACCGATAGAAATCACAACAGGTCAGGACTGCACACACATGTTGAAAGAACACAAGCACAAAGGTGTGTATATATAAATGTAAAATAACAGCTTCTAACCATGGTTTGCTCTGTTTTTTGTTCAGATACTGGCTTTTCTCTGATGTGGTTCCTGGTCTGTACATTGAGAAAGGCTGGGTGCACGAGGGCATCGACTACAGCTTCACTCCTCCACCTGAGGACAAACCCGCTGAGCCTGAGGTAGAAGAGGAAGAGGATGGTGCGTCCACCGCTACTCATGATTCACAAGGTACCTAAAGTTGTCCTGATCAATATGTTGTGTGTTAATATTTAAAAAGTTGATATAGGCTGAAATCTCAACCATTTTGAAGTTGATACCAGCAACACTCTACAACCCTTCTTCAAATGTATGTCTTGTTTTGTTTAGTCCTACACTTTATTTAACTAATTACCATTTATGTTGTAGGAGCTGAAAAGGATGATGGCAGCATAGATGGTGCTATTAGTGAGGGAGCCCAGCAGGGAGCAGTAGCAGACATCTGTATAGAAACTACTGTTCCCAAGCAGGGACAGAACCTTTGGTAAGAGCTTTGATTTTGTCTTTATTTTTCTGTCTCTCTATCTTTTTCTCTTTAATTTTTCTTTTTACACAATCGTTTATTCAAATTTTTCTGCCTCTCAACACAGGTTCATATGTGACAACCCAGCTGAGCTGGACGAACTGGTAGAAAGTCTTCATCCTCAGGGTGTTCGAGAGAGTGAACTGAGGGCGAAGATACAAAGCAGGTGCGTGCACTCTCATTATAAGAGATAATTACTTTAGCAAACACAAAAGCATAACAGCAGCAGCAAACTTTTAGACTATGGAAAAGTTTCGAAAAGAAAGTATGGACAATGCCGGTAAAAAAGCGAGAAATATGAAGCTGAACACAAAGCTCTCCCTTTCCCTGTTTCAGATACCAAGACATCCTCCACTCCATCCATCTGACCCGTAAGGCCAGAATGGGCCTCAGGACCTGTGATGGCCATGCAGAGCTGCTCAACTACCTGCGCAGTGACATCCAGGAGGTCGCCTCACGACTCCATAAAGGAGGCCTTGGATACCTGGATGACGACAAAGACCTCAAAGATGAGGTGATTAGTTTCTCTGACTACGTACAATATTAGTAGCCTTGAAAGTTCAACACTGAAGGAATGGATAAGATCTCTCCCTTTCGGGTCGAGCGATCATGTGCAACCTTCTTTCAACACCTAAAATATTCACCCTCGTCAGGCTGTAGTCAAGAAACTTACATTAAAGGGCGAAATTTAGGCACCTGTTTAATTATGTTGTCACTCTTGTGTAAGCAAATGTTTTATTATTAAACCATGAAGTCTGCATTTAATTGCACTTTATAACTGTTTGAATGTTTCCTCCTCTTCTCGCAGTTGAAAGACACGGAGAGCTTGAAAGACTTTGGCGAGTGCATCATCACCATTCAGGCCTGTGTAATCAAAAAGTTCCTGCAGGGATTCATGGCCCCCAAGCAGAAGAAGAAGAAAAAGCACGGAGGGGAAGAAAGCAGCAAGGCCGAAGAGGTGGACGAGGAGAAGAGGCTGGCAGAAGAGGCAAGGGTAAGAGAACTGCCATGTTCATGAACATGAAGAAGCAAAATGAGATCTGTCCATGAAACACACCGACACTAACACATTAATATAGACGGAGCTACCACTTCTTTGTGGAAAGTTTTGCTGAGTTTAAAGAAGTCTGTGCTCTTTCCTCTTAGGTAGCGACAGCGGTAGAGAAGTGGAAGACTGCCATTCGAGAGGCCCAGACCTTTTCCCGAATGCATGTCCTGCTGGGCATGTTGGACGCCTGCATAAAGTGGGACATGTCTGCTGAGAACGCTCGCTGCAAAGTCTGTCGCAGGAAAGGTAAGGGCGGTCTTCAACTGCTGTCTCACAGAAAGGAATTAGCTGTAGATAAAATGTGCATCACAAGTTATTTGCAGCCAATTAGATCATTCTGCCTTTATTGATCTTTCTCAGTAAACACAAACACTCAGTCCTTGCTACATGTAACTCATAATTTTGAGTTGCAGTTAGAGTGAAGCAGTGCTACACTACTACCCAACGCTCTCCTGCTCCCTGTCTAGAGCTCAGGCAGAGCCCATCTGTGCTGAAGTTGAAGGAGTCTAAGCCCAAATCCGCAGGGCAGGGCAGCAGCGGCAGGCTCAGGGCAGAACAGACTAGTGTCAGGCAGGTCTACATACAGAGCCGGCAGCTCCGCAGGGCAACAGGTGAACCTGTAGTGATAAGATGACAATAAAAACAGATACACAAGGAAAACAAGACGTTTGTTGGCCTTTTGAAGGAAGGAAGACAAGAAAAAGTGAAACAGGAAGAACAACATGAGGGCATACTGAATACATTTTAGGTAAAACCAGGGAATTGATTTAAACAGAGCTCAGTTTTATGATGTATTCTGATCTCTTCCAGGTGACGATGAGAAACTCATCCTCTGCGATGAGTGCAACAAGGCCTTCCACTTGTTCTGCCTGCGACCGGCACTTTACCGCATTCCAGCTGGAGAGTGGCTCTGCCCGGCCTGCCAGCCCACTGTGGCCAGACGCGGCTCCCGCTCAAGGTAACGGTCCACCTCACACTGTATGTCCTCCGTTGTCCTTATAAACTGTTACATCTGGGTAACTATAGAGTTCATGTCTTTACTTAGAGGTTGACAGATCTGTGAGCACACAATACGGCTGTCGTATGATAAGATAATTCCTTTATTTATCCCCCTAAGGAGA
>NW_023340257.1:11330104-11345769 GCF_004916995.1 Morone saxatilis | reverse complement strand
ACAGTAAAAATATTGCTAATATTAATATTAGAAGATATAAGAACTATAAATTAAACAGTACAATCCTATTGCAGTTTGACAGCTATTACGATTGTAATATGATTCATGATTAGTTGGAATTATTTTTGGGTTCTGTATCAAACAAACATGTTTTCTTACATCAGGAAACAAGATTTGTAGGCTAGTGCATCTCTGCAGCACTACAGTACTTTTTACCTTTTTCATTAAGAAATTGCAGCTTCTGCGATTTGCATATTGCACTTGATCAACAATCAGTGTAGACCTAAATTACACTGCTTTTTATGTTCAATGTCTTGTATTCCCCCTCTCCCCTCACCATGCATAACCCCGGCACCAACGTTTACACTGAAGGAAAATAGCAGAGCAGTGGCTCTAGTATTAGTGAGACTACGACACATAATATGAACCCAATGTATGTGATTATTTTAATAAGAGTTTTATTCCTCTCAGTATATACAATATACTCTTTCCACATCAACAAAACAATACACAAACCCACAATCCTAGCAACAAAGCAAAACAACAGCACATTTTCACTCCACACATCAAACAAACAAGCTCAACCTCTGCATCTTCATATCTGATCAACCTAAATTAAATATGTTTAATATTAAGAAACAAACAACATAATACAATAGTTTATCTATTTTTCACAACCTACAATAAGTCTGCTGCTTTCAACACACCGTGTCTTTATCGTTTCTGATTGTTAACCTCGTCATTGCAGGAACTACAACCAAGACACAGATGAAGAAGAGGATGAGGAGGAGTCTGAAGAGGAGGACTCTGAGGAAGATGAAGAGGATGAGGAAGAGAATGACTACAAAGCCATGGGCCACAGCTGTGAGTATCAGAAAGAAAATGAAGTCCAGGTTTCTCTAAATTGTCTCGGCTCTAAGACTGTTCGCCCTGAGCGTTTTAACCAGGATACGTTTGTGTGCTCCTGTCACACATCAGTAAACGGAGGGTTGTAAATGTGGTTGTGTATGAAAATGCTCCGGTCTATCCACCGACTGAAAACTGGAGTCCTTGTGTCATTACATTTTATTTAAAAACTATTGCTCAAAAAAAAAAGGGAGATCTTTATTTTTATCTTCTTGGTCTTTTTTGGATTTGGTAATCATTGAACACCTGGGTTGGTTTTGGAAAATGGAGCGTCCTTGATACCGAAGGTTGGGAATGAGAGGAATGCTGACGGGGAATTCCAGCCCCTGTCTCTATTGTCTGTGTGTTGTCATGTAGCACAGCTCAGGTCTGGACCTTTTGCTTTGAAGCCTTGTTTCACTCTGGCTTCACTCAGAGTATGTGGCAGGATGATCCCCTCTGTCAGTTCAAGCCTGCATCTCAACGATTAAGAAAGTTATATGCATCAGCGCTGAACAGTTCCAGAGATAACTGCAATGCACTGATTATTTTTCTACTTTCTAGTCTGGGTCTGGGTTTGGTACAAATTAAAACAATACAATGAACAGTTCAGCATGAATCTTAATGTCATGAGCAGAGTTGGGGCATACTCACAATGTTAACTGCTCTCATGGTGCACAAAGTGAAGCTTTCAGTTAGTACACATCATTTTGAAGAGTACATAGTGACACTTGTCAGGAATAATGGATTAAATATTACTTTCTGCAAGAGACATGAAAAATAATTAGTTTTGGTTACATAGATACATTTCCTTTTTTAGTACCTGAAGTACTTGGTAGTTTTTTTTCCTACAGCGTTTGCTTTTTCTATTTTCCCCTGATCATCTCTCAATTTCTCTACAGTGAGACCAAGGAAGAAAAACAAGCAGTCCTCATCCCGGCAGAAAAGTTCAAAAAGTAAATCCAAGAAGCCGTCGTCGTCGTCAAGTAGTCAGAGCAACAAACAGAGGACTGGCCCCAACAGCCCTGCAGACATTGATGAACTGGTAAGAAAGCACCGGGAGACTCACACTTACAGAAGATGCATCTTGCTTCTGAGAATAAAGAACACACTTAAAGTTCAGGAGTTCATCTACGTTTCATGGAAACGTTCGTTGAGAGAACAGAATGAACCCGTTTTGTATCATTGTTTCTGCAGGTGCGGCAGAGTTCCCAATCAGGAGTGCGCAGGCAGGCGCTGGAGCTTGAGAGGTGTGAGGAGATCCTCAAGAAACTGACAAAGTTCCGCTACAGCTGGCCGTTCAGGTGAGCTACGAACATAATCTGTATATTTTGAATGTACACTCAGTTTTATTAAGTACTCTGGAGCAGCACCAGCCACCATACAGTGTTTAGAGCAGCTTACACCAACTTTAAGCTCGCTGTGTGTGCTTAGTGCTTTGTCTGTAGCACTGTGGAAACCAGTGTGTGTAAGGTAACTGCCATGTCTTTGGCTCTTCAGCTGCAGTCGACTGTGACCATGTTTAGATGATCTGACACTGGCTCACATGTTAACCTTTTATTCAGTGCAGTTAAGTTGCCTCACCTCTCCACAGCTTTCACTCTAGCTGTATTTGCCAAAGCCAGAGCTTCTCAGGCAACACTAAGTGACAACTCAAAAACCTGAATTCATTATATTCAAATTATGATATCCTTAAGAAGAGTCACAGAGAGGTTAAGAGATACTGAATTAAACTCTACACTCTTACAGGGAGCCTGTGTCCCCGGAGGAGGCAGAGGACTACCTGGACATCATCTCCCAGCCCATGGATTTCCAGACCATGCTCGGAAAGTTCAGCCAGGGCTCGTATCGCCACGCCCAGGACTTCCTGGAAGACATAAAACTGGTCTTCTCCAACGCAGAGGAGTACAACCAGCAGGGCAGCACCGTGCTCTCCTGCATGGTCAAAACGGAGCAGACGTTTACCGAGCTGCTCCAAAAGCTGCTGCCCGGCCTCAGCTACCTCCGACGACGCTCACGGAAACGCGTCAGCCAAGCCCCCGCAACATCTGAGGAAGAGGAGGAGGAGGAGGAGGAGGAGGGGGAAGAAGATGAGGAAGAGGAGGAGGAGGAGGATCAGGAAGAGGAAGAAGTACCGAAGAAGAAGATGCAGAATGGCAAATCGAATAGGAAGAGAGTCAGAAATGGTCGGGGGCGGAGGGATGAGGAGAGCGAGAGCGAGGAGGACAACGAAGAAGAGGAGGAGGAGCATGATGATGATGATGGCAGGAGGAGAAGTAAGCGGACCTCTGCCACCTCAAGCAAGAAGGATTACAGGGAGCAGGATAGCGATGGCGAGCGGGACACACGGAGACTCGTCCAGCGGGGGGCGTGCCGGCGGCGACACTGGGGGCGGCCGAGCAGGCGAGCCGAGGAGGGCGAACCAGACCAGCCAGCGACATTCCAAAGAGACAAAAACCGGCTCCATGAAGTCGCAGGGTGCTTTTTTTTTTTTTTTTTTTTTTTGCGTCTCTTTTTTTTGCTTTAAAATTTCTGTCCCGCTCTTCTCCAAATGATCAAGAGCCCTCCGTCTCCTCCTCCTACAGCCAGCGGGACTTAATCCTCAGAAGGACTTTTTTGTGTTATTGAATTTCTGTTCATATTTTTGAAAAATGAAAAGAAAACTGATTTATATTTGTAACATGTTTAATATTGGTGATCCTTTTTTCTTTTTTTTTCTTTTTTTTCAACCAAGAAAAATTGAGATAATGGAGGGGTCCTTATAGCTCTTAAGACTTTTGAATTTCAGTTCCAAGTTGACAACCTCTCACACACATACACAAGTGTAATTCGACTTAAAATGTTGTCCTGTGAACTGCTTTGTTTTTACATTTGCGCTCCACAAACACCAGTACAGTGTAATCAGAGGCTCGTCGTCACTCACGACACTCGAGCCCGGCCGTCACTTTACTGCGGTGTTTCAGGATGAGTAAATCTAGCTGTAAAATGTTTGTCCTGATCACATCTCTGTCTCTCAAGTCATTGTGTTTCCACTGACTCAAAGTACTTCTTGTTAAGGAGACGGTGTCCATGTAGCTCAAAACCTCTAGGAAGCCTTTCTTTGCTTACAAACTGGCTGACATGAATTATTCCTGTCACCTGTTAAATCTCTTACTTCTAAGCATCTTGACGCCAAGATTATCTCTGGTCAAATGCGGAGTCTATAGATAAACACGATAGGATTTTAATAGTTGTAGTAAAATTTTCGTTTGTTTCCAAGCCCATCTTCAGATGTATTGTCAAAAAAAAAAAACTGGGTGGAGGTTTTCACAGATCACACATCGCATCACTTTTAGTGCTAAGAGACTTTCATCTCAGCTCCCGGTGCCAAGATGTTTTTCAAAAATACGGGGACCCGACTTGGGAGTCTCATTCTTGGCGTGTAGAGCTGACCAGCCTTTCCTCCTCTGTAGTGCCCTGCCACTTTAAAAGAACAGGTACCTCAATGCTCCGTCAGTTTGCACTCCTCCTGTGTAAAGTGCACCTATTATGCCAGCAGCTGCAGGACCATACTTTATTGAAATTATGTGCATAAACATTTGTAAACAGTGTTTAAAACAACAAATGTGACGTTTGTTAAAGAAAATGGGCATTTTTGAATATTTGATATTTTTTGCACATTTTATTTGGTATTGTAAATGATAACTTGTTAGTCGATCTTAATCACATCCAATAAATTGCGAAGGTTTAAGCAGGGCTCTCCTAGTCTATTCAGAGAACATGTCAGAGTTGTTTTAGTTTGTTTATTTTTCCACAGCAGAAATAGTTGAATTAGTCACTTGTACATTTTGTTAACAACGCCTAAAAGCCCCTCAAACGTGGGTGAAACAGCTCCTCGGGGGTGCGAGTGAAGTTTCCCTGCATGTCCTGGTTCGGACACCAGGTGGTGCTGTACTCCTGCACTTTGAATCTTTTTTGTTTCAGCAGTTTTACAAACAATTCAGTGACAAAGTTGTCAGCTGGACCGGTGTTGCACCTGACTCCGACTGCTGTGTGCGCTCACTGGTCAGCGAGGGGGGGGGGCTCACTGCATTTTGGCTCTTCAGCTTGTTTTGTAATAACTTGTACACACCAGGCAGGAAAATTGACTTGTAAGTCCCAACACCCACAAAAAGAAAACCTTTCGACTGTGCAGAAGTTCTTGCAGTTTGTGGCAAGGTTGCCAGACGTGTGTGTATATGTTTGTGTGTGTGTGTGTGTATATATACACATATACATATACACAGTATATACTGATAAGTGGTTGGTTTTCCCTCTTCTGTCTGTGCTGTGCTGTGCTCCTGTGTTTCTCTAGTGCTGTTATCATCAAGACTTTACTGATTTCATTTGGCCACTGATTGCTTTTCCCCTTTCTATAAGTTTTTGTTTTAATTCGGCTTTGTTCCTGACATGATTAACAGTAGTTTAAAAATCACTGTTATAACTGTTTGGCATTTCAACGAACAAACAAAAAGGTGACTGCCCTTCTCAAGTTGAGACCTGACTGTAAATGTTTTCTTTGTTCTTGGAGGAACTGCAAAAGTCTTTTACATTTCCTTTTTTATATATATATTTATAGTCTCTAAAGCTGGGTTTGGGCAGGTTTCGGAGGATTCACATGTAAAGAATTTCCAATAAAGGCTATGGACGAAGACGTAGTTCTCCCTGTTTTATTTGTGTTGAGTTGAAGAGCATCCCCATTGCAGGACAGACAGACGTCACTGCCATCTGTAAACTGTGTGATAAGACAATGAACAGGGAGGAACACGGGTTAGCCGTGACCACATACTGATGTCTAATTTTACTTTTTAATAAAATGTCAGTTTTCTTACTCTGGTGTAGACTCATTTCTCACAAACCTGCATCTTCATGTAGAAGCCAAGTAAGCTACAAATATGGTGCGTTGAAGCCAAAAATGACATTACAGGGAATAAATGGTTTCATTATTCACAGAGAAGGATGAGCAGCTCGGACTCAAACTGTTCCGTGAAAACATTTTGTGCAGAAGGTGAAGCTGACAGTGAGTTTAATCACGCAGCTCTGGCTCTGCTGGTTGAAAGTCAATCTGTAAGATAAAAGATTTGTTTCATTAATTTCAGTTGAGAGAAAGAAGAACAATTCATGTTTGGCCAGTGGAAAACTGTGGACACAAGAAACATTAAATATTTGCACAAGGCTGTTACAGTGTCTAGACTTCCACTCAGTGTGGTTTCTAAGGTTGTTTATGGATGAAAATAATGATTTGGCTGCACTAGTCAGAGCTAGTTTCACAGGGAGCTCTCTCCGAACATATGTGCGCGTGCAGGTGGCAGGCAACGGCGATGACCCCAACCCACTGGGAGAGAGTCCCACAATCATATAGCCAAAATGAGGAGTGTTTCTGTGATGTATGGAGCCAGAGGAGAGTGCAAGGAGGACAGCAAGATCTAATAAAATATGTGCCGAGGTGCTGACAGCCTCTGAGCCATCTGTAACTTGGCAACAGGTGTAGAGGCTAAGATGGATCAGAGTAAAGGTCAGAGATGTGAAAAGTCAGTGGAAACGTAGCACTTGATTAGTGGCAGTTTGAGCAGCTGCATTCGAACATAACGATGTTTCACTTTTCAGACGTTTTATTCACCTTTTCTATGTTTATTTTTTATTATTCCACATTTAAAATGAAGGTGTGTCATTTATGTCCAATCTTCCCACAGAGAGTTGCATTTGGAGCCACAGAAGGAGCAAGATGTTGCAGGTCCATGAGTTTGACCCACAAGAGAAGACGTTAATGGCAGATTGAGATTATGAAATTATGAGTTACAACCACTGTGGCATTAGAGAAAAATCGCAGCCTTTTATCTGTTTTGTTGTTATTTCTGAGACTTAATGCAGACTAAATTGATGTGTCAGTTTTGGTAGCTCACTGTTTTAGGAAATGGAGCCAAAACCAACTGAACATTGTTATATAGCCTACCAAAATGAACTCTGCATGATGTGAGTGAACTTCTCATGAACTCTGAGCAGTGGATCACTTTGCTCAGGAGGCTCAGCCTCAGTAGCATTAAAGAATTTGTTGTTAACTTGAATAAAATACAATACAGTCTTGATATATCAACTCTAAGAAGTTTATCAGGGACTTTCCAAATGCGGGACATGAAGTATTGTTCATTCCTCACAAGGTGCATCCTACGCAGTGAAACATAGTTTAGACGTGCATTAATCACCCAACTTTTACTCCCCAGTGACGTAAAAGAAATCAATGGCTGTACACGCTGCCATGTAGCACAGACGACTCCTGAGTTTTTACAGGAAGCAGGACTCAGAAATAGCAACAATACAGTACATACTGCGATGGAATCCAATACGATGAGTTATACTTATGGCCTTGCCTCATGTTAAATATTTAACCTTGAAAGTAGCTTGGTTTGTTTCAGACTGAAATACCTTTTCAAGTATTGGATCGTGGACTGTCACGAATGTTTGTACAGTGATTTATTGTCCTCAGTGGATGAATCCCTCTGACACAGCTATTAGATACCATTAGATAGTTGAATTTTGGCCCAGACATGCATGCTCCCCTCAGGATGGACAGTAGTAATTTAGGTAATACCCTCAACTTTTCCTTGTCCAGTAGATCTTTTTTTACAGCAGCCTTTTTCACATAAAAAAGTAGGGTAAAGACAGGTGTTACCAAATTAAACTAATTAAGGCTCCATTCCATTTAGTGTAGCAGAGCCTTTCCAGAGAGTCAACAACTGCCGCACCCTGGCTCTGTTTGACCTGAATGGAACCGTAACACATTGGTTTACCCGACTATTTCATGTCAAAATGGCTGCTGTGAAAAAGGTCTATAATTTGGTTAATGATCAAATACCTGGAACATTAATGACATTCCCAACAGCCTCATTTGTACTTTGAATTTAGTGCTTATAAGCTAATTATATCATGCTAACACCCGAAACAAAGATGATTAACATTATAATTATACTGTTAGATATTAGCTAGTTGTCATTGAGAGCATATTGGCATTCGAGCATTAGCATTTATTTCAAATTACTGGTGTGCCTAAGTACACCATCATGTTTATGAGTTAGAGCCTCTATTTGGGTTGCTTTTCTTAACAAGGTAAAGATCATGTTCACACGTATGAAATTAAATTTTGATTTTTATTGGCAGCTTTAAAGTGAGTTTCAGCTCAACATCACTGTTACCGCACTCACTGCAGTGTTTTCCGCCAACATGGCAACATGGTGGAGAATTTAGCTGCTGAAGGGCCTGATATTTCTCTCAGGAGTTGATAGAGACCAAAGACAGAGCTGAGAGAGAGTGAATATTGGACTTAAATTCATCATGGCCAAGACACGACTCCAAATGAATGATAATGTAGCTCCATATCTTTGATACCTGCTGAGCAATTGTTTGCTAATGAAATAAAAAGGCCTGGCTGATCCTGTTCTCTCTGTCTCTGACCAATGGTTGAACACAGACACAAAAGAGATACTTGAAACTAATTCTGATGTTTACCACAAGAATCATCATCGCACAATATTTGAAGGAGCACATAAAATCGTGTCTCAGTATACTCCAGTGGATCACACATGGTTTAAATAATACTGGTAAATAATTCACTGTGTGTGTTTCACTTATTGTAGTAGCAGATGTGCTTTGACAAGCTACTGAGCAACACAAGGTCAACTCAGGACATATGTCATTGATTGAATGTGCCTGATGCATTAACCTCCGCTGAATTACTTAAAAATATCATGCAGTTATTAGGTTTTATGTTGTCTCCACTATTATATCACAAAGTCTGACTTAACAGGTTAAAGCAGCGGCAGCAACAGCAGCAGAAGCAGGCGCTCCTGCCCTGTAACAAGCAAACACTGGCCATGCGCTGACTAATCTTTGAACCCTGTGCAAACTGACAGCGGCAGCATATGACCGAGCCATCCGGCAACCCACCCAGCAAATATTTACCTCAGGTCCAAGTCGGTGCAGAGGGCATCTGGCAAGGAGCGCACAAGTGTTTCTCACTCTCATTCCATCAGACGCAATGAACTGCGGGACTGTGAGTGGAAACATTACTGTGACCACATTAAAGGACAGTGGAAGCATTTTACTGCTCATCAGTGTTATAGTCATAGATACAGATGTGTAAATCTAGAGTGTTTAAATTATTCATAAAATGCCTGCAATCATTAATAAATCAGTTTTAAAATTGTATTCTTGTCATTTGACATTCCTTATGCCTGTCTTATCTCTTTGTGGAATTAACTGTTAGCTAATAATGCTAATCATTTGTGCTAAAGTTAACAAAGTCCCGCTTTCTTTTTTCTTCTTAAAACGCATTGGTTAAAATCAAATGAACTCTCTAATCAGAGTGCTCTTTGCTTGTTTCCTGCTAGGGAGGTACGTTTCGTGGTAGACGATATACACTGGACAAAAAGGACCTGTGTCCAGAAAGATCCAGTGGATTTTATGGATCTGTAGTATGTCGTATGGTGATAATTCTTACGAACCAATGTACCAAAGCAAATTCCTTATATGTGAAAACTTGCTTGGCAGTAAAACTGATGTTCTGATTCTGATGTTATATCACATAAAAATTAAAACCACCATATATTTTAACGCTGAATGTGCGTTACGTCCCACTGCCATGCAGCTATTGTAGCTGCCTCTGCCACACCTCACCCTGGTATTAGTTACTCTTTAAATTTCAAATACTTAATAGCTACCGATAAGGATAGGCAACAAATTAAAGGGAAAACCTCAATAAACGAGTAGAGAAATGTAACAAATACAGGCACAGGACGTGAGGGGTCAATTCATGATTTAATGAGCGCATTTAAATGAATCATGTGCTGGAGATGTGGTGAAATCTTCTCTTATGTCCTCTTGGATGTAAAACAGGCGTCCACAGTCACCTTGATCTCAGACTGGACCGACAGCACTCTGCCATCATAACAACACCAAATGAGGAAATATCTCTTGAAAAGAATGATGTTCATCCCTCCAGTGCAGCTCAGAGACTTGAGTCTATGTCAAGACTAAGACACCATCTGTGCCTTTAATAGCGATCACCTTTAGATGACTCAGATCAAATCTGTATAAATATCGTCCTACATGTTGAACAAGTCTTCAGCTTGAGATGAGATTATACTGAGACCTACTTGGTGCATTTTTGACACCTGTCCCACCGGTGCCGTCACACAAAATAAATGACACAGTGAGTCAGGCTCTCCTGCTGGAGCCGGCGTTGAGGTGCATGAAGGCAGTCTTGAGCTGTAAGCGTAAACTGGATTTGTGTCATATCATGGCACACTTCAGAATGAGCTCAGTCAATAGTCTATCAGGCTGGCAGCTGCAGGAACGCACACAGAGAAAATGAGGACAAGGGGGAAAAAGAGACAAAAAAAAAATCCTGACAGTCTGCCAGAACAGAAAGAAATGAAGTAACATAATCATTCACAGAGCATAAAGGTGACCTGAAAATCGCACGCCAAAACCAACTTATATGACCGCAGCGGCGACATGCCCTAAATTCTCCTCTCCCTTCTGTTTTAAGTGCAAGTACAAATGATTATTAATGCATTATTCACAAAACAGAGCCTTCTCCCCCAATTTTCTCCACTCATGTGTGTCCTCTCCCTTTGATGATATAACCAAAGTAAGAGGGGAGAAAAGCGAGGGAGTGCAGAAACAGAGGAGTTCAGAGGATGGCTTTTCTCAGGGGAACACAGCGCTCTCATCCCAAAGGGGATCCTGCACTCTTCTGAAACAGTCTGAATGTTCCTGTAGACTGGGCTCCAAACAGCAGCATTAACATATCAGTCATACATCCTCTCTGACGTGACTGCAACCAGACACATCAGTGCCAAGATACACACTTGGCTCGCTTATTCCGGCTGGCTTTTCATCAAACGGTTAAATGTAGGGTATTCCTGTACATGTTGCCTCCTTCTTTATCAATAATATTTTAATTCAAGATTTACATGAAGGCACAAATCTAAAAAAAATGTTAAAGGCAATCAGAAAAACGACCGGAGAGAATAACCTCAGAATCACCCAGGGATTTCTTTGAACTTGGGAATCCAGATATGGCAGCAGTAACAATTGGATGAGCGCGCTACGGGGAAGATGAAAGGCAGTCAAACTTGTAGTCGTAATAAGTGGGTTGAGGCCTTTCATGATTCATTCTGCAGCTTCATCTTACCATTCAGTCAAGCTAGTGATCGCAAATGTTGAATAGGCTTATATATATCTGGATTCTTTGTAAAGCTTAGCAGTGGATGATAGAAAGCCAATTAACTTCCTCCCACTGTTCTGAGTAGGGACATAACGTTATTTTTAAAAGAAAAATGCCTAAATTATGATGAATTCTCCCACAACACGTGCAGCCGACACAGAGCTTCCAGTTTCACCGCTCTCTCCACCAGTTACGCTAATAGATAAAAGTCTCGTTTTACTAATGTTTCCTGTTAAAGGAACAGTTGTGGTAAATACACCTATTCACAGGATAAGATGCCGCTCTCATTTTTGAGTGTTTAACATGAATCCAAGCTAACTAGTTAGCTTAGCTTAGCATTAAGACTGAAAATAGAGGGACAAAGCTAGCATGGCTCTGTTACTAAGTGTAAAACTGGTACAGATTGTACAAATGAGATATTACGTATTAATTTGCGAGCTTTTGGTCAGCAGATTTTCTTACCTTGGGACAGAGCTCGCCTAGCTGTTTCCTGTGCTAAGCTAAGCCTGGCTCTGTTCAAACCACACTGTCGATGGTTCAAACTCACCAAAGCAACAAAATGTAAAAAAAAAAAAAAGTCAAGTTGCAGTTGTACAGGGGTTATGTGGGGTGGTAGCATTAACAGTGCAGACACAAGGGTGCTATCAATCTTCTAATCTAACGTTAGTTAAAAGTTTAAAATAGAGCATCTAAAATCGTAATCTAATACGGGATTAAATGTAGAATAATTCCCTGTTACACCAGATCTTGTTTCCCTTGTTTGCAGAATTAAAATGATCTGATCATGGATCACACTGTTTTATTACATATATATTTTCTCCTTTCTCTCCAAATCAGATACATCTAAAGTTACATGATGGCCTTGCTGCTGTCACAGCTCATGTTTCTCTGGAGTGTGCATATGCCCAGTGAGGGGGATGTCAGCAATAAATAGATTAAAGTGTGTAATGGCCCAATAACCACTCCTACACTGCTCCACCATGCATGGGTGATTCACTTAAGAAAAAAACCAAGAAGGCTGCAGCTGTTGGGGCTGACTTAAGTTCAGATTTTTGGTTTAGCAAGAAATTGGAGGTGAGTGTGTACATATATGTATGTGAATATGTGAATGTGTGTGTGTGTGTGTGTGTGTGTGTGAATGTGAATGTGTGTGTGTGTGTGTTTGTGTGTATGTTTGTATTTGTATGACTAAGAGCAGTGAAAGACAGACAGAAAAAGACAACACATCATATATGAATAATACCTATTCAAATGTAGGCATAAGTAGAAACCTATGAGCACTATATATGTGTGTGTGTGTGTGTGTGTGTGTGTGCCAAGGTGTGCATGTGTCTTAATAGGAAGCAGTCACAGGGCTGCTGACGGCTCCATAAAGGAGCCTTTGAATGGCTTGGCTCTGGTAAATTCATAGCAGATGTGAGGGAAAGAATATCCACCCAGGTTGAGTGGCCCTTCACTGCGAAGGCGACAGGAGTCCAATCCAGGGGAGGCAGACGGACGGCAGACAGGAGCCAGGAGAGACATACACACACACACACACACACACACACACAAACGTTGGGTGAACTCCAATCAGCCAGGAGGGAACTCTGCACGGCACTAAACAGGAGACAGGAGTTTTTCTCTGAGCCACTCTGGCTTTTCAATTGAAAATAATTCTCCCTTTTATTCCTGAAAGAACAACTTTGAGTTCCCTGTGTTGCTCTCTGGGCAGGTTTTCCATTCAAATGTACAAGTTTAGGCCAGGTGTGTGCTTCAGGGATGGCCTCCACACACTGGATCATGCATTCTGGTTCCCTCTGGACCCACGGAGTCTGGAGCGCTCCGAGGCCAGGCTTTATGCCACCTTTCCTGGCTCTGACTGACGCCAGAGGAGGGGCGGGGAGAGACTGGCGCCTCACCGCCAATTAACATCCTCTCACGCTGAGAGCACGGCCAGGTAACACATGATAGTCCAGACCCTTTCTAGCAAAGAGCCCGGCAGACAGTCAAGTGGGGTGAGACTCATTAACTTATCCATGCGCTGGACATCTGTCAGTGATACTACCCGAGGCAAGCTTTCTTTTTTTCAGAGGGTTAGAGCCAGTGGTGGTGTAGGCTTAGCTTAACACAGGAACAGGGGGAACAGCTACCCCGGCTCTATGCAGAAGTAACAATATCTGCCGACCAGCATCTGTAAAGCTCACCAACTGAATGTGTTATATCTAATTTGTGTACCCAGTACAGTGACAATGATGAAAGGAATCCAGGAAGTCACTGTACCCGGGCAAGAAATAACCAACTGTGAAACTATAACTGGTCGTTTTTACTCTTTAATTTATTATCTGTCTTTATGCTAAGCTAGGCTAACTGCTGGTAGTAGCTTCATATTTTACTGTACAGGAATGAGAATGATATGAGTCGTCTCATCTAAGCACCAAGAAAGTGTTTTTCCCCAAATGTCAAACTACTCAGCCGAAAGAGCAAGGGGCCCTGTGTGATGATGACTAATAATTACGATATCTATAAACTGTATAAATAAAGTTTAATCTGGACTACATAGAGGAATCTACATTTGCATTTGTTAACTTGACAAATGTGTAAAAGTTCCCTGCTCAGCGTCAGCATAACCAACCCGGCTTTAATTAAAATTAGTCTGGAACATTTATCACGTGGGGGGCCCTGAAGCTCATTCACACACTCTCTGCCTTCTAGAGGCAATTACAACTGATAGATGGAAGGTTTATTACCTGTGTTGCTATAAACAAGGTGTACGTACAATGAGCTTTTTTTAGTTTAAAGTGATGAGGGAATCTCTGTGCCAGCTCATAAATGAGGCCCCAGTACTTTATATCCGGAGGCGATTGGTAAACACAACATGAGCTCAGTCTCACTCGTAAACTGCTGCTCCGACTGCGACCGCAATGCGAAAAGCTGCAGCGGCGTCAGGATTTAACAAAAATACCTCGCAAAAAAAAAAAAAATTCCCAAAGAAGAGCACCACCTGACAATTCTCAAAATCTTGAAAACCACTAAACGAAATGAATGGATGTGAGGAATTTCCCTCTAGCTTTCCTGGTTCTGGGCAAGGTCCTTAATGTGCTCTAAGCCAGTTGAGGTGATCTTGCATGCAAGGGTGCTTCTGGAAAACCAGACTCTGGAGAGTAAGCAGATTTTTCTGTAAGCAATACGCCCTCTTCTGTGTGTGGGGGCAACAAGCACTTTGTCTGTAACTGAGGCTGTTCCATCTGACTGCAACTGAAAACAAACAGAATATTTCACACCGTGAGCACCTCCTGAGTGGATAAATTACTCTACATCTCCTGTATCTCTTGTCTTGTCTCTACATTTGTCTATTTTCTGCTTCTTCTTTTCCTGCCATCTGTCTGTCTCCTCTTCCGTAGTTTTTCATTCCACACTCAGATGAAGCTCAGGGGATAGACAAAGCTGGGGGGGTTGGCCGGCGGGCATCGCTTTCACTTTTAATTAAAACTTCACACCCAAATAAATGTAGCTGAGTATCACACCCACTCATATCGCCCTATGAAAAGAGCCCGCTGGGGCCAGATGTTTGCCTTAGCGAGGATAAATATCTAAGTGGCAGCTTTCTCTGTAAGGGAATCTGCTCCCTCTGTCGTTTCGTCGGATTAGCTGGGGTAAGGAAAACATGGGGATCGTGTTGCGTGCGTTTCCCACTCTCTGGCTGTTCAGCATAAACACCATGAGTTCTTGGCCTTCCTCACATCCGCCTCCTCAGCTCCTCCGCCACTCTCCTCAGCCCCTGGGGTTCCAGTGCGGGGTTTGTTTTAGTAGCATAGCCCCAGAAGAGTGTTTGGTTGTGTTGTGTGTCACACTGGGTGAGTGTTTGATTATGTTGAGTGTTACACAGTGCGGGAGTGCATGAGCAGAAAGGCGGGAAGGGGGGACGCTAATCCCTCTCTGCTTTGTCCTCTGCTGCACAGCTTTAGTCTTTGCAGGACACTTCACACTGGAACGGTGGAGGAATTCATGTAGCTGCCGCTGAGAGAGGGGCCTGTGGGATGTGAGGGTCTCATAGTTATGCACACACAGGAAGGACTACTTGCACATGCCCAACCAGAAAGAAAGGATGACTCAAGGACACTGAGGTTGTGCTCAGACTCAGTCATATTGCTGGCTTGGTTTGCACTTTGTGGCCATGCTCACACTATGCAATGAACTTCCTCTGAGAGCATAAGCATATTTTATATTCTCAAAAGACCAAACAGTGAACATACTGTGTGCGCTAGGTGACACTTATAATAAATGGACACTGTAGATTGAGTCGATCTGACATACACATTGTCTTCTTCCATAAATATCCACTAGCGCACCAAATGTGTATTAATCCGCTGATGAAAACAGTCTCCTCCTACTGCTGTTTGTGTAATGTTTGGTAAAGGAGTTTTTAAAGGACCAGTGTGTAGGATTTAGTGGCATCTAGCGATGAAGTTGCACATTGCAACTAATAAACACTGCTTGTGTCTGTTTTTGACGACCTGCGAGTGAAAATGTGCTGTGAAATGTGCAGGAGAAACTA
>NW_023340257.1:11315304-11330063 GCF_004916995.1 Morone saxatilis | reverse complement strand
GCGGTTCAACATGGCGGACTGAATGGAAGTTGAACCGCAGCTGGTGTAGATAAAAATGACTCATTCTAAGGTAACAAAAACACAACAATTCCAATATTCAGGTGATTATACACTAATGAAAAACCTAAAGAATATAATATTACCTTTTTCTGACAGTAGTTCCTAAATACTACACACTGGACCTTTAAAGATTTACATGTTTATAAGTAACCAGCAGACTTGGGACTGAGTGCCATAGGCAAGATGTTGGAGAGATGGACGAAACTGATGATTTTGGTGTTTGCATGGGATTTACTGACAGAAAAAAATCTCTAAATTGTCCAATCTGACAAATCATCACGGATGATAAAACATGTGGCGTTTGAGAGAAGGGGGATTTTTGGCTAAAATTAACGATGCACACTTTTCTAATGAGTAAGCCCTGTTTAGTCCTGTTTGGCTGTGTTGTGGAAACCATGCTGGAGCATGGAGCACCTGGCCCAGTTGGGTTCTGGTTTGGGGCTATAGGCCGGCCCCACTAATAGGCACTTGAGCCCCCCCACATCCGCCTAGTACCATGTTCCACTTAATGAGGCTCTACTCTGGGCTGTAAACAAGCCCAGATGCAACCCCAAAACACACACAGGAAATGTCTCATGACCATAACAACACAAGGATCCTGCCAGCTCATGCATGATGGGGTGTGAACAGGAAGGCTGATCCGTGCAGGTTTTCTCCCTCTCTGCTCCACAAGCAGTTATTATCCTGAGGGAAAGGGCTGCATGTGGTACTGCTGCTCCAGCTCTCGCTCTGCATGCCAAATCCTCACCGGCCGCCAAGATCATCACAGACCGCTGCCTCGCTCCTTTTCCACAGCCTACAGTTACAGTATGTACACAAACCACAGTTTATTCAGCACTGTGCTGGACCTGGCATGTCAGCTTTGACACGCCACAATAGGAACAATGTCTGCTTCCACACAAAGAGTATCTCTCATGCAACAAGGTTTTTATTTTACTTGTAGGGGGGCTGAGACCTTGACAAAAGGTCCAGTGTTAGAGTGAGTGTGGCCCCAGCTGGTTCCCTTTACTACACAGACTGGCTAATGTACAGTGATCAGCCTGAGTCAA
This sequence comes from Morone saxatilis, assembly GCF_004916995.1. NCBI lineage: Eukaryota > Metazoa > Chordata > Actinopteri > Moronidae > Morone > Morone saxatilis. The sequence goes on along the minus strand of NW_023340257.1, from coordinate 11,328,954 downwards.
CAGTCCTGGCCGGAAAAAGGGCTTAATTGATGATGGGAAACTTTTTGGCTAAATGTGTTTGAACTGCCCCGAAATGTCCCATTGAATATTCTGTCATTTTGTTCACAAAATACAAAAAAACCCTGGACAACCTCAGCAAACACTTACACTTTGTTCAAAAAACACAAACGTGAGTTAATTAACATCTTTATTTGGAGAAAGCAAGAACAGAAACCAGGACTAAAGAGTAGTTTCCACTGGTGATACGATGAGGACACTCTCCACACACACACACACACACACACAAACACACACAGCTTCTCCTTAATTAGCCAATTACATCCCCCCCTTACAAACCTTTGAGCTGGTTCACAAAGGACTTTTATACCTTTAGTTTAGACAGTCTGGTGGAGTAAAATCACTCCTCTGTTTCAGACTACTACACGGGTTACACTCACTTAGTCACTTGTCTACTGTAAGTGCACAGGAGTAAAGGTTACCTTTAAAGGAATAGATCGACATTATATACTTATTGGCTTCCTTTCTGGGAGTTAGATGAGAAGATACCATTCCCATGTCTGTTAGATATACAAGACTACAGCCAGCAGCAGGTTAGCGTAGCTTAGCAGAAAGACTGGCAACAAGGGGAAACAGCTAGCCTGGTTAAAAACGTCCTCTAAAGCTAGTTAATTTATATGTTATACATTATTTATTTTATTTGTACAGAAAGCAAGCACACATAACCTTCTGTAAAACTGCAACTCAGGTTTTTGTACCTTTGGATAAAGCCAGGCTGGTTGTTTCAGCCTTTCCCAGTATTTAGTCGACTGGGGCTTCATATTTAGTGTAAAGGTATTAGATTGTTACTGATCAATCTTTTATTGAACTCTTGGAAAGAAAGCAAATATGTTTCCCAAATAATTTTGGGAAATATGCTTATTCACTTTCTTGCAGAGTTCAATGATGGTTTGTATGCTAAATATGAAGAAAGCAAACAAGCGTAATTCCCAAAATGTCAAACTATTTTTAAACTAAACATTTGTTAAAAAACTAATTTTCTATCAATGTAAATGAGATTAATTTCATGTAATTATTGGCTTATATAGTCTGTAAAAACTGAGTGACTCACAGCAGGTATATTACAAGTGATTAAAGGCAGCATCAGAACCAGCAGTGCTACAGTGCCAAGTTTGCAGAACGCACATCATCTGGAAACTTCATGAATCAAGACAGTCAATATGAAACACAACCAAGCCAAAAAAAAAGAGCGAAAAAAGGCAGACAAGAACAAACTTCAAAACTCAAAATCAAAGACTGTGAAATGCAACGGAGAATAGCAGATCCTTACCGAGCCTGGGGCCGGGTTGGGAGGGAGGGGATCAGTGCATGTGTGTGGGGGGTGGAGGCGGGTGGGGGGGAGATGTGCCTCCTCTCTGAGAACACAGAGCCGAGGGGTGAGCCTTTGATGGCGGAGCGTGACATGAGCACATTTAGGATGAGGGTGGAGCGGCAGTGTGACAGCAGACACACATGCCAGACGACCCAACCCCAAATGTGAGTGGTTCTGATCCATCCTGACCTGTTGGTAAAACTACGTGTGCCCAAATCCGAACTTGCATCGACTCCCACTTTGTTTTTTAAAAGCTAGACGCAAAAGGGTCGAAGATTTGGGTGCTGAATCTACCCCGCTGTTGGAGTTGTGTGATTGGTTGATCATCCTTTAGTTATTCAGTCAATCGCACAAACAAAACCACAGGGGTTTAAAGATGTTCAGGAGGGCCAGAGTGGGTTTCAGGGCCGAGCTTAGACTCCCACATCCTGTCCTTTTCCACTCCCTCCCTTTAGAGTGTTTCTAAAAGCAGTCCTTGCATGGGTTTGTGTTCTTTGTTGATGCTGTTTTCACATTTTTTTTTCGTCCTTTGTAACTCCTGCTCCCTCTCTTTTTCTCCGGGGAGAGACTCTTTGGTACAAGAGATTAGAGCGGGTGCTGCCTAGCAACTGAATAAAAATGGCAGCTACAAAAGGGGCGCTCTCACTCTCCAACGTCTGACCTACATAATCCCGAGCCTCTGATCGTGCAACATAACAACATGATGAAAGGCCTGCTGTGATTTAACCCTCAAACAAATACTTGCCATCACTGACCCCTTGGCTCAAAGAGCAATCTCGCCTGCTGCAGAACACCAAAGGGTGACTTCTGAAATCTTGACGGTGCCTAATTAGAAAGGAAGAAGAGGCCGCGAACACCATTGGAAATGAGATGAATGTATTTGAGGAGATGGCAGCAGAGTGGCAAAGGAGATTAACAGTGATCACAGCAATGCTGTTGGCTTCAGAGAGCGAGAGCGAGCGGCGGAACCTCCCTCTGTTCACTGATTCATCTCTCCTTCAGCCACAGGCAGACGGAGCACAGGAATGAGTACAGAGGGATGAGAAAGCTTTACTTCTCTGTCTTCTGCTTATTGATCAAAGGACATGAAAAAACACTCTGAAAAAAAGAAGATACAGCAAAAAGCTGGAAACTTTTTCTTGAAACTTTCTCCTCCTGCACCGTGTTCTTAATATAATCTGCCTGGCCTTTACTCTTCCTCGTTACCTACAGCTTTCATCTGCACCCGTTTTGACCTGTCTGCAACTTTTTCACGTAACTTTACAATCAATGCGTTCAGTCACTGTAGGAAGTAGATCTTGGTGCCATCAATGATTCTAAGTGCATCTTTTCCAAATAAACACCTTAAAACGTTGATGAAGTGTTGAGCAGTGTGACTCAGACAGTATCAGGCAATGAAATCCACACAACTTTGCTATAATGTAAAATTTTGACTTTCTTCTTTTGGTTTGCACTTCATTTAACCTTCTGCTTTTGGTCTAAAATGCATTTATTTTGCTTTATAGCCCTCTCTATTATTTCTGAACATTGTTATGTGGAAGCTACTCAAGCAGTCTTTTCACAAACCTTTCATTTACTCTTTATAATGGCACCAACGTCGTCCCTGATTGTAAGTTTACTGTTGTTGTTTTTGTCTACTCTGCACCTCTTGCAGGTCTGACTGTCCTTGAAGAGGCATCCTTACTCTGTTGCTATGTTTTTCCACCCCCATTAAAGGGTTTATTTTCTTTTTAAGAGTTTCTCCTTATCCAGCACTTTGAGGGTCGAGGGTTTAAGGATAGTAGGGGGTCATACGCTGCACAGATCGTTAAGCCCTTTGATGGTGATTTGTGATTTTGGGCTATATGAATAAAACTAACTTTGATTAATTCATTTAGTTAATTCAAGTTCAAATCTTCTTTTTGAGTGCTTCTTGGCGAATGTTTAATTAAAAGTTCATTCTGATTTAAATTCAAAAGGACTTTCCTTCCAGTGATATTCATGTCTTCACTCCCGTTTTATACCAAGATGAAAGGATGAAGTCTGGAAACTGAAACTGAAGTTTTTTGGAAGTTAAATCCATCAGGTCAGCTCAAGTACAGTTAGAGTCTTTTATCCACACTGCAGAACACATCAATATTAACTGATGAGTCTATTATTGAGCCTCAGTGTCTCAAAATCTGCTAGAGGTGTAAAGTTATTTCCAATAAACTATCTTGAATTAACATTCTCTTGATACCGGTGCAGCAGTTCGCCTTATTTGCCAGTCTTGTGTTGAGATAATGACACCCATGTCTAGAAAACAACAGAATTATCTCAACCCAGGAAGAAGAATAAATCCTGAAAGAGAGATTGAGTGGGAAAGAGTGAAAGAGAGTTTTGATTCATCTAATTGTATATAAACTCCTGGTGGACGTGTTGCCGTTGATTAGACAACATGTTATTCTGAATAGAATAAAAAAGCTTTTCTTCTTTCTTTTCTTTTCTTCCTCTGCAGGGCTTTGAAATTCCAAGACGCTGAACAACGCCGCCAATCCTCTGTACTCCAAAACACACTTTTAATCTCTCAGCCTATGCGCTTTCATTTCATGGACGTGATAGATGCTGCACAAATATTTCAGCTGCTGTATCTCTTCAGACACTTGACACGGTATCCTCACTTTCAACAAAAAAAAAAAAAAACGGAAACCAAATTCTCAAACTCGCCTGTGCAAGTTTTTTTACCTCGCCGTGTAAATGTTTATGTCTGCACAACGTTATGAGTCAGCATGTGTGTGTGTGTGCAATTGTGATTTCATGTGTGTTTGTGTCTTGCTCTAACAGGCGAGACGGCAGCGGCGTATACTGGGTGTCTGATTGGAGTCCGGTTGCGAGGAGTGGTGAGCTGTGTGAACTCTGGTGCTCTCTGACTGCCGCATTTTCATGGAAAGCATCTCTTTGGGGGCCTGCAGGTTTTCAATACGCTCATTTACACATCAAAACAGCACAGGAAAGGGATAGTGCTCAAGGGGGGTGAGGGACTGCAGAAGGAGGGAGGGCAGGGTAATGAAGGATGCTTTATTTTCTCTTTTTTCCCCCCTCAGGGCTGGGCAAGGGTTTAAGTCTATGAGGGAGGCGCATTGATGCCATAATGATCGCCTTTAATCAGACCCATGACCAGATGGAGGGATTTCTCCTCAGCAGACAAAAACATGGTGTCAGCAGCTAAAGCGGGAAGGTGTTTTTACGCCTTTCTATAAAAAACAAATTGTACAAATCCTATGTAAAGAGACCTGTTCTGTGTTGCTTTAGAATCAATAAATACACGCTCGGGCTCACAGTCAACACAATGAAATATTCCTGTGAAAACTATAGGGAAAAGTGTTGCCTTTTCTGGGAGTAGTCTCACTTCTGGCCCAGACAAACTTGCTGCTCAGTGCGACTGACACTATTTAACCTCCTGAGCCAGAAGAAGAAAAACAGCACGAAGGCTCAGCCAAACTAAATCTTTCGAGCAAGGCCGAGCTTACTTACTCCTGAAATTTGGACATTACTGGAAGACGGGGTGGGGTCTTCTTCGAAACAAGCTCGGTGTTGATTGGCTGCCGCTGCTCCGGCACTGCAGACCTCAGGTGTGTGTGCGTGCGTGTGTGAAGGGAAGGTGTTCCTGGCAGCCACAACTCTGGCGCCAAAGGAACCACAGCTCAAACAAACTCTGTTTTTGGAATGAACCTTTCTTTCTTGCCTCTATCTGAAGCAATGTGTGCTGTGTGATTCCTTTCCTCTGCGAGAAGAGAAGGAGCTAAAAATAGCTGTCAGTGACCTGGAAATGCAGCGATAGAATTCATATTTGTGGAAAAAGAAACAGAGCAAAGACATCCTGTTGCTGCTGTAACAAGTAATTTGTGTTGACCTTTGTAATTTTTCTTAGTCGTATTCAGCAATACATGGAAAAATAAAAAAAATAAATGCAGAAAGGGCAAGAAAGTGAGAAAAAAAAAGAAATGCTGAGAAGGGAAAAGCTGCAGAAGACAAATTGCCCTCTGTACTACCCCCATGTCCTTAACCCTCTGCAGCTACCTACTTCCTATCTAATCAGTGCAGCTCAGCGCAGGTGGGACAAGCTGGTTTGTGTCTCACACAGCAAGTGTTCGGCCTCTCCAGGTCATGTCACTGGAGTGTAAACTGGGGAGGAAGCACGCGCCCCCGTTCAGGCGCCCATGAACTGGAACATGTGGCTGAAACACCACCAGCCGAGTCTCTGGCTGAGAGCGCGCTCCAAGCAAAACAGCCCTTTTTAATAGTTAAATGTGATCCACACGGTGTCAGAGTCCAGGACTCGCAGCGCTCGCCTGCCAAGCCATCGACAACGTCTACAATGGCTGAGCAATGAAAACAAAACCAAAAAAAAAGGGGAGGATGTTAGTAGTTAACCCACATGTTGTTCTGCAGGAGGAAGGAATAAGTAATTTAAGTTAACTCAGGCGTTGCACAGTGCATAGTGGAAACGTGGTTAATTTACTACAGAGACATAACGCAGCTTTGATTTGGACTGATGTGTGTTTAGTAAATGAATACTAACATGTGCATGGAACAAGCTGTGTAGTACGTGCATCTTATTATAACTCTGCTGGAACCGCAAATGGTGGAAAAAAACGAAAACAAAACATCTTTAAACCTCTGGAGATGTCAGCGAGCACACGCCTGCTTCACACTGCGGAGGTTCCAGTAATGTAATGAAAACAAGCTCCTGGTCATCACATTTTTTCCATGCTATCACTCCCATGTGCTGCTGTTGCTGCTGCTGCTGGTGACACAGCACACAATTACACACACACACACAGACATAATAATCAATTTCACTTCTGTCAAACATTGTAATTTCCACTGTGTTTTGCTTTATGTGAAACGACTTGCTGTGTGTGGCTGTAATTTACGTTGGCACTTAAATTGTTAAAGTCCCGTAATGTAAAAGCTATTTATTTTCACTTTTTTATGGACCATCTGAGAACATGGTGGCTCTTGTGCATCATAAAATGCACTTTATTACTGAAACGTTGGTTGCAGGATCCCAAACTTAGGGTATTTATTTAATGAAAATAACGTTATGCACACTTTTTCTCTGCATCCGTCAGTGATTATTTATGCCTGATGGTAGCTCTTCAAGAATTAATGATGCATTGTTTCTCCAGCCAAAACAAAAGGCCTTGCAGTGAAACAAATTCAAACATTTAAACACGGAAATTTGGATCTTTTGAAAAAAAAAAACGGAATTCCCTTTAATTTATCCCAGAAATATAAATTCAGAGCCACAAACCACACATGAACTTTAATATTAAGTTAATAATCCATCTACTCAATGAGCAGACCGCAGTTTTGAGTGCCTGTGCTCAACTTAACTCTGCCAGTGAAACCACGCAATGAGGCTGAAATCCACTTCAGATTTGTCCTCTCACATCAAAGTGCTCCGTGTTTGCACGGGGATCAAATGGAGCAGCGAGAGGGCAACAACACCGATTCTACGCAAGGATTAAAACTGCCATTAATTAAATATATTCCTCCGCAAACCGCTCCTGCATTTTAAAGGAGATGATGCAAACATTAATACTTGCCACGGATTGTCACTCTATTCATCAGCGATTCTCTTTGAGGATTATTGTCGGGGACGCCTCCGGGATGTGGAGCACGCACTTGGAAGACAACGCGTTTGGCAGGGAGTTCTCGCGAGTGGAAAAAAATAAAAAAAAGCCTGAATCCCAGGAGAAGAATGGCAGGAAAATCAGGAAAACAAGACTGAAATGAGCAATCGTTTGTGACTATTAAATGTGAAACAGTTTAAGACGGTTAAAATGGTTAAATATTCATTCTAGTGTGAGGCGGTTACCAAAATGACAACAGGAAGTGAAGATGCTCAACATGAATTCCACAAGATTTATTATCCTCCAGGAGGCCAGAACCAGAGTTCTTATAAAAGGCACTTAATTTCCCTTTACCTTTTTAATAAATGCATCTAAACAAACACATCTGAGAAGAGCAAACTTTAAATTAAATATATTTACAATAAATAAAACATTTATACAGATTTATACAGTTGATCGTGCCACTCTCAGGGAGGAGACAGACTATTTCCCGTAACAGTCTTCTTCTTTAATCTTTATTTTTGCTTTGAAGCACTGCGCATGTCCACGGCACAGATGAAACAGAAACATGTGGATAACAATACTGAACACTTCCCTTTATGCACTGAATACTGTTTATAGATAGTTTCTCATAGTGAGTCCGTCCCGACCTGTGTGTCCCTTGGCAGCAGCAGAGCAGTCACTGACAGTTCACTTCAACTTCTCACAAAGTCTTTAGCAGCTCCTTACTCAGGGCGTAAGTGTGTGTGTGTGTTTATCAGTGTGCAGGTGTGTGTGTGTGTGTGTGTGTGTCCCGCCTCCCTCTCAGACGTGCGTGGGGTTGTCTGAGTGCAGGTCCGTCTTGGCCATGTGCAGAACCACCGCAGGAGATTTGTAGTGGCAGTGTGTGCTGCCGCAGCTGACGCCGCTGCAGGGCTTCCTGCTTCTAGTCCTGTCCGTCAGCTTCCTGCTGCACAGGCCCTGCCAGGTCTGCAGGGTCTTCGAGCTCCACACCCACACCCCGCTGGTGATGCCGACCACCAGCGACATGAAGATCTTCAGCATGAACACGGCCACCGTGGGCACGGACGTGTGCAGCGAGCAGTCGCTGCTGAGCCCGTTGAACGAGCCGCACTTCACCTGCAGCCCCCTCAGCTTCCAGTAGTCCATGTTCAGCCTCTCGTAGAAGTAGCAGACGATGACGCAGGTGGCCGGCACCGTGTAGAGGATGGAGTAGATGCCGATCTTCACCATGAGCTTCTCCAGCTTCTCCGTGTTGGTGCCCTCCGTCTTCATCACCTTGCGGATGTGGAAGAGAGCCACGAAGCCGGTGAGGATGAAGGAGGTGCCGATGATCAGGTAGCAGGACAGCGGGATGAGCACGAAGCCGGTGAGCGCCCCCGAGTCCATGCTCCCCACGTAGCACAGCCCGGTCAGCTCGTCTCCAGCCACCTTCCTCATTGTGAGGATGACGATGGTCTTGAGAGCGGGAATGCCCCAGGCGGCCATGTGGAAGTAGTTGCTGTGGGCTTCGATGGCCTCGTGGCCCCACTTCTTCCCCGCGGCGAGGAACCAGGTGAGGGTGAGGATGACCCACCAGATGGACGAGGCCATGCCGAAATAGTAGAGGATGAGGAAGACGATGGTGCAGCCCGTCGACTCCAGACCTTCCTGGATGATGTAGAGCTCGCCGTTCTCCCGGTCGCAGGCGATGTTCTCGGCCCCGGCCACCGAGCGGATGATGAAGGCCACGGAGTAGACGTTGTAGCACATGGAGAGGAAGATGATGGGACGCTCGGGGTACTGGAAGCGGTGAGGCTCCAGGAGGAAGGTCAGGACGGTGAAGGCGGTGGAGACAAAGCAGAGGACCGACCACACCGTCATCCAGATGAAGGCGAAGTCCTTGTCCTGCCTGGACCAGAAGACGTCGACGGCAGGGGAGCAGCGCGGCGCACACGACTGGCTCTTCTCCACAAACTGGAACTTGTCCGGGTTCTCGCAGGAACCCATGTTCCCCGGAGATCGCCCGCCGCTGGAGCCCGGCTGCCGGGGGCGAGGGGGCACCGGGAGCATGCCCTCGCCCTTCTTGCCCTCCGTCCTGGTCTCGTTCTCGGGGGCCTCCATGCACAGGGCGTTGGGGTCGTTCCTGGTGGGCAGCTTGGAGCAGTCGAGCGAGTCCGGCCAGGTGTAGCTGAACTTCTTCATGATGGGGGCGCACCTCTCCCTGGCCTGCTCACACATGGGTCTGCAGGCGGGGATGGAGGTCGACACTTTGTCCGTGCACATGGGGGCGTACAGGGAGCAGAGGAAGAAGCGGAGGTGCACATCGCAGCCGTAAGCCACCAGAGGGGCGAACTCGTTCAGCTTGATGGCAGCCTCCTTCTGGTCGTCGTGGTCCATGAAGTTGGGCATCCGGGTCAGGTTGTAGCCGATCCCCTCGCACATGGGGATCACGATGGGCTCGCACTTGGCCGGTCTGCCTCGCTCCAGGTCGTAGGAGCCGATCTCAAAGCTGGAGCCCGAAATCACCAGCAGACACCACAGGAAAATCACCAGCTGCAGCGGACAGCCATCCATGCTCATTGTTTTGGTCAACACGCCGAGCCCTGTCTTCTAGAAATGAGCATGAACAGTCAGAAACACGGTGCTGGTGCCTGGTGGGTTACAGAGAGAGCCCCGTTATTTCCCCATGGCGAAGGCAGGTCCAAGTGTTCCCGTTACCGCTCCGTTAAGAGGGTGGATAAAAAAAAAACCCCTCCGAAAACAGAAAGTAGAGAAGTGTTCAGTTCTTCGGGTCTTGAATTAAAACGATTAATCCCACAGACAGTCGAGGTAAAGGTCCGCGACTGAGACGTGACAGTCGGAAACTTCGACAAACAATGGAGGAAAAAAAAACCATCAAAAATCAAACCGCCGAGAGCTCAGTGGAAGTCCTCAAACCGACCGTTAGCGACCGTTAGCGACCGTTGACTCGCAGCGCGGATCAAAGCGGCCGTTAGCGCCGTTGGTCGCCGGTCCGAAGGAGCGATAATAAAAGAGGAGGAGGTCTGTTTTAGCTGCGACTCTCGTCCGTCTGTCGGCTCCTGCTCCTTCAGTCCTCCGCTTTCAGGCTCGACACTGAAGTTTGAGAGCCGCTCAGTGGGACTCCAGTCAGGGGAGAGACCGAGGGGAGGAGGGGGGTGGGCGCTCCGTGACGCTCACATTTCAACCGGCAGCACCACACAAGGAAAATTATCAGACAGATGCTGGAGGATGGTCAAAATACCTCTGACATTTCTGCTCTCGATTCAGCTCAGACTGTTTTACTTCAGCAAAACAGCAGTGCCACAGTGTAAAACACTCATTTACAGGTTAAAAACAGTGCATTCAAAATGTAAATTTAAAAAGTATTATGAGCAGAAATGTACCTGAAATCTACATTCAGTCGATATTTTCCACACTTCAACTCACTTCACTACAGTTTAGAGGAAAATGCTGTACTTTATTTGACATATAGTTACGCTATAAAGATTTTACATGCATAAACACAATGAGCTTATAAAGCAGTTTAAGGTCGTTCAGATTTGCTCCACCTCCTAGACCGACAACAGTAAAAATGCTACTTAGACACAGACACATCTGTATGAATAATGCAATGATATAATAGAATAAACAGTGTTCAGGGTTATACTTGAGCATGAGCAGGGCCGGCTTTACCTGCTAGGGGACCCGCGGGCAAAAAGTGAGTCGTGGACACCCGATTCACCCTCTCATCTTCACACATTGTACGTTGATTAAATGTAAACATTTATTTAATGATTTGAACCACGTAAGCATAATGACGACTGAAAATAAAGACGCTTATCGCAAAGTGCCGAGCAAAATATGGGGCCACCGAGGGTCAGTGAGTAGCTGCATGGGGCTAGAGTAAAAGTATAGAAGTATAATCAGCAAAACACCTCAAGTATTAATTAAAAGTACTCATAATGTTTACAGCAGAATGGCCCCTGTCGTTATACGATTGGTTATTATTACTGATGCATTAACGTGCAAGTAAAATTTTAGTGTTGTAGCTGTTGTAACGACTTTATATGTGTTGAGTAGTTTTATGTAAATACTTATAAGCTTGTCTTATATTTGTATTTTATACGCTTTTAACTTGCAATGCAAAATGCAGCAATGCAAAACTAACTGTAACTGTTGGATGAATAGAGTAAAAAGTATAAAGTAGCATACAATTGGAAAACTCAAGAGAAAACGCCTCAAAATGGTATTTGTGCAATAGTGAGGAAATGTGATATAAAATGGAACAACTCAAGAAACGTACAAGTATACCTCTGAGTTTTAGGTACAACTAGTCGTTGATAACTGACTATACAGTCAGTTATCAACACAAAGAGTCATATTAACAACCACCACAAATTGATCTGATATTATTATTATCCTTTATTAAGCAATTATAAGAATTACAGAAGAATGTTAAAAGGTGAGGCAACATCTTTCCCCTCTGGATCCATAATAAGAAACCTGCCTTTACTGCTCTGAGTTTCCTCCAGTATAGTTGTAGAAAAAAGCCCACTCCTCTTGTAAAATGATAGTCCCAGAGGTGTTTTACTGTTGCTGACTCATAATTACTCTGTCACCGTTTTCTGCTAATGTTTTCATGCAGTATAATGTGAAACTTTATTGAGCCCTGCTGGATAGTTCTGTAAAACAAAGCTGGTATAGTGGTTTCACTTGCCTTGCTTAAGGACACTTCGGCAGGGGTGGGTGCTTTAAGGGTGAGGGATGGTCTCTCTAAAACACACTAAATCCAGGATGATTTGAATTGGCATTGAAGGATAAAACAGTGCACAGAATCAGGCATAACATGCAACAAATGAATGCAAGGACTATTGTTTCCATCTAGTGGCTGAATGGGGAGAGCCTGCAGCTCCACAGCTGTTGCACTGAGCATTTGATCTTTTCTCAAACAGGGGTGGAACTCAAGGATTTTGGCCTCTCGCCCTACAGGACTGAATTGTCTGTCAACTGCATACTGTCTCTATTAGTCTCTGTGTTAAAACTCTGCTGAAGGCATTTTTGCTTTTGTCTGGCGTGAGAATGGATCAATACTGGCAGAGAAATAACGCCGTGGCCTCTTGCACACAAACTGAAACAAACAAAAGACACTCTTTCTTTTGTTTAAAGGAATAGTTCAACATTTTGGGAAATACACTTACTTGCTTTTTGTTTGTCGAAAGTGAGATGAGACGATCAATACTGGTCTCATGTCTGTATGCTAAATGTAAAAATGTAAACAAACAGCAATTAGCTTGAATGATTGAAAGAGGGGGAAACGGCTAGCTTCTTCTGTCCAAAGGTGCCAAAATCCAACTACCAGCATCTCTAAAACTCACTCATTAACTAACTGTATGTTGTTTCTTTAATCTTTGTACAAATCGTAGTGTGAAAACACATATTTGTTGTTTTATTGTGGGTTTGTGGAGTATTTATTAGCTGTAAAACAACAAATTGTAGTTTTAAGACTTCAGTTTTCACAAACAAACAGTATATAATTAGTTAATTAGCTGGAGGATCCAAGTTAGCTGTCTTTCTGCTAAGCTAAGCTAATCAGCTGCTTCATATTTAGTATAGCGATATGAGAGTGTATCAACCTTATCACCTCAACTCTCAGCAGGAAAATCAAACAAGCATTTTTCCTAAATGGTGAACGATTTCTTTAAGATGACTCCGTCCCACACAGTTTTCATCTTGTTCAATGAGGTGTGAAAACACTCACTTAAATACTGCACTTTGTATTATCAGGCTATAAATTTACTGGTGCCTTATGAAAGGAAATCTTCTCTTCTTATGCTTTCTAGATGACAAATTGAGCTAGATGAAGGCAGTGTGTGCTGCTTTATCAGATCTGGCGTCAGGTAGGAAAAAAAACCGTCAAATTAAGCCAGATCGAGCGGGGGAGGAAATACATTCCAGACTCCGAGATGATATCTCATTGTACGTCAGCGCTGAGGTTTTGGTGAATCAAATAGAAATGCTTTGACTGAAGTTCCATTACTACTCAGCAGCCTCTCCACTTTAACATTTTCAAGTTCACACTTCAAAGACAAGGGGTCACTGGAGAAGACCTGAGTGTGCCCTTAGAAGGCTTCAGATTATTATCGGTCTGATATCTTTCTCCAAGGTAAGCAGCACATATCAGGATGCATTAGTATCCAAGTCATAAAGCCTCTCAAGGTGGGAGCGCTGGTGGAAGAGTTGACCCCGAAAGCAATTTGGATCATAGTTGATCATGTAAGATTTAGTGGCACCTAGCAGTGAAGTTGTAGATTGCAATCATTGGTGGCAGTGAAACTCATGAAGAATGCAAAAGGCCCTATCTACAGCCAGTGTTTGGTTTGTCCGTCCTGGGCTACTGTAGAAATGGTGATCCAAATAGTGGACTCCATAGAAAAACAGCTTATCCTAAGGTAACAAAAACGATTCCTATATTCAGATGATTATACACTAATAAAAACATATGCATGAATATTATGTTTTAATTATACCATGGTCTGGGTGAATACTCGGTTCTGATCGGCTGCTCGGTGTCCATTAATACCTGATGTAGGATCTACTAATGTTCTAAATGAATGCGCTGAAATTAATTGAATAAAAACTAAATCTAGTTAAATATCTCATAAATACATCTCACTACACTGAGTGCAGTCCTTCAGTGGCTCA